>NC_134403.1:341751887-342086887 GCF_038048845.1 Mixophyes fleayi | reverse complement strand
CAAAAACGGAAGTTAATACATTTACCCCAGGTGTGATTTGGTAGGGTAGTCTACACTTCCGGGGGTCTTCTGGACATTCCATGGGAGTAGACAGGTCTATTTTGGAAGCTGTCAGTCCACAGAGGGATCCTGTTCCTTGATTTTATTTGGACTTAGTGCAAACAGAAGGAACTTACTATATCTGCTATATATTTATTGAGCATCTTGCCTTTCATTCTCTAGTGTAGGCATGTAAACTGTATTTTAATGATTTGTATGCATGTGTGGTTTCAAAGTGTGTTTCTCAAAGCAGCAAACAGAACACTACAGCAACTTGCCAGACTTACAAAATAATAATAATCACTGTTACTATTAGAGAAGGTGTGTAAGCTGTAGAAAGAAGATGGGCAGTGAAACATGAGGCATGATATCCCAGTCCTCGGGCTGTGTTGTAAGTGCCCATTCTGTATGTATCAGCTCTACTATTGTTGGATGGGATAATATACTGTACAAACATATAACATATTACTGTACATAATATGCTATAATTAATCACAAGAGGCTCTGCCTTTATTTGACCTCCAAGACCTGACATCAGACTACAAATATTAAATCATTGTCTTATTATTTTCAGACTTAAATTAGCTTTTTCAGCTATGATACAGAATACATGGATGTCCGCAGGATTTTATTCCAGTGGGTGGGAAATTGAGCTTTGAGAGCTAGTTCGTATTGAGTCAAGTTTTGCTACTGGCATTCCAGTCAGACCACAAGCAGAAGATGAATCCTCATAGAACATACTGACAAGAACAAATGAATTTACCATGTGATTTATTTGGAATGTCAGAGAACAATAAAACGGTCAAGCGCTGGCTGACTTTCTCCAATGCAGACAAATCTAATAATGTGACCAGGACAGTGTACTTTTAACAGTTCTAAAGATCTAAGTTTCATATACACTGGTCGGTTGGTATTAGACTGCTTGTACATATTCCTGAGTAGAAAGCTTGTGTTAATCTTAACTCCCTCATATCATGCTTCTCCAGGAAAGCAAAGAGCGGGGTACAAATACTTGGGCACAGTCATGGGAAAGCTGGGCTGGGGGACGGGGGGGGCATCTCCCCCCTGGGCTGGTCCCAGAGTGGGCTAACTTGGACTGCGTCAATGGGCCACCTGCATTTTTTTTCTTTTATAATAGGCTGCTAAGTCGAGTCTTGCTCCCCATGCTAAAATTTGCCAGGCCTCCCCTGGGCACAATCTTGCCTTGGGTGTCTGGGCAGTGGTGGATATAGGGGATGGCGTTTGGGTCAATCCGCTCCTAGTTCTACTCCCTGCACTTAATACCGAAAGAGGTTTCAACAGGGTCCTGTTCTTTGCAATGCTAGAGTGAGCTGGGAGCTTTCATTATCTGTAAAGTGAAAGAGAGTATCCACCGCACCAGGCAATCATTCACCCTGTATGTTATATATAATATATAATTAAATTATACAATTCCAACAGTTACTTGGGTGGTGCTCCCCTACCATGTATAGCTCATAGAAATTAACAAAAGAAAAGGGAAGAAAGCATGGAATGTAAATAGGGGCACTCTTAGAGTGATAGAGTAATATTTTAAAATAAAATACTTTATTAGATATATATTAAAAATGATACCTAAATGGCCAATGAGCCGCCAGTAGCGAAATATTTAAAAACAAAAATGCAAAATGTGTGATTAAAATTGACAGCTGCGGCTGCCACGCCTCGCTATGTTAAATATATTGTAGTAGTGAACCAATAATCACAATAGTAAATTATTAGGAGATCCAAAATTGTTAATCTCTCAATAAAGATTATATAATCTTGTTTGGTGTCCTAATTTATGCAATATAAAAAAAAAGCTATTTCAAATTTGACAGACAAATGAATATTATATCTGAAAATTAACTAGGTGCAAGAGAAAAAAGCCATTGAAAAATACACTGTATCAGGTTCAGTCAGCTCTATACAAATGTATACCTCTGTATGGAGATTAAACTAAGTGAAGGGCTTGTACCCTTCCTAGTGGAATGCTGTGATAATATCACTCCTGAATCAATGCTATCTTGAGAGTAGCCTACTTATGATAAGAATAGAACACTACTCTAAGCGGTTCATGTCCTGGATATACCAGGGGTAGTGCCACTAAATACTGTAATATAGGACTGAAAGAGAAAGGATCTATTGTAATGAAGCATAGCGAGGTGAACACTGATGCGCGTTTCGCATACTCTCTTCAACAGGGCTGTTTAGGGATCAGTTTTAATATATATCTAATAAAGTATTTTATTTTAAAATATTACTTTATCACTCTAAGAGTGCCCCTATTTACATCCCAGGCTTTCTTCCCTTTTCTTTTGTTAATTTCTATGAGCTTTCTTTATCTAACAGACAACAATGGGACAAGAGACCAATCATTAGGGGGCTGCAAACACACATCAACCAATGAGATCATGTTTACATTGTGAACCTGATATCATTGGCCAGTGCTTGTCTGCACAATTTGACAATTGGCCTTCTGTTCTAGAACTGCTCTGTATATATGTGCAGCCAATCTGATTGACCTCAGTGCATACTTTGCAAAAGTGATAGTGAATAGAGGAGTTCATTTACTCCTCTCTTTACCATCCTGCTCCAAAGTGGTAAGTGCAGCTGCTACGGTAAATCAGAGCAGCTGTATGTAGTATACTGGGGTAAGGATCTCTGCTGGCATCTCGATGATAAATAATCTATGAGTAGAGGACATTAATCTTCAGTGACCTGACAAAATCAAATGCAGGGAGATAGAATGATAGAATTGCCATTGCCTGAAAGAGGGGAGGAGGTGATGGAAGTGGGGTACAAGAAGTTTTAGCATCTCTCGATGACCCTGCCTATATACATGGAGTTGAAAATTAATATTCTCAGAAACAACAAGATGGCCATAGTCATGTAAAACTTCATCCAGTTAAAGGGAGCAAAATCTACATATTACTCCTGAATCCCCTTCGCCAACTAGTAGAATTACAGACAGCCGATACTCTGCTTTCAACAGGAGCTGACATCTCTCCGTGGTAATAAGCAGAGCATTTCAAATACAAAAAAGGCTATGTTAGGGTGTCAGTCAAAAACTGATTGGACCAGCTAACTATCTTCTGTCTTACAATCTCGCACCTTACAGTTTAAAAATAGATTTTACCTTTAGTTCCCCCTCAACAAAAAACCAAACCGTAAAAAGTTTGGAACTGTGCTTTCATGATATTTTAGATTAAAACAAAAACTATATACGTTAAAATATGTGATTCTTTTACTATTCTCTTAAAGTGTTTATATCTAGATTGCCTTCTATCATGTGTTTTAGCGAAGCATATATATGAAAGCAATTGTATTTTAGACAGCAATTAAAGTCGACGATCTATCATCATGTGGGCTTCCATACTGCTTGCTGTAGCACTTCACCATACTTTCCCCTGCTGCAGATTGCCATATTATGAGGGAGGGAGGTGCTTCTCTAACAGAGACTGACAGATTGGCAGACTTGCTGGTTGATTCATATAATAGTACAGTGCCAGTGATGTCACAGTAGCTCAAATGACTGCATTCTCAGCTTTTTGACCTGTATCAGATCCCATAAATATGTGGGAGGTGTTTCAGCTGTCTGTAAAGGAGTGGGGATTTAATGCTTCATTTTTAAAAAGAACTGTAGAGGAATGTCAGGTTAATAAAAAACAATATATTCTACTTTCATGGTTCATATCGGAACATTTTAAGCTGATGTTTTCATGGCCCTTTAAGTTTGCTCTGATAGTTTCTCTTCCCTTTTCCTTGCATGGTAATTTGTTCAGAACCTGTTTCAGTGTCTGAGAATTGAAGATGGAGGATATGCAGAATAGTTTAGCACTTACTTTATTTCAGTAGAACAGGTAATTCAAAGAACCATCTAACTTCAAAAGGTTGTTAGAAACACCATGCACATGCTGAAATTTGTCTTACATTAAATTCACCTAAACTTAAAAGCTTCCCTTTTTGCATGCACATTTATTAGACTGACTTATACACAAAATGATTGAGACTAAAACAAGCCATTGCACTGCAAATACAGTTGGTCACTATATATATATATATATATATATATATATATATATATATAATATATAAATGCTTAGTGGCGTCTGTGTGTGTTTGTGAAAAAAAAAACGAGTTGCAGCGCCACCTGCTGGGCAGAGTTATGCACTGACCTACTAAATTCTTAGTGTGTGTGGGGAAAAAAAATCAAAAAGGGCTGAAATTTGGTAGGGCTCAAACTCATTTTTGTGAGGTAATTTTACCTCATGAACACACATGTGTAGAGGCGTGCCTTAGTGTGTGTGTGTGTGTGTGTGTGTGGAAAAAACTATTTTCTCAGAAAGGGCTCATCCAATTGACCTGAAATTTGGTATACTGACATTATTTGACAAAAAAATTAGAATAGTCAAGTCAGTTAACTTCCATCATCCCCCCTTCCCCCCGTGGGAGGGGTAGTAAAGGCTAAATTTACGAGTTGAGGGGTCAAACTCATTTTCGTGAGGTAATTTTACCTCATGAACACACATTAAAAAGGCCGCTTGCGTCGGGAACTAATGCTCTTCCCCTGAGGAGGCCTGGGCTAGGTCCAAATGCATGACAAGAACCTTTTTAAGACCTTAAGTAGCTTGATTTGACTAGAATGCATGAGTATCATGCACGGGTTAACTTGTGTGTATATATATATATATATATATATATATATATATATATATATAACATTTTCTTGTCTGCACTTTTAAATTTTTTTTAAATGGTAATCTTCTTAATCTATAAGAATTTGCTATTCAAAAAGTGTTGTGAAATCCCTTATATCCTTACAATTATTAAGATGTTTTGTGATATAACAGCAGAATAGAGCAGACTGTGCTTCTACACCCTTGATATATCATACAGATCAATAGACACTAATACAATTTGGTGGTCTGCAAAGCACAGCAGATCTTATTCTGATACAGTATGTGTTCTATGCAAGATAATACACTACAGTGAGGTCCTCTTGGTTCAAATTGGAATAGAGTGTACAATAAATCAAGTAATGTCAAGGAAAGCCATATGTTTTCTAGTTCTCATATTTTATTCTGCTAAAGTTCCTCCTTGTGATACAGTACATTTGCTAGACTGTAAATGCAATTGGCAAAAATTGCATGCCCCATTCAGTATGGTTTTGTCAAAAACCACATTCTGAAACTTTCTTTCTTAAGTCACACAATGGTGAATGCTGTTTAAGCAGCGGAAGATTAAATGGCCTGTTTGTCAAGCCTTAAACCATGCGGCTAGACATATTTTAGTATCAGGGCTATATAACAAATGCCTAACGCTTGAGTTATCAGAGATATATACTGCATTAGGCTAACTATCGCAAAATATCGCAGTCCGTATAACTCTCAGTGAGGACTGTGGCCTGGACCAATTTTTCAAGCTTGACACTGATGGCGTTAGCGTGTATACCCTATGGGGAGAGCATCGCAGGAGAGGCTTCCCCGCTAGGCTTCCTGCTACTCCCCTCTCTCATATCACTAATTGATTTCTGAGCATGTGCAGACTGATGGCGATGCATGTGCCGTGCATAGGTTAGGTCAGATCCTGGAAGTAAAGTTATTGTCATCACTTCACTATAGACTTTGCCGGGATAGGATCTTCCCGGAGCCGCTGTCCCAGCTGAAGAATTTTGATAAATTGCATCATTAAGTCATTTCTTATCACTGCCATACAAAACGGTTACAAAATGCGAAGGGTCATAAATAAACCCCTCAGCATAAAGCACAGTAGTTCCTAGGAGACGTAAAGAGAGAGAGGCAGAGCTTTCTCTGCACAGTGCTATTATCTGTCTATTCTACTGAGGCAGCCAACACTTGTAGAAATTGTGGATGTTAAGCCACAATGCTTTTGTAACTTAAACAGGTTGCTGTTTATTTAAAGATGATAACAACAGATGAATGTAGTTACTCACAGTTGCTTGTAGTACAGCAGTATTCAGCAGTAACAACAGTTGCAGCAATCAGGCAATACAGATTATATATGCAGTCTTGCTTATATGCTTGTTTTATTAATGTTTGTTCCCAATTGTAAAGTGTTACGGAATTTGCTGGCGCTATATAAATAAATGCTGATGATGATGATGCTCTTGTAGATATATGCTGGTGGTGATGCACTCTTATGTAGATATGCAGGCAGGTTGTAATATATGCTGCACAGCCGAGCAGGTACTTGTTGTGGCACAGACTCTCCTAATACATGTGGGCAAATATAGTGGGAAGCCTCCGTTCACACTATAGGACACTTTTGGGGCTTTTTATTGTTGTGGCCACGCAGCTTCTATTGCTGCGACTGTCCCCTTCACATGTCTGGATGGAAGTAATGGCGCAAATCTGAACTTCCGGTTATAGGGTGCCAGCGCATGCGCAGCAGCACAATACGAACGCCTTTGTCCTGCCCCACTTCCTGTTCTCCTCCTAGAGCATCGGGGAACTACAGTGGTTGCTATGGCAACCTGAAATTGAAGGAGACGGAGCATTAGCGCTCCAGATACCAACAGAAATGTTGTAGTTCTACAAGCTCCAGAATGCAATATCAGTCATGGGATATGAGTGCATGCTGGCAGTTGTAGTGCTACAAATGATTGCACTCCTTTTTTTAATACTATTACCCTGTTACCTACCAGGCAGGGTAACCGCATTGAGAAAGACACTGGACTGGAAGCTAATGTAAGATGTTTCTGTCTGGTTTCAAAAGGTGATTTGCCCTAATAGCATGTAGTTTGAGGTTTCAAAATATTAAATGTTATGGTTTGGGGCTGAAAACCTCATGCAATGTGTAACAATTTTAAAACCATATGCAAAAATGGACATTAGAGTCCTTTTAGG
Organism: Mixophyes fleayi; assembly: GCF_038048845.1. NCBI lineage: Eukaryota > Metazoa > Chordata > Amphibia > Anura > Limnodynastidae > Mixophyes > Mixophyes fleayi. Next base: position 342,079,982 of record NC_134403.1, on the reverse strand, counting down.
TTTTTTTTAGGTAATCAACAAGTTAAGTTTAACTTAGAGAATGACAAAAAACAACTGATTTGAGTTTATCTAGGGAGGGAATTGTGCAACTATATTTGTAGAATCTCCAGTTCTGTCATATATCCATAGTGTTCTGTGTAAACAGAGTGTACCTAGTGGATAAGGCGGGGCTTAGGGTGCCTAGGGGCACCAATTATCGAAATGCAGCTCTGTATAGCAGAATAATAAATCATATATATGTCAGATGTCTGTGGTTATTTTAGGCTACATAATTCTGTTTGTCTAATGGGCTTTTTAGGGCAATCATAAGTAGGTCAGTTCAATTTTCGCTCTTTGTATGGCTCTACATAAATATGTAAATTCAATATGGTGGGTGTTCCCAGGGCTGCTCACAGGAGGAGCAGGGGAGTGGCATGTTAGGGGGGCCCATGGTCTCAGGGGGCCAGTGGCTATTATTTCAACTTACATTAAGAAGAAACCTTTGATAAATAGGGTAAATTTTAACTCACCAGTTGTTTGTTTTACCAAAACACCTCAATAACCCAGGTTGGCAGTTTTGTTTTAGTAAATGATAAATGCAATAAAAAAATTAAGTTTAGTTGGAGAGCTTAGTTGGAAATTGACCAGGTTGGCCCAAATGTTTTTTAATGTGCCTATGATTTAATGAATAACGTTTTCTGATACATGTTCATTGCCGCAGAATATGTTGCCACTATATAAGTAAATAACAATTAGTGGATACATTCTACTAAAGTGTATAAATTAAGTCCTCTGATTGTACAGTTCTCTGGTATACATTACTATGCTATGTAAATAAAAGTATAACAATAATATGATATTTTGTCAGAGTGTATATACATAATGTAAAAAAAAACAACCCAAAATTAAAATGTATAGTAAAAGTTACACTTTCTATGTGACTTGACATATACAGTCTGTGCAGTTTGTGTTTTAAAGGCAGAGGGAGAGTGTTGCAGCGATAGAAGTGATGAGAGTGAGCAAGGGATTTCCCACTGAGAACTAGCTGTATATATTATGTATTATTCACTCTGTGTTCTGCCAGCGTTATCTGATCCCTAATTCTCAATTCCTTTTATTTTTCATTAAAATAGCTAGGCTCAGATTCCAAAGATAAAATAGTTGGGCAGATTTGCAAGTCATTTCCTTTTATTAACCAGCAGAGTTCAGTTACAAGCAGTATGCAAAGGGCTTTTGTAGTAAGTGAGAGGTAAGCTCTTCAGCCCAGCAACAAGACATGCTGGGACTTGTTGTTCCTAAACAGCTGCAGAGCCACGGCTTGCCTAAGCATGCATTAAGTAATGTGTTTTGTTTATTGATGTAATGTTTTTGCTCTCTATTTTTGTGGTTTCTGTACAATATATGATATTTATTATATTTTTTGTTTTCCAGATCCTAATGCTTATCCAGGTCAAGCCGCTACTGACCATGCGCTTATAGGAGGGATCGTAGCTGTAGTCGTATTTGTCACATTATGTTCAATTATTCTGCTTGGACGATACTTGGCTAGACATAAAGGTAAGCTGGCCACAATTAACATTTTATTAACATTATTACCAGTCATTGTTTAGCTTTCATGTTAATTATCATTGTGGTATTATATAAACTGTTTACCTACTACAAGAGTTATGGATCATGGGAACTGCACAAATCTGGAAACCCCTCTATCCTGTTTGAGGCAATTAGATTTTGTGCCTCAGTGGCTCATACCACGCTCACTCTAACTGTTGCTAGGTTTCAGTCTCCCTTATGAATAAATACTATCTGCATAAACAGTGAGTGCTGATGTTATTGCTTATAACGGGTGTAATACATATGCTTGACAGTTACATGATCGAAATTTATATGGTCAACTCCATAATATAAACATGGTTAGAAAGTCGACAATAAAAACATTGACTGTATTATTAGGTCAACAATTCTAATGTAGACAGTATTATCAGGTCGACCATCCAGATGTAGACAATATTATTAGGTCGACAATTCAAATGTAGACAGTATTATTAGGTTGACAATATCCCAAACCCTATCCCCAAGCCTAACTCTAACCATATAATAATGTCTACATTTGAATTGTCGACCTAATAATACTGTTACATTTGAATTGTCAACCTAATAATACTGTCTACATTTTACTTGTCAACCTAATAATACTGTCTACATTTGACTTGTCGACCTAATGATATTGTCTACATTTGACTTGTCGACCTAATGATACTGTCTACATTTGACTTGTCGACCTAATTATACTGTCTGCATTTGACTTGTCGAGCTAATAATACTGTCTACATTTGACTTATCAACCTAATGTTGTCGACATTTTAAATGTTGACCAAATGAATGTTTAGCCACATAACCTTCTAGCTGATTAGCTCTGGTGTCATAAATGTTAAATAGTAAATTGTATTATTAGCAATAATGCACTCCTTACTGTAAATTATTATGGACCTTAGATGCCACTGCAAGTTTCATGGCTTATGTCATGTAATAGCACTTCACTGGCCACCATGTGCCCTTTAATGCTCACTGAACTCTTCTAACACCCGTATCATTTACAGTCGGGGAGATGCATTATTCCTTATTTACATTTCATGTTTTCATATCTCACTATACATATATTTCTTATTATACAAAGGCTCATTTAATAACAGAATAATGCGCAAAGCAAAAATGTTCTGTAACCCACATCAAGTGAGAGTCATATGTTACAATATAGATTGGGCATGTTTGTTTCAGATGTGGTGTGATGATGTAGCCTAGACCCTCAATTGTGCCATTTGTTGTTCTTCAGCTGTATTGTTATTTGTGCCCGTTCCTCTATTTATCAAGGTCAGTGTGGAGCAGTTAGAGCCAAACTGCGCAGTTGACGCTCCCAGTTGTCAGGTGCTTCATTGTGCCATTTATTGACAATAAACAAATTCCATCTGTAACACAAAAGGAAGCTACAGTAATGGAACACATGTCTGGATGGTGTGAACTACATGTTCTATATGCACCATAATGTTACATAGGTTTCCTTGGGTCTTCGTTATACTATGGTAACAATTTGTAGTTACAAGCCATGGTGAAATAAATATTGTGCCTCCCTTAGTCCAATAAATGCAAACGTTTGGCACTCAGAAACCACATTAATATAATCTAATGTAGATCAGAACATTGTATATAAATGATATGGTAATATATTGTAAGCAGCTTTGCCTCGCATCAATCTCTAAATAAAACAAGAGACAGTTGACGACAAGCAAAATTCCTAACAACCGTTTCTTATAATCTTGATCTCTGTAGGGACATATTTAACAAATGAAGCAAAAGGAGCAGAAGATGCCCCAGATGCAGACACAGCCATTATCAATGCAGAAGGCAGCCAAGTCAACGCAGAGGAGAAGAAGGAATATTTCATTTAAATGCAAACCTGGTTACGACGAGTTTTACTTATCAAGCTGACTGCTGGAAAAAACTGGCTATCATTTTTTTTTTTTTTTTTTCAAAATTCATTCCCACCATCTTCCGCTCTATTTTATTAACTCCTGCTATCAATAGCCAGCTTATGCCAACAATCAGCTGTTGACAGCAACATAATTTAATTGCATTTCATAATACGGGACTTTTCTTACTGCTGAAAAAAATATATTTAAAAAAAAAAAAAATGTCCATCGCTCTGTTAAAATTCAGTCATACAGTGCTTGAATATACAGCCTTAACATTTTTATTTTCACTTTTATCTCAACATACTTTTAATTTAAATGTTTACACAATGAACTTCCAGGCTGACCTTTTGTATATCTCTCCAGCACACATACATGAACACACAAATATGTATATTAGTCCATGTTATTGTACCTATTGGTAGGCTTTAGAGTGTATCACATTCTGTAATGACCTACTTATAGATGTCCATTAATTTCATGTAGGATTTTGAGCAACGGCACCCCATGTGGCTGCGTGTGATATTACAAAAAAAAAAAAATTGCAATAATTTGGACTACTTTCATTTATGCATGTATACAGTATGGAGTGCGTCTTCCCATCAACATTATTTTGGTACAGACTTGATTAGATTCAATTCCATAATATTAAGTTACACTTTTAAGAACAATATGTTGTACTTTCCATTATCACTGGAGGGATTCTTTACGGATTATGTATTACAAAACACCAACAGAACATAAAAATATGGTACTGAATATAGGCTTTAACATTACAACAGTAGTTGTGGATGGTGGCAGAGTCATACACTGCATTCCCTACTGCATTTAGTTTAGAATTGGAATGTAAATTACACAAATTAGGCTAAAGCCCAAGTTTATTTTAAAAAAGGTACTTCCACATATTTTTTTGTTAGTCTATGTTAGTTTTTTTTTACCCTATTATTTTTTTCTTGATGATTACAAAATGTTTATTTAATGTTATAGTCCTACCCATATTTATTGTTTGTTTCTGTGTGGACTCTACTGTTTGTTTTTCTTCAACAAGAAAAGAGTCGTCAGAATATCTGAGCATTTCAATATATTGTAAATAGTACGTGTTTTAAATCAAGTTGAACATTATTTGATACATATTTAACTTTTTTGGATGTAAGCAAGTCACAAGTACCCATTTTCTAATGCTCCCCCCCCCTGAACCCCTCTTAGATATGAAACGAAACCAGTACTCTGTGTAGATAACGTGTTTGAATTTCTGTCTGTATGTCCTAGCACTGTTCAATTTTTCTAGATCATCTTAATTTTTATCTGTTAAACAATGGAAGCACAATATTAAAGGAAATATACTTTAATCTAACAACCAGTGCAGAGCCTCAGGTTTTCAAGTTCAACTATATTTGAGTAATGCTCTAAAATACTATTATTTTATTGCTTAGCTTTTTATTTTTTTTTTTTTTCATTTGGCTGCTCTAACTGTTTACCTTTGTTGATTTGCCAAAAATCAAGATAAAAAAAAAACATAAACAAAAAAAAGCATTGCCGCAAATAATACACCATTTATGTATAAACGGACTAATTCTTTATATTAAATTCCTGTCTATGCATTTTGTGAGGTATAACGTATGTCACAGTAAATAATTGAGAATTTCTGACGCGCTTTTAACTGCACAGTGAAAAAGCTTCAGTATCAATTTATCCGCCAACCCTGAAACATTTCTAAACGTGTCTGTGAAGTTTGATGATCAAAAATGTTCTCAACTAATCACAGACTCAATATTCTGGACCTGTTGGCTTGATTTTCTTTTCCTTCCTTCAGCCTATAACAAATATTGTTATATTACTTTTGTAGTATTGATTCCCAAAAGCCGGAAAATGAGAATCACTCTGAATTACGCTTTGCCTCAATCTTCCAGGCATAGGACATTTGAATAGGATCTTTTAACAAGGTAGCTAGTCTAGTGAAGTGTGAGATCATGACAGTCTATGAAACAAAAATCGTCTACTTTTATTTTTAGAATCTGTGGAATCAGGAACACAGAAGACGCATTGAAACTCTGTCTTAGAATAAATATATATAAGAAAAAGTGATCTCGCCTTCAGTAATATTTGTGGAAGACTTACAAGGATTTTTGTATTTTTTTCCCCCCTCCCTGTAATATTTTGGAACTCTGGTGATGCCTATAGCACACCACTTTTAATTTTTTTTTCCAGAATATACCAAGTATAAGTAAACATGCTATGGTTGAGTGTTATCATAATAAAACGTATACAGTATTACATTTCAAAAGAAGTATGTTTCATTGATGTGGCTGCATGCTTGTTTTACAATCCGCACCATAACATATGTGAAAAATGCAATAATATGCTTAAATATAGTAAATATGATAGTAAAAAGACAACAGGGGGACTGTAGCTGCTAGGATAATGAGAACTGTATAGGGCTTGGCAAAAAAAAAAAAAATGCATTCTACGCTCCCAGTCTGGTTACGGAGAAAGCGTGAAGGTAAAGGTTAGTCAATTTGATAACAGAAAACAAGAGCTGTAGTACTATTAGGTCACATTTTTGTAATCCCTATAGTGTATTTTCAGTTCTGTGCTATTTGTCCTATATAACCAGATTGCTCTTGTTTCAGACACATCTTACTTAAACCTTCTGCTGACAGAGTTAAACGCTGCCGCTTATTCAATAACATGATTTAATTCGGACAAAGGTGTGATTTCCTATAGCAAAAGTTGTCCCCGCCATTAGTCCCACTTGTCCCTGGGGTGTTCGGTTTTCACAGATTATATTTATGATAATTGTACAATGTTTTTAAATAAGCTTTCACTTCACGTGAAAAATATGATCGCATTGTTCTATAGCTTTCCTCATAAGGGTAGGGAGGCATTGACTGAGCTAAGTGTCTGCCTCAGGGCTTGGGGAAGGGGGAGATATTGATTCTCCCAGGATTTCTTAAGTGCAGCTGTGCTATAAATTGTCATATTCTACCCAATAAATTAAAAGGATTAAATATCTGAAGGTGGGAGACGCTATTCCTAATGTACCCGAATCTTGTACGTGGAGCAATGCTTTCTCATATAAATCTCACAGGCTGACCTGTTGTTAATATAAATATTGTTATCATCTGTTTATAATAGATGACATCAGATTTATACAGTAACCATACCATCTAAAGTGAATAATGGATAGTTTTGTTTTGTTTTATTATACACATAATACCAATACGGGTTGCCAACTATGAGTATATTTACTGACAGACAATTAAAATAAAGTACATATTGTCATGAAAAAATAAAAATAAATAACCCTTATGTTGGATAGAAGGGGGTTATAGGATAAAGAAGAACTATAGATATATAGAAATATTTTTTTTCGTAGCAATTTTGTTTAATTGGTATGTATGCCTGAGAAGAGCATTTTTTCAAACTTTATTATCATTAAGGGCACTGCTGCTTTGGAGCCTTTGGCAAATATTTCATTATACCTCAGCCAAGCAAGCAGTATTGCAATTCCCACACCTATAAAAAATGGTATTATCATCATTTTTTAAAAAATGGCAGTGAAATATTGACAAGAGTTGGCAGCCCTGCCCTCATTATTAGGAGAGCTCCACTTTCTAGGAAGGTGGAAGGTCTTCCTTTATTCATAATACTGTGTGTCTTAAAGTGCTTTATTACTGTAACCTCTATAGACGGTATAAACATATGTTAATGCATAAATGTGTTTATAAGGGAATTACGATGTTACACAATGATTTGCCGTGTAAAGTTGTGTTTCGAAATAGCAAAAAAAAAAAAAAAAACCCAATTGTTCTGTAAAATTTTTAACTGCATGCTTGTGGAATATATGAACCGTTAAGCATCATCCGAATTCTATTTAACTATGTTCATTGCTTAACATTACAATTTAGCTAATATATATATATATATATATATATATATATGTATATATATATATATGTATATATATATATATATATATATATAGAGTTATAAAAAGCATTATATTATAGTATTAAAACATACTGTATACAGTAGTAAAAATATTATTTCAGTATGTTTCTTCCTCTTGTATTACATTTATTCATTCTTCCTTAAAATATTTGTGCGATAATATAGTAAGGTAATTAAAAAGCTAGTATGGGTTCTGGAGGTCCCCCAAGTAAATATAATATGTGGTTCCTCCTATCAGTGACAGAATCAATATCAAGAGAAGCACCACAATCTATGAGTTTTCTGTAAAGCAACACAGTGGTGATTCGTGGCTTTGCCACATCCATGGTTGATTTGTAATGAACTAGAAGTGAAAGTATAGATACTTGACATGGAATCCAGTTTGCTTATCACAAGTCCCACAAATAGTTTTTTTTAGCCACTTTATTGCACACTAGAATGGTGTCCTTATGCAAAGTCACACACTCTAAAAGCCATCAGTCATCATGTTTTCTAGTTGGAAAAATTATAGTGAAATCCATAAACCAACTTGCATGAATCACTACTTGCGAGAATAGGTGATCCTACTGTAGCATATTCCTACAGTTTGCGGTGTCTATTAATCTTTGCAACCACCATATGTGTGTATATATATATATATATATATATATATATATATATATATATATATATATATATATGCGTTTATATATATATTTATATGTGTGTATGTATATATATATATATATATACATACATGTGTGTGTGTGTATATATATGTATATATATATATATATATATATATATATATATATATACACACACACACATATATGTATGTGTATATATATATATATATATATATATATATATATATATATATATATATATATATATATATATTAATATATTAATGATCTCTTGTTTTACTCTTTGGGGGGCCAGACTGAACTGATTATCTTCAAATATGTTGTCACTAATGATATTGCTTCCTATAAATCTGGTTATGTGTCAGGGCTGCATCCAGGAATCGGCTTACAGAATGTGATGAGTAGCTTACTCACCCCACAGAAAAAAGTGCAGGATGTCACACATTTCAAATCTTTTTGGGATGGTAAATCTTGCACTCGGAGTACATCTACAATTCATACCTAAAGCAAAAATGAAATGAAAAAAAAAAAAAAAAAACACTTTTGTTTTCTAAAAGTTATATGAAATGTAACACCTCATGTATTTTCATTTTAATGTTTAAATAAACAAACAAAAAAAATCTATCAATGAAAAGAATCATGTGTTATGATGTAATTCACAAATGTGGGAGGGTCGAGTTTAATATGTGCACGCGTGTGTCGGCACGCCTTGTAGTTACATGCTCTTCCATGTAACATAGCAGTTGTAGTGTAATTTTGTGCCACTTATCTGTTACCAAAATGAAAATACCTGTACATATGATTCTTTCTCCCTGTTAAAGGTGACATGAGCACCTCTCATGTGGGACATTTCTATTTCTTCAATAAAAACCTAATGAAGTAAACTAAACTGTCACATTCTGTGAGGTTACTGTGTAATTGATGCAAGAGAGTTGAAGTTCTTTGAATGTCTTCTGATTTTGGATGGCTTGAATGGTGTACACAAGTATGTATATATATATATATATATATATATATATATATATATATATATATATATATATATAACAATTATTCAGTAGTTATTATGGTAATTAAACATGTATCCTGTTTCCAAGTATCCCATATAGAAAATGTCACATTTCCAGTTTCTATATTTGCAAATAAGTGGTTTGACATTCAAACTTTCTCCCATGATAGCACCGATCCTTCTGCTGGATTAGCTAGCCCTAGATTGAAAAAAACTTGAAGGGATGCAGCTAAACATCTGTTGTCCAATGTTCTCTCTATAATTGGTTGACAATTGACATCTTACTCAGAGCTATTTGTTTGTGTGTAAGACTACAGAAGCACTGTGAAACTGCTGGGAGGAGGAAAGTGAGGCACTTCAGGAGCAATTAACTGACGTTTGGCATAGGACACAGTTATGGAGCACTTCCAAGTTTGTCTTTCCTATATCTCTCAAAAAATCTTTGTCTTTAAAGTCCATTTAAACATATTGATTACATTGGTCACTTTTCCTATTTCTTTCTTTCAATTTAATCAGGATTATGAAGCTGAATTTCATTACAGGTCTCTGTAGTTATTCTAGCTCCTCAGAAGGTCATGTTTTCTGTAGCTAGTCTAAGCCTACAAGCCAACTCCAACACCCATTGTCCCAGGAAAGGAGGTAATCAAATGGGAAGAAAAGAAAAGTTTGGATGGGTGTATGAAAGGATGATGAGGAAATACACATGGGTCTACTTTTTTGCACATTGTGTGGTCATCTTATTTCATATTGCACAGAATGCTAAATGCTGGAAAATGTGTCAATTGATTTAATTGGTGAGGGTCTGTGTTTTCTATAACTGGAACTGAATAGTGTATTTTAGCCATTTTAGAATTATTGCTTGCATAATAAAACCTAGCATGTGAGTATATCCTGAAGTGGATGAGAAATGCCTCGCATGAAAAGCTTCAGAATTTACTGAAATATCCACTGCATTAAATAACTACTTCAGTGTTGTATAAACACAAATGTTAAATGTACCCTAACTATAGGTGAATCCAAAATAGGTTAGTTTGCGGTTTGGTTAATCATGTAACATAGTTGTTCCATTACCACAACCAACTGGTTGCCTTTGCGTTCAGCCAATTCTTCCATACAAAAGATTAGGATTTGCTAAGTGAGACTTCTTTGGCTAGTGTTGCATTGGAGAGCTTTGGTACAATTCTGCTATAAAACTGGAAGGTTGTTTCTCTTTGACACTACAGGAGTAATTCACAGTATTTCATAATGCTGCCTTTTCTGTCTGCAAAAACAGCAATCAGTCTTTCCTGACACCACCCCAACTCATTATTTTATATTATAAAATGTGCCCATGTGACTTCTCAGGCTTTGTATAATACCAGAACTAGTCTTTTAGTAAAGTTTGCTTCATTCTAGTGGCTTACTTTCCAAAACTTGGTCTATACAAACATCTCAGGAATTGCCTTTTATATACTACTGTGAGGGAAACATTTATGCAGGAACACTAGACTCTTTTCTTAACATAGTAGTAATTCAGCCAATAAAAGTCACTTATGTCAGTTTAGTTAACAATTGTATGTTACATTTAAATATTTTTTACCTTTATACCTTGAACCAGGAATTTGTTTAAAAAGGGATCAGGTTTATTGGTCCATTCACTGAATGGTCAAGGTCTCCGGACCATCTAAGCCTCCTGCAGCATGAGCCCTTAACTTGGTGACCTCCTTGTGAGACTCTTTGGGTGCACCTGAGCATTACAGTCTGGTGCCAGCAAGGAAAGCAGGCCTGGAAGGAATCCAGTTATCAGAAGAACCACAGGGTCTTTTGGATTGGGAGCAGAGGAGAGGATGAACAGAAGCTACTTGTTGGAAGAAATCAGCATTGAGGATCATAAATGTGTGCCCGGCCAATCCAGCTGTGTCCTGGTGGTCAGCTATGGAGGGACATTGTCAGGATACTGGCTGCAGCGGCTTCCTTAGCTCTGCAAGGGATTGCACCTAAGTCCTATGGTGCATATGTCAGGACTGGTGTAACAGAAAAAACCCAGACACAGGTTCTTGTCCAAGGAAAGCCAAGCGTTGACATGGGCCTCAGCTGGGGATCAGGTATGGCATGCCAGTAGGTCTGAACAGCTCCCAGGTACATCATAGTGTTCATTACATGCCAAGGTTAAGACATAATAATGGGGAAACATGACATTAAGAATACTGGAGGTGGGGAGGGATTGTTTATGCATCTGCTGAGCCGTTTTAAAGTATGTGTGTCATGCTGAGAGGAGGTAGATCTTGCTTTAGACAACCCTGCAGTAGTTTTCCTGCCCCATTGGTAACTGGCACCAAATTGCTGATGACAGCACTGTTACAGATGGCTCAGGCATAATTGGGGCAAAATCAGGGGTTGGGCTGTGTACTGTGGGGCCCTATGGACGCAACAGAAGAGAGCAGGTTTATGGTGAGTGAAAACACCTTTGCCAATCCCTGGGGGTTTGAGGAGCAGGGGTGAAGATACCTGTTTATGGAAACTGAGTGAAATATCTGATGCGTTCAAGGGTAAGTAATATGTATGCTATGAAGGGAGGCTTGTGGCCCACCTTACGCAGGATGTTAAGGTAAAGATTTAGACCAGTCCTCAGGACCCCTAACAGTGCATGTTTTCCAGGTGACAAGGGAAATAATTATACCAACTGTGGATCTGTTAGAATGTGTCAGTCAGTAATGAATACACCTGTGCTTAAGCAAGGAGAAATGGAAAACATGCACTGTTAGGGGTCCTGAGGACTGGAGTTGAGAAACACTGATTTAGAGGGATGAGCAAGTGGGTATATTTTGCTTACTCCCCTTGGAACATTTAGTAAATTGTAACCTAGATTCAGTGTGTAGGGAAGTGAGCAGAGAAGTGAAAGATAGATGGCTTCCTCGGGATATTTGGGTATGGTCCCAGGCTTTTGTGATTTTGGCTAATGTAATTGATGAAAATAGACCAGAAACCCCCTTGGGTCCTTACGAGTAAATAGTTATCTTACAGGTGCTCTGTAGGGCTGAAAGGGGTCAAGCATGGCTATATTATGATGAACAATTCAAGTTTAAAAAAAGGGTCCTGGGGTTGGGATAATCTGGAAATTAGTCTATTTTAACAGTACAATGACTTCCAATGTAAGTGTGGAACCTCGTGTCAGTTCATGCATGAAAGTTCAATATGCCACCCGTTTGTAATGTATTTCAAAAGGGGAAGACAAGCATAGGGAACCTGTGGGAATAGGGTCAGATACCAGTGAGCATAGATGTGATGTGGCCCTGGCTCAGGAAGATAGGGACTCAGTGAATGATGGGATCCATGAAATATGCTTGATGTCATTTACTTCATTTGATGCAGTCATTTTGGAGGCAAAAGCACTTGGAAAATGGGATATTACTGGCAAAAAAAAGATGTACAGTCCATGTTTCATCTACTACCAGTACATCCTGAATGTGTTTACTTGTTGGGCTACATGTGAAATGAGAAGATTTACATGAGCAAATGCTTGCCCATGAGCTATTTAATATCAGTTTGATTATCCACAGTCTGGTTGACTTCCTATTCATGGGTCCAAGGAACTTTTTAGTATGTGCGGTCCTGCTGAGTTCAATGAATCAGCTGGCAGGTAAGTTCATAATTCATTTGTATGGCAACACAAAAATCGCAGAGTGCATAGATGGAATTAACAGAACAAATCACAGGCATATAGAAACAAAATCAGCATCAGACATCAGTACAAATGAGCAGAATAATAAATGCATGGATGCAATTAACAAAACAATTAGCAAGGCATACAGAAAAATTCAGCAGCAGACATGACAAAGATCAGCATCAGATATGAAAAGGGAAATATGAGGTAGACGGATGATGCACAGATAAGAGTTGGAAGCTAGAGAGGACCCTGCCCATGATAGCTTACAGATGGGGGTAAAGAGAGATAACAGGGTCAAGTGGAACCCTTTAGTTTCGGGTATGGATGATGGGGCAGTGTTGAGAGACATGGAGAGTAATGAGAGTAATGAGTGGAGTAGATGTGCATAGTGGTGGAGCAGTTTTTTAAGATAATAAACATAAGGTCCTTAATGTTGTCCAAGGTGTGGTCTATTGGAGGCAGGCAGAGAGAAGATAGGGAACTTATGTAGTGAAGTGGGGTCATGAGTGTTAAGTAGAGTTCTGGAACATGGGAGTTTTGGAAATTGAAGAGCCGGATTGCACAGCATCCACCCAGTCCATTGAACAACCGGTGGCCATGGAAGGCTAAACAGAAGGCCAGAGTTGGCAGTAATGCTGGCCAGCCAGGACCGTGCTGGTTCAGTGAGGACCGAAGGTGGAAGTAGTGCTCCATTGTGTTAGTGCTAAAACACTGATTTGAAACCAGGACAGAGTGAGGCTGGTCAGTTGAACAGTAGGTTGATTTGAATGCCAGGTTTGGGCCAGATAGAAATACAATTACCTCCAGAGGCCAATGATGAAGTATGTTCTCTTGTCAGGAGTGCCTGTAGTTGAACACAGGATATGCCTGCAGGCCTGTTTCTGTAGCAGGCCATATTGATTCTTTGGCCACTTGAGTCAAAGACCATATGCCTACTGATCTGTCGATTCAAAGGGAACATCAGTCAGGGGACACAGGAGGCATAAAGCTGTACACCACAATGAGCAGCAACTCACAAGAACCTGTGTGCAGTAAAGTTGGGGCACAGTTGAGCTGGGACAGCAGCTTCCATTCTTACATTCCTGTAGAAGATGTGTACAACTGGGCCTTTATCTGCGTGGCTCGCTAGGTCTGGGTGATACTGGACAGCAGGCAGAAGCAATGCAGTCACAGGACAACAGACATAGAGGGCCAGGGTATCCAGGAAGGCCAGACAGGAGAAGTATGCTGAGGCGCAAACTAAATGATCAGTAGCGAACAGGACCAGGACCTGCACTGGCACAGATTAACCAAAGTAGATGTCAAGCAGGTTGATTGCCAAAAGAATAGGATAACCTGGACTACTATGGTTGAATATTGGGTATGTCAGCTCTTTCCAGTGGGTATAGATAGTCATTGTGTCTGAGGGTGTTGGTACCCAGTGTATCGATGACTCATAAGATCACTTGGGCCTGCTGCAATCTGTTGTAGTTGATCAGTGGTAAAACACATGCAAACATCTTCTTTCCTCTTCTTTGTTTTAATGTCTGAATGGTAAAGTATTTGACACCATAAAGATTCCACACAGTTTATTGTGACTCTAAACACTTAATAAACAGAGACCAGCTCTCTAGCCACCAACCAGCTTTTTGAGCATCAGTCACACTGAACAGAGAAACAAACAGGTTTTTATACATGACACTCCTACTACAGCCCTAGCTTGATGGGCCAGTGACAATCCCACCTTCCCTTTAAAAAGGAGCCTTCTTCATCTGCTCTGTTTGCTCTGACTTCAGACACACCCTCTCAGCCTGCTGTGGGGTAAAGACTCTTCCAAACTATGTAAGTTAATTCAGACTTTATACAACTATTATAATATTATTTTGTCACACATATGTCCTCCCTGCAGGCTTTCTCTGCAGATTGATAGCTAAAGACCTCCGTCTGTTACAATATATATATATATATATATATATAGAGAGAGAGAGAGAGAGAGAGAGAGGGGTCTGTGATGCTATGGAATCAATAAATGTAGCTGCTAATTAACATCCATGCAAGTGTCAGTGTCAGTATGTCATTGTAAAAGTGTTATATAAAGCAACCTACGCATTTCACTTGCATCACCAAGTTTCGCCAAAGATTGTTATCTATATAAGCTGCTTGTTGCCTAGTCTTTGATTGTAATTGCGTGCATTTATTTATCAATTTAGTTATGTCATGAATATTAAGATTTTTAAATAATGGCACGTCTCTTGCTTATACTATGAGTTTTCATTGTTGTTACTTTTATCATGGAAAAAATATTTACTGGTGATGTCATCCAGAAATTTCAATCCACAGCTTTGGTAATTATAAAAACTTAGTTAATGCAAATGGGATATGCTACATGGTGATCTCTATAGGTTACAATGTTTTTCCGATCAGTTATTTACAGATGTCACACAACATGGAGTTCTTCTATAAAGCAATGAACTTTTAATTATTGTACTGTTTATCTTAACAACTGTTTTAATCTCCAAAATGATCCAAATCTATGTCTTCCTCCAGCAAATTAGATCTATTTCTGTTTTACCTGTACCCAAAGCTCTAAAATGCAGATGTCAACTCTTGTATATAGCTGTATAATTGAAAGCACAGTTAATTTAAGTTATTGCATGCTAAATTTAGGATGAATAAAAAAAAAAGCAAGAAGAGTTGTTTACTGCTCAATATTATAGAAAAAAATGGTACAGAATATAACTACAGAACTATATATTATATTTCATATTGTAATGCACCAACTTTTCTTGTGTTATTTACAATGATCAAAACAAGTACTGTGCAGAGAAACGCTGAGTTGCTCTTGTTCATTCTCATGCTTGCAAAGATGTCATCTATGCAAATAGACATAGTGACTTTGACCTCAAGCAGAGTTGTGCTAGCTGCTGCTTCTGTTGGGAACCCCCACGTTTTCGTCCCCCTTCATTAGTGGTAATTAGGCTATAAGTGCTGGTACTTGGTTCACATGTGAGTTGGGGGAAAGGAGGGGCTACGTCAGAGGGGTGTTTTTTACATATGAAAAATGCCAGTCAATGTTTGGATTGGGAAAGTCTAAAAGCCTAATTAGGAAGAAACATTTTCAACAGCTAGCTTTAAAGAGCAATAACAAAATGTTGACTTAGTGGATCTGCAATTTACGGAAAAATCATGGGTTGACGGGGAAAACCTGGGTGTGCGCCCATCCTTTGTAAAGGGATATAGAACATTTTCCGAGCCAACAGGCTGAATGTTATGCTTTCCTGGAGGAAATGCAAATTCAGATTTTTAATAAGAAGATTTGATCTACAAAGCTTAATTAAAGCTCTTTAACACCCTAATTTGTGTGCTGGAAAGGAACGCAATTAAAAGTTTAAACATTATAGACTATGCATAAACCCATTGTTCTCTCACTTTACTGACATTAGAAATCTTAATATGAGGATCAAATGAGCAATACAACTTTTGATTTGATTAGAGCAGTGTGCCACAGGAAGACAAGGAGGTACTGCTTAGACATGTCGTCACACATTTGCACCTTGAGGTCATTGTCACGAGATACATTTCTGGATTTGTAGGCATGTACATGTAGACACCAGGTACACAATTAAGTGCAAAAGGCAACTTTTTAACATTGCGTTTGCATATTGTAAATGGCACTTATTGCTTAGCAATAAATGCCGAACAATGATGACATATCCAACCTGTAAGCAAAGACAGAGAATATATGCTGTAGTTACTACAAATCTTTTCAGTATGTATCATAACTGTATCCAGAAAGTAATGCCAAGGGGCAAATTATCTCATTATTTCTTATTTTAATTGGACCCAAAGTTACAGTGCACTTGTCAGAGTTGAACTTATGACCACAGTGCTATAAGACAGTGATATTAACCACTGTGCAACAATGTCACCACGCACATCAGATCACATCAGGGGTATGGACCACAGCTATTATCCAAAATTGTATACAAAAAGTAAAAAAAATCCTTTTAAGTAAGAGCTGAATCAGTGATTCCTTCATCAATTGGGGTATCTTATATTCCTCAATTTAGGGGTTTGAGACTTTCACTCTACCGTGTGCTAGTGGCTGGGACTTGGGACTATATTTTTAGTTTCTAATATCACATACACTAGATGGTTCATGTATCTATATATATATACAAGTTAACCCGTGCATGATACTCATGCATTCTAGTCAAATCAAGCTACTTAAGGTGTTAAAAAGGTTCTTGTCATGCATTTGGGCCTAGTCCAGGCCTCCTCAGGGGAAGAGCGTTACTTCCCGACGCAAGCGCCCTTTTTTAACGTGGTTTTGTCCACATGTCGTGTATTATCCCCATTATATGCAATTCTGTCAATACGGTGTCACACTATGTTTGCTCTTTCTATATTGATTTGAGAGAAGTATCTGATGCAGGAAACAAAGTAAGGCAATGACACTCCTATAATAATTTGTCAGTGAGATCAGAGGATCCAAACCATATGGGAAATATAACTGTGGGTAAAGCATGAGGATCCATATGGCACTGAGCCATTAAGCAAGATTGTCACCAAAGAATAATTCAATGTAGGCTGGGTAACACCAATCTCGAAATGCAAGGCATTGACAGTAGCTCAATGCAAAAAGGACTTAAGCCCCTAACTCAGGAGTGGGAAAACTGTCTGGCAGCTTTGTTAGGCTTCACAAAGCGTGATTGGCTGCCAGGCACACAATATAGCTACTTCCAGGAGATTTAACAGTACACTATAAAGTGCCTCCAGAATGTCACCTCAATTACATGAGGTATGGTTCCCATATTTTTATTAAGCCGCTTCACAAAGCCACAGGCACAGTGACGGAGTGTAGGGGGAATAATCGTTGAGAGGAGAAAATGGCAGTCACCTCGTGGCTAGATAGGTCATCTCCAAGGCATCTTGGACATGACGGTTGAGAGCAAACCCCACATGGGGAGTCAAAAGTCACTCGCCTCTCAAGCAAAAGCACAGAATGGCAGTCTCTGGGCTGCAGGGTCACATTCATTGGGTTACCGGTACCCACCAGGCAGGTAAGTAAGTCTAGCATGTTGTGCCCACAAGTGAGGGTGAGCAGGGTTCACCAGGGAGGCTGAGTCACAGATAGAAGCCCTCCTGCATGTGGATATACAGGGAGCAGCCCACAGGAACAGTCACAGAGCAATGGAATAGGAGTGATGGACAGACGACAGAGGCGAGTGCTGGTAGTCGCCAAGATTAGTACTAACTGCGTCACCAGCCATGAATCACTATAATAGGCCGGGCGGGAAAGCCGTCACTTTAGGCCCCAATGAGAGGACCGGATTCCAGGGTTCTTAATAAGTCATCCGTGCCAGCATAAACATTTTTTTTTTATACTAAAAACAACACATTCTAAATACATGCGTTTCAATAATATTATGCTTTTACACTATGCTCCCTCTCTCTTCTTATATATAAGACACATTATGGCTTTATATAAAATAGGTGTTGGGGAGATACTTATAACACCATTGCATTGGATGCTTAATTTTTATCACCAGAATTATCTTCACCTTGTTGAGCTGTGGTTGTAGACGCTTTATCACTGTAGTGATTTACTCATGAAATCAAAATCTTACAGAAAGACTGTCTGACTTCAAAGCACAAGTATTCTTTATGAGAATACTTTGAACAAATATTATATGTATATGGACAATGAGACCAAGATATCTGTATATCAAAGGAATAGCTGTGCTCTCTCCTTCTTTCATGGCTGTGTCCACACAGAAAGCAGTTAAAGCATCAGCAGCACAAGATCCATTGAAATTTTATTATTTACTTATTGGTTTGTTTTAGCATCATAATGTTGATTAATAAAACATTTTTCTTTTAAATATATCATAAATTGGTAACTGTTGTTTTATAATAAACATTTAATTTTGAGGATGAAACATAGCAAATCTGGCAATTGCCCATGGGCTGCCGAGCCTCAGGGTATAAGGGAACTTGTCTGGCCTCCAAATGTTAGTTAATATAAGCTCTGCGGCCTCCCAGACCTGAGTTTAATGTTCTCAATCAGTCTTTGTGATGAAAATGCTATATAGACACATGTTCACTAGGTAGGGTATACTTGTCAACATAGGCAAGATGTTTCCTGGGAGGTCCAGGGTGCAAAAGAAACCACTAGAAAGAACAGCGCTAAGAGAATAATTTAGATCAGAGGTGTCCAAGCCCAGTCCTCAAGGGCCACCAACAATTCATGTTTTCAGGATTTCTGTCTGTAGAAACAGGTGAGATAATTACTGACCCAGCCAAATAGATTAACTCATCTGTCTATATATATATATATATATATATATATATATATATACATACACAATGTTGTAAAATATTAATTTATACATAAAGAACACTTCATTCTGCAAACATATATTAACATTTCATTACAGTAAAAATTCTGCATTCAAAATTAGACAGTTTGTGTATTTCTCTCTTACCTGATCTTCCAGCGTTGACTGCCTGGTGTTGTCTCTTATCTGATCTTGCAGTGTAGACAGCCCGGTGTTCTCTCTTGCTTGTTCTTGGAGTGTTGTTGTCAGTTGGCTTCTGGAAACTTGGAGTCCTGTTTTAAAAATGTGCACAAATTGTATTATAGTGCAAAATGTTAACAAACCCTGAATGATACAAGCACCAACACAACACTCCATTAGAACCAAATAAAATAACCCCCTAGTACAGGCATATATAGACAAAATATATGAAAATTATTTATAATCATATACTAACATCTATCAGCCCAATCTGTCTAGTATTTAGCATTCTAGTGACCGCTGAGACCACAATGAGCATCCATGTCACCGCTGCACAATACAGAGATCATATCCCCACAAGCTATTTTAATAGCTCCCCCCCAGCCAGTTTTATCAACCCCCACCAGAAGGTTTATGACTCCTACCATCCATTTCAGGACCCACCGAACCACTCATTTGCTCACCCCCAGTGAATTCATTAAACCACCTTCCAATTCATCAACCCCCCAGCCAATTCATTACCCCCAGCCAATTCATTAACCCCCTAGCCAATTCATTGGCCACCCGCTAACCAATTCATCATCCCCTGCAGCCTTCACTAACAATTGTACATTTTTGTTAATAAATAGATAACAAAATTATTTTGCGACTATAGCTAACAATTTAACACTTAAAAGAGCAAGAAAAGCCACCATTTACATAAATATATGGGATGTGGATGCTAAGCTTAATGTTATGCATGAATATAGTTATTTCAAGTCACCCATCACTAATCTAAAATGTTTCTACTTAACTAATGTAGGAATTACTAAATGAGTGACTCCTTACTCCAGGTCTTTTTAACCAGTTACTGTTTTATTATGTCGCAACTAAACCATAACATGGTCATTAAATATTTCATGACTTCCTGACAGTAGCTAGACCCACCACCCTTAGCTATCGTCCGGCTGCTATTCAGCGTCGGAATCCCCGCCCACCAGATCCCACAATCCTTTTATTCTCAACAAACACACCTAAGCAATCACACCCATACCATGCACCTGCGAGTAAAATCATTTCTTAAGGTAATAGTAGGATCCTTAACCCAGTCTGTACCTTTCCCTGGTGGACAAGTCCTGTTCTGGTTATTAGATCATGGTATATTACCCCATTCTCCACACTAAATATGACTAACAAATATTCTTTCACTCCTCTGCACTCCTCTCCAGGTTGCCTGGAAAAGAAGGAAGTGCTTCTCTAATTAAAAGAGGCCAGTGACTGAGAACACTCTCCTAAGGGCATGAGAGGAGCAGCAGCTATCTGTAATGGACTGGAAAGTTAATACTTTATCTTTTAACAAAGCTTTATGGAAATGTCACTATAATAACAAAGAATGTACATTACCTTCATGGTTCATATCTCAACATTTCAATTTTGGGGACCAATGGTCCTTTAAGGATCTAAGACTTTAATTCTAACAAAATTTTTGCTGCTGTTTCAGAATATAAGAACATGTATGACAGTCAGAACTGGTAAGTATGATCTAGAATTATGCTTGCATTCTGAACAATAACTGATCTTCTTGTATGTTAATCTAGTTGCACAGCAAATGTTATTAATTTAGATGTTTAAGTTTCATTATTAAAATACAACAGAAAAACTGGGGACGTTCATGAAAACTGTTCCTTCGGTGAATCTGAAGAAAATATAACCCATAGTAATCAATCATCTTCTAATATGTATTGAAAACATGACACCACTTTTTCATACCGTTACCCGAGGAACAGCTTATATAAATGTCTCCCAATACCTATTAACTGTGAAGGTTTTGCGCATAAACACATGAACATTAACTTAAAATTCTAAAGAACCAAAGTACTTACATCGGAAACAGAAAATAACAAATAACAAGAGTTCATGGATATCTAGTTCCTGTTTACTTCCTTTTGCTTGTGAAAAGATATATCCAATGGAGATTTGCAAGAAGGGATTCAGCATAGGAAACAAGGCCTATTTCTAAACTGATATACAGATAAGAGGAAATCACTCATCCACATAATGTGCAGGAAGCCCATAAGGGGAAAACATACATTACAAATGAACACAACATTTCACTAGCATTCAATTATCTGCTAGTAAAAAAAACACATGAATTATAGACTACACATGAAGGATAAATCCAAAGATCCTAGTTGTATACATTGAACACTGAATAAATAAGCCAATTACCATATACAAAAGATCTTTGGTTATTTGGTCCTGACATTACATATAACATTAAAATAACCTCTATGTGAAATTGAATTCCACCCGCTCTCTTTTTAATTAGTAGAGAACAACACCAGTTGAGCAACTATTTTTAGTCTTAAACTTCTGACCTCAAGATATTATTTGAAACGGCATTATTATATTTGCAGTGTCTTTGTACATTGGACACTACAAGATATAGATTTTAATTTAAGGGCAATTTAAACCTTGTAACCAATGGCTAGCCTACTGTTTTCAACACATTTCTATTTTATATGAATATTGCTAACTCACATAGATTGGTAGTAAATGTCAGAGACTACCTATAGATGCAGCCAAAAGAGCCCAATGTTCCATTGAAAATAATGCAGTCATAGTTGTGATGTTGTGATAACAGAGAGAAAGAAAATGATTATTCCCATGTGCTCATTGTATTAAAAAGCCATAGAGGTCCAACTAAGGGCATGATGTCGGCTCTTTATATGGCTGTGGTTTTCTAACCAGAAGCAGAGTAGGTAATAAGTGTTCCCGTGGTTGTTACTTTCTGAGTTGGAAGTAATGCCAACACTTTAATACTTCTAACACAAGGATCCTCTGAAGCCTAATGGCAAGTCTGACCCTGAGTGCTAAGTGGTTTATTACTACTGTGAGGTAGATTAAACCAATTAGAATGCTAAGGAAATTATATGGTCATGTGGAATAGGAAATTATGACATGCAGAACATATACAGATTAATGTTTCTATTTAACTTTATGGCACACTCTGGCACTCTTGTTGAAATGACAGCAATGTGGCAGATTTCACCTGACAGTAGAAGAGAATTATGATAGCATAATAATTGTCACAAAACAAAAAAGGTTACTAGGGTTTACTGTAAATTTCAAACTCAGTTTTGGACTTGGGCATAATGAGCCCACCAGGGAAATTAATGGTGGGGGTCCACTTAATAGCATGCACTGTGCTTAAGGGAGCTTGGCCAGCCTGTGAAGGGGGGGACATGGCCAGCCCGTTCAGAGCAGACTAGCACTTAACAACTTGGCTTGTGGAGGAGGTAGGAAGGGCATGTGGGGATGTCTGAGTGGCATGTGGGTAATGTTTGAGGATCATGTGGCCTGAGGAGCAGGTAAGTGGCATGAGAGGAGGTCTGATTGGCAGGTGGGCTGGTCTGAGTGGCATGTGGGGAGGTCTGAGTGGCATGTGAGAAGGTCTGAGTGGCATGTGGAGGCATTTGGGGAGGGCTGAGTAGCATGTGGTGGAGTTTCAGAGTACATATGGGATCTGAGGACATGTGAGGGCATTTTGTGATAAGTGGTGGTCTGAGGGCAGGTGTGGCTATTTTGAAGCAAGTAACAGGTCTTGCTGCCATGTAATGGAATTTTGGAGCAGGTGGGCATGTTGGCACATTTTGGGATGAGTGATGTGTTGTTTTGGGGAAGTTTTTGTAAATTCATGAAATTAAGGGTAATGTGCAGCGCTTTTGGAAGTTGGAGGACCACACATGCAGCGTTTGAAGTATATTGTATTGCACATCACTGGGCTAGATAGTACTGCTGGTGTCAACATTATCAAATATCCTTACACCTGGGCTCCAGTACCTGCAAAAGGTACACCTCCTAAGAAGCACTAATGTAAGCTGAAATCAATTGACATCTGTATTTTTGTATGAATGCACAGTGCAGCAATGCGTGTATTCGCGCCCCAAAAATGGACTAACGTCCAACTCTAATTGAGGCACTATGTGTGCAGTGCACTCTCTAGATTCACACTTTTCTCCAAATCGGCAGCCAGCAGGCTCCTCCCAGGGTCTCAGCAGTACAGGGACATTCTAGTAGCGAATCTGATTTGCTGCCACACTGACCTCCCTAACGAATTGTCAGTTCTTACTTTGGCTGTGGAGGTGGATCCCTACAGCCACTAGGAGACCAAATATAATGTGGAACAGGTACAAGAGGACTGGGGACGGAAATACTACACTAGTTTTTCCTGGCACCTTCAGTCTCCCTGTATCTGTTCTGCTTCCTGCTTTCCACTATTTGTGCTGCAGTGTAGAGAGTGGACAAATGGGGGGGAGGGGGGCACAGGCACTGGAGCCCACTGGGAATTTTCCAAGTACCCCAGTGGGTCACTTTGAGCCTTTTCAAGTACCTTGTAATTGTTTCAGAATAGAGAATTAGCAAAGTGTTCACTCAACACCTATTGTATCCATCCAATACTGCAGTCCAATGACTTTTTGTCAACCTAATAAATGTTCACTGTGAAAAAATCCACATTACCCCTGCACCATACACTTTTCTGGCTAAGTATGATTAACTTTTATTTTACCTGATCTTTTGGGCTTTCAACTTATGTTGCCTTGCATACAGTACCTGTAGTTTCATGTTAGGTTAGAAATACTCCACAGGGAAGCCTCTCTTAACACATTTCTTTGATGCCTCAAATGATTTGATCTTTGATCAGAGACTCTATCAACTCACCAAAGATACAGAGTTTCATTAGTTCTGTGACATAATGATATATGATTACATTACATTCCACAGAGTATGCATGTAGAAAAGAATTTTTCTGTGAAGCCTTAGTTCATTTGGTTTACAATATAACAAAGTCATTTTAAGTTAACCTCTTGATTCTGATTTCTCTAAATGTAAAGATGATATGAACAAAAGTATCAAACTACTATTCGTATTGTCGACAGTTTTATACAGTAAAGTAAATGATGAAAAAATGGAATCTTAGTGTCTTATCATAAGTAACTTAAAAAGTGTTATGAAAAGTTTTGCATTCATCATTGCTTCCAACTTTTAGACAGGAGAGAAACAATTCACCCAATTCGGAATTTTTACCGATCAGTTTGCAAAAGTAAAAAAAAATGGAATTGGAGACAATAGTTGTCTTTTAACATAGTGTGATTGAATAAAAAATGGCCATATACACTAATAATTGTTTGTATCGATTTTAGCCTTGGGCCATATTTGTTGCTGTCCATGTATTTAGAATATGCTTGTCTATTTTAGATTTTTGTTTGTGTTATTTAGGGGGTGGGGACAAACATTTGGACGTGTGCTCCCGCTCCCCTCTCACCCAACTGATTCAGGCTTGTGTGAGGAAACCATGTATAAGCCAGGTTGACATTATCTATTATAAGAAAAGCAGAAGAATGTTAGCTCATAGGGTTAGTGCATAGTAGTAACTCAATATGAAAGCAGTCTTGATTGTAGTGTTGGGTTTATAGGATGGCCCTTTTACAAAAGTAATGTTTTCATTTATTTAGAGGTATAAGCTAGTTTGCAAACATGTAAATAAATAATATAATTTGCTATATTTTAATTTATATATATATATATAGATATATATATATATATATATATATATATATATATATATGTATATATATTAGTGATATATTGTATATGTTTAGTTCCTGATTTTCTGTTCCCCAGAACATTTTCTTTTGGCCCCTTTTGCTCTGATTCGCTAGTTTTAAAGTTTGTTTTAAAGTCTGTCTAAAAACAACATTTCTTCCAAAGTGAGAGTAAAGTTTCACATTAACAGCCTAATTAATGAACCTACCTACATGTACTGTCTTTTGTAACTTTGCAGGTTGTGTGCAACTAAACAGATAAGTGAAACACTTCCAAATTGTGCTGGCTAATGGGCAAAACTGAATGAACAATTAGTCATTATTCTTTCCCTCATTAGTCAATTTATATGTAATAAATGAACTTTAGTGTTTTCGGAAAAGTTATTTTTTAAAAGGTTACTTTACTGCACTGAAATGACATTTAGAAATGCTTTTTGCTTATTTTTATTAACATAAATGAAATTGAAACATAAAGGGAGTAAGGTGGTGGGGGACTGCCATGGCTATTGCATTTTCTAAGGCTAAGCAGAAGCTGCGTTCTGCTTTTTTTATTTTTTCATTAATAGATGTCACAGGAAAAAAGATCAGCTGTTCTGTTTTGACACCATTTGTTTTACAAATTGTTCATTGGATCATCCATCCATCTTTCAGTGTAATAAGTGACAGAGACATTTCTGTATAAATGAAATAAGCCACTGAAAATTATTATACAGTCCCACAGAACTCGTAGCTGGAAACAATAATTAAAATCATCAGTCTTTCTGTCAATAAAGTCAGCATTGGCTATTGTAGCTTAAAGTTGAAGGAAGGGAATAGATGCAGCTAAATTAGTATTTTCTTCTCTGATCTATTTCGAGGTAAATAATGAAGACTTTAATGATCTCTTAATAAGACACAAGTGATAGCCCTGATAAAAGAAGTTAATGACTACCTGAAACTACCATAATGATAAAGTTTACAATTACAATTTTGTATAGTAAATTGCACCCAACATATATTTAATCTCCATACCTACATATAGATGAGGTAACAATTTATGTATTTTTTCTTGCAAATTGTTGGCAAGTTCTTTCGCTTCATCGAAAAGGATGGTAAATGTTGTTTACTTAATTGCCGCTAGGAGAATGTATATGCTAAACTAGATTTATGTTATGCCCAGGATTAGCGCTACCACCACTGAACCTAAGAGGTCCTAGGACGTGAGGGGTTAGGAGGTGACTAGACCCCTAACACCTCACGTGGAAGAGGTTAGATTGGTTTGAAATGGCTTAAAACTAAATTATTATCCACTACCAACCTATAATGTCATTTTTCATCTCTTTTTAATAATATTTTCTACAAGCATGTCATTTTCTCATCCTTGGCCAAATGTTACTAACAATTATGTTAGCAACATAAAAAAAATAAGTGAAATATATTATGTAGAACTGAAGTATGGGTTACAAAATTGACTCCTAAATTTAATATAGGTCTCAAACCTTAGAACTATAGAGAACCACAACCTTTTCTGCAATACACTTTTCTACAAAATATATTTATTAATTAAAAGGAACATTTTCCAATTAAAAGGAGTATTTTCCAATTAAAAGGAACTATGAATAATCTTAATGCATAAATACTCATTTACAAAAGTAGAATTTTGTAAACTGTCAGAACAAATCTTATTTCTCCTCCCATTGCGTTCAAGGGCAACAAAATGCTGCTCCATCTGATGGGAGTAGCTAAAGTGTCGGTAAAAGCGTGATTTTATTTAGTCAAAAGAAATCTAATAAACTTCAGGGGGCAGAGAGTGTACATCTCCCCCCCAGATTCTCCATGAGAACCCACGATTTTCCCCCACGCTTTCATGCTTTCATACTCTACCACCCTCCTAGACCTTCATGTCCTCTCCCTCTGCTTCCTCCGTCCACCACATCCTCTTGTGCTATTTTGCTCCTACTGTCTCTCATTCCTTCTCTCTAGAATGTAAGCTCTCAAGTGCAGGGTCCTTTCTACCATTTGTTTCATGGTCATCCACCTCGTACGTCCGATGTCATGTCTTATGCTGAATCTTTTGCTGTTTATTTACTGAGAAGCATGAAATTTGTACCTCTATTCATTCTAGCTGTAATTGTTAGCTCATAACTCTCTCTGATTGCCCTATGATGCTTAATTGTATTCAAGGATCTATAATTATGTTTGTTGTATTCATATATGTCATATCTGTGCAATGATGGTCTGGCACTATGGAATCTGTGACGTCCTAAGAATAAATACTGATGATTATGGACAGCACGGTGGCTAAGTGGTTAGCACTTCTGCCTCACAGTGCTGGGGTCATGAGTTCAATTCCCGACCATGGCCTTATCTGTGAGGAGTTTGTATGTTCTCCCAGTGTTTGCGTGGGTTTCCTCCGGGTGCTCCGGTTTCCTCACACACTCCAAAAACATAGTGGTAGGTTAATTGGCTGCTATCAATTAGAGAGAGAACCTAGTCTCTCTTTATGTCTGTCTGTGTGTATATGTTAGAAAATTTAGACTGTAAGCTCCAATGGGGCAGGGATTGATGTAAATTAGTTCTCTGTACAGCGCTGTGGAATCAGTGGCGCTATATAAATAAATGATGATGATGATGATGATTAAGATCTTCAGTTAAACAATTGTCCCCAGAGCATTTTTAGCTCAACAAAATAACTTGATTTTGGCAAGTTCTCTAAGCTGGCGAAGACTGGTCACTGACTATTATTTTTAACATTTGTACCAACTAGTTACCTCTTACATATACAATGAAATCAATGTTTTTAAATAAACAAATGTGCCGTGGAGTTAAGACCACCCTTATGCTCCCTCACTCTCATCAGTCATTTAAGATGTGCAATAAATGAGACTCCAGTGAGATGTATTATGGGAGAAAAAAGAAAGTGTTATTGTTAAATTAATTTGTTGGCTAAGACAGTTGAGAAACACCTGCTGTACTGAGATCTCACCCCCCTCACCTGTAGATTTGAGGATCTCTGAGAACTTTGTTTCTTATAATGTGATTGATTACTATTCAATACATATGACTATATTTTCTCATCAATATATTGTACTCTAGTTGAGTCTGGATAGCTGTGTTCTCTGAAACATATCCGCTTGCATCTGTGTTCCCCCGGCCTCCACCATCTCCTATTTCTTCCCTTTCCTCTTTTACAGCCACCCTGCATATATCAATCTATATTCTTCAATTGCAGTTTGCTCCGTTTACGGTTTTATGCAATTTCATCTGTACTTTCTTAAGTTAACATAACGAAGACTGATTAACCAGGTACATTATAACAGCCTCTAATGCAGAACATCACTTTCAATGTAAGATTTACTTTGAAAGAAGTGAGTTCTAAATCACTAGTGTGGTGCCCGCTCTGCGTAGTCTAGTAATAGGTGTGAGTGAATCAATATAGCACATTTCTTTTCTGTACGTCGCTAATCAACTCTTCAATAAAAGTGTATCAAATTTGTTTATGGAAAGTAAAAATGTAATTGACAAAAGTTTGAATTTAAATATTTTTAACATTGGGAAAAAATTGTGAAAATAACAGCACATTTTACAGATTTATATAATATAAACAGCTTCAATCATCTCTATTTCACAGTACCAGTTAGCAGCCTCATATTTACAGCTCACAGTGTCTTTGTGATGGATGTAAATGTGAGAAATACGTTCAGAACCTGAGCAGCTCTAAATTCTGCATGTTTAGGTTAGAAGAAAAGAGTATAAAGGGCACAAGTTAGACTGCTGATAGTTATCACCACAAGACAATGACCTCATATGGAAATATTTCCTCTTAGCAGGATTCAATATGAGAGTAGGTGAAGCTAATGGTCATGAGTTTGATTGCAACTAGGGTCTTCTCTGTTTGGAATTTGTTTGTTCTCCCCATGTTTGTGTGCCAGCAGAAGTTGTGAGTTGAGAGGGAGAGTGAGATATCATGTATATTGCACTGACTGTGGGAAATGTTTTACTATTATTAGCACCAGCCCAGAAACTGCCTTTGAACAGAGGAAGCATCCTGATGAACCCTTTGAGTTCCTGCTACAGTGAGTATTATCAAAATAGTCTCACCAGACCACGCATAACTTTAATACCTACCAGACACATTATGTAAAAAAAAAAAAACACCTTTAACAATAACACCCACTTTATATATTTCAACCCCCTACATAACATGAATCACACCATGTCATTTCCAAAGATAATGGAGGCAGCTACAAAGTCACGTGTAGAGAGGGGACAGATGGAGCAGACAGGTTGAAGGAGATGGAGAAGAGAGTTGGCGAACAGGCGACAGGGGAGCTACATGATTAGAGACGTAGGTGTGTGTGTGTGTATGGTAGGGAATTTAGACTGTAAGCTCCAGTTGGGCAGGGACGGATGTGAATGCTAAATATTCTCTGTACAATTCTGCGGAATATGGTAGCATCATATAAATAAAGAGTAATAATGATAATATCCTGAGTCGATAGAGCAGTTCTAGCAACCAAGAAAAACAAGATAGTGAAATTTAACTTAATTAGAGCATATAACTTTTTAAACTGTTATTTTCTACTTAAGATAAAACTAACATATTATTAGTAAATATGTATTGTTTTGCACATGCATGCAAATCTGAATCTAAACTAGAAATGTTCATTTTAAAATTCCCCAAGCTGTACTACAATCTGTTGTCGCGTGGTTTGTTCCACTTTGATATCGCAATGCAAGAACAAAGTCAAAGCATTTATTTGCAGACAGCTTTTTCATCTCTTAAAACTCATCAGTGTAATTCATTCTACAATCCATTGAACTTTATTTGGTGACAGTTTTCCCACTGATTACAATGCTGGTAAATAGAGTTCAAAAGTGACCAAAACACCCTCTGTACACAGTTCACCGCGGATTAACAACTGAGATGTTGCTTTGTTCCATTTATGCTGCATTCTTCTATTATGTTGATAAACATATATTTATGTATATTCTGACGACAAGTGATGAACCTGAAAATAAAAATAAAAAATAACACCGTTTTCTGAATTTAATCAGATATAAAGCAAAAACACCATAATTTGCCTAGTACAGAGGTTAAACAACAATTGCAGTGTTTTTCCGTGTTAAAGTAAGGAACAACAGGTGATTCAGTATTAACAAAATGTTAGTTACATACAGTTTATAATAAATATTTTTATTTAAATTTCACACAACATATTAAAATAAACACAATATGTAGCAGATGTATTAGTCAAAATAAATGAGGGATATAAAGTGTTATCATTTTGTAAGCATATGCACGTTTGACCGCTGTGCACATATATACATACATACATACATACATACATACATACATACATGCATCTACACATTTTAGTTTTCATAAGTAATGACATGATGGGTTTTCATCAACACCAGCTCAGAGGGGAACTCCATGTGGGGCTGACCATCCTCCACACTCATCTCCAAACCGTAACCATATCCCATCTAATCCAATCCCAGTTGATCTTAGGATAAACTTGCAGGGTGGAATTTTCCTTTTGGGAATTCTGTGTTAAATAGGCCCTGCAAGCGAAATTCCGTGGTTTGTTGAGCTTGGTGTTGGAGTTCTGTCTCCCAGCAGCTCCACCATTGCACCAGTACACACCTAGGGAATGGGGACATCTTGGATTCTCAAAACTATGCCCAGTGGTTTCCTCGCTAATGTCGTACTATACGCAACTCATTCGCTGAGAAGTTATAGTATGCCAAGCATCTCATATCCGTTGTTTCTGTGTCTCAGCACTGCGGTGCTATGCTGCTCTGAAATAGAAATTGAGCCAAGAACCGGAGATCCTGCTCTAATAGTTCCATTGCTCTGTCGGGAGTTGATCATAGTTCTGAGCATCTAATTAGTCTACTTGAGTAGGGAGACTAGAGTTCAGGCCTCTACCATGTTAGTAGAGAGCTTGTGGCCAAGCTCATCTAATCAATGCTGGAGAAAGTGTCCCAAATTTGGTGCATTTCTCCATAGCGGATGGGAGTGTCCTATAATTCAACAGTTCAGGAGCTTCTCCTGATTCATTAAGGAACTTAGGCCTAACTTTGAGTAAGTTTTCTTGACAAAACATGCTACATGAATAAACAGCCAGTATTTAACTTATGTGGAAACTAATAAGCTAATTTACACCCCTGGCATTGCAACATGGTTTTGACAGAAAACTTACTCAAATTCTTGCGTAAGTGCCTTAATGAATCAGACCCCATAATTCACTAACCCGGGCTTGTCTTAAAGCTCTTATCAAGGGTCCTTCCTCAATTTCTTTTCTCTGACTCTCTTAGCTCCCCCCTTTTCTGTGGCCTGCTCCCTTTTAAAGTAACCAAAAAAATCCTGAAACTCTATTTCATCCATAAATGATACATTCTTAAGATCCTAATCTCACAGCTAGCAAGTTTAATCCTCAGGGGTATATTTACTAAACTGCAGGTTAGAAAAAGTGGAGATGTTCCCTATAGCAACCAATCAGATTCTAGCTGTCATTTTGTAAAATGTGCTACATGAATGATAACTAGAATCTGTTTGGTTGCTATAGGCAACACCTCCACTTTTTCTAACCTACAGCTTAGTAAATATACCTCTCAGACTCTTATAGAGTCCACCGTAGTTCACGGTATAGTCTGTTCACTTTACCTACAGCTTAGAATACTACGTTTACATTGTCTGCATAAAAATGCCTGAGTTTCTGTTCTTTCATCTGTTGTAGCACAAAATAAAAAGTTTTTAAAAAAACACCTTTAGTGCAACTTTGATGTAAGTGTGAATTTTATACCTTATGCTATTGATTATGTAATTGACTAAGTCTTATGTTAAGTGACTCTATGTCAACCCGAACTTATCTGATTATGTGCTCTGCACAAACTTTAAAAAGAAATAGCGGTCCACTGAAGACCAAAGACGTAGGTGACCCACATATGAAGCAACCAAAATATCAACCAGATAAGCTGAAAAACTGACAACTATCTTGTAACAATATACTACTCCACAATAGATAATACAACACTGGACTCATCTGACTTCTTATCTAATACCCTTTTAGAGTTTTATTTATATAATGTAATGAATAGTGCATCTGATATTTTTCTGTTTTTTTTTTTAAATTCCCAGTAGAAGTAGTTGCAACCATAGTAGTAGTAATAGTAATGATAGATTTTAATTGGTAATGAAAGATTTTAATTGATTTTAATCCTTTTCTCCTACCTAATTATAGATGAATTATGTGTACTAATGCATTCTACCTAATTATAGATGAATAATCTGTTTTACTGAATTAAGGATGAATTATATATGAATCATGTGTTTAAATTTTCAATATAATTAATTTGTCATTTATTTTCCCCATATGCATCATTGTTTTCCATGAAGAATGTTTTGTTTGCGTGTTTCTTTTTGAATTTTGCTAATTGCTTATCAGTTGTAATTATGAATGTTGGTAGCATTTGACATGTTAAGTCACACCTGATGATGTGACATGTATGTCACAAAATATACCAAGGCAGGTGTGAGGTTTACCTCCTCTTAGTCTCCTGGCATGCTGTTGTAATTTTAATCTCCAAGTGAGATATATAGAGCTTTTTATTGTATGTGTCTGTGAATTCTCTTTAAACTGAGTAAGTGTAAGGTGGCATGTCAAAGCTTAAAGGTCTCCTTATTAAAAAGTGTGGAAATCAATAGTGATGAGGATAATGCTGACAATCATGATGATGGAGTTGGTGAAGAATATGAAGAACGTGTGGTTGGATATTTGTGTACACCTGAACCTTACCAACTGAGCGATAAAGCCATACACTGGCCTTGGCGATAGTCATTCATCCACGTGTCTGTTGTGGCATGAATCCGTTTCCTCAAACTGCTCTATACTGATAACAATATTATTATATATAGTGGCTACAGCTTTAGATGAAGTACAAACTAGATACTAGCCACAATCATTCTGCACAATCCAACTATTCCCAGAACAACGCAGATTTAGACTTTAGCATTCAGGGAGAGTGTTCTAGGATATATCCTACTCTACTTTTCCCACCTGTCCAATACTTCA
Organism: Mixophyes fleayi; assembly: GCF_038048845.1. Classification (NCBI taxonomy): domain Eukaryota; kingdom Metazoa; phylum Chordata; class Amphibia; order Anura; family Limnodynastidae; genus Mixophyes; species Mixophyes fleayi. Next base: position 342,047,159 of record NC_134403.1, on the reverse strand, counting down.
ATTAATGATGGTTGGCAGTGACCGCTCTGGCTGGTTTATGAATGCCCCAGTAGAATTATTACAACCATTATCTGATGATAACTGAAAATATCATTTTGGTGCTTCAGAATTGTCACCAGGTGCAACTTTATTCCCATAATAATCAACAAGTGTATTTGTAAATTGTGTAGCATTGTTGTCAATGTTAATGGGGATGAGGGTGATAATGGGGGTGACATTTTGTGATTTCCAGATGAAGTTGGTGGGGCAAGCAGTTTTTTTATGCTGATTATGTACCGGCTGACTTGGAGCCACATCTAGTTGTGGAACTGCTTCCTCTTTATCATCACCACTTGACAAATCTTTGCAAGCACATTCTGTAAATTGGTTGTTTATTTATTTCGTTTTGTGAGGCATTGTTACCTGTATTTACAAATACAAGTAGCTTTGCATTATATGCAACTGACTAATGCTTGCCTCACATTATATTTTTGTTGGATTTTAAATAAGTTTAAAAAGTTTGCATTAGCAGCTTTTTTCTTCTGACTTCATTAACACTGACATTAGCATTGCTTCCTTTATTGTTCCCTATTCTTAGCAATATGGATTTGTCTGAATACATTTGGCCTTTTTTTGATAGTATTAGGTTTTGGCTTATAGCAGTTATACTGTCTCATGGTCCTCATCCTCCAACGTCTCTAAATAGTCACTGGCACTGAATTGTAGTTTTAGATGCCCTTTGTGTTCACTATAGGGATCTTGACTAATGCTTACTATGCAAGTCTAAAAAAGTGACTAAATCAAGGTCTGTGTCATGATTTGATAAAAGAGGATAATAAAACTTACCAGTTTCATTATCATCTGCACTGGCATTAGGCTAGGCACCACTATGTTTTTGTTGGCTACTTTTCTTTTTGTCATGCAAGTCATTATTCTCATAAAGTCATTGATAGTCAATACAAGTACCCTAGATATTGTTGCTTCACAATAAAAAATTTTTTTTTACTATAGACAATAGACAGACTGACCTAGTACAGCAAAAATATGTGATTTTGTAATGGACAGTGTTTTGTAAAAAAAGAATACATTATTATTATTATCCTTTATTTGTTAGGCGCCACAAGGTTTCCGCGGCGCCGTACACCATACAAACAGTACACTATACAGGGTGAAACAGCACAAAACGATAAACAAAAATACCAGTACTTCAGAAACTCCAGGCAAGTTAAAGCAATAAACATGGAGCAGAAGAACAGGTGAGGAGACAGGAGGGATGAGGGCCCTGCTCATTTAAGCTTACATCCTAAGGGAGGGAAAACAGAAAGACACAAGGGGAGCCAGATGAGGCAAAGGGGAGAGCGAGTGGAGGTGAAGGGGTTATGTGGATGGTTGGTAGGTTTTAAGGAAGAGTTGGGTTTTCAGTGCACGTTTGAAGGAGCACAGAGTAGGAGAGAGGCGGATGGAACGAGGGAGGTCATTCCAGTGAAGGGGGGCTGCACGGGAAAAGTCTTGGATTCTGGAGTGGGAAGAGGTAATAAGAGTGGAGGAGAGTCGGCGATCATTGGCTGAGCGCAGGGAGCGAGCAGGAGTGTGAATGGAGAGGAGGTTAGAGATATAGGGGGCAGTAGAGTGGGAGAGAGCCTTGTAAGTGGTGTCGAGGAGTTTGAAAAGGATTCTGTAGGGGAAGGGGAACAAGTGTAAGGCGAGACAGAGAGGGGAGGCAGATGAGGAGCGGCGTGAGAGGAAGATGAGTCTAGCGGCCGCGTTGAGTACAGAGCGGAGGGGGGAGAGATGGGAGTGGGGGAGGCCGGTGAGGAGGAGGTTGCAGTAATCCAGGCGGGAGATGATGAGTGCGTGTATGATGGTCTTGGTGGCATCCTCAGAGAGAAAGGGACGGATGCGGGCAATGTTGCGTAGTTGGAAGCGACAGGCTTGGGCAAGTGAATGAATGTGGGGGGCGAAAGAGAGAGAGGAGTCAAGGGTGACCCCCAGGCAGCGGAGTTGGGTGACAGAGGAGATGGTGGTGTTGTTGACGACAATAGACAGGTCGTGGTGGGAAGGAAGTCTGGATGGAGGAAAGACAATGAGTTCCGTTTTTGAGATATTAATTTTGAGAAAGCGTGCGGACATCCAGGAGGAGATGGCGGTGAGGCAGTCAGACACGCGAGAGAGGACAGCGGAAGAAAGGTCAGGAGAAGAGATGTAAAGTTGAATGTCGTCAGCATACAGGTGATACTGAAGACCGAAGGAGGAGATGAGAGCACCAAGGGAGGAAGTGTAGAGCTAAAAAAGTAGAGGGCCAAGAACAGAGCCCTGCGGGACACCAACAGGGAGAGGGTAGGGGGGGGAGGAAGAGCCGGACGTGGATACAGAGAAGGAGCGGTTAGCGAGGTAAGAGGTGAACCAGGTATGGACAGATCCGGAGAGGCCAAGAGAGAGAAGAGTTTGCAGCAGGAGGGGGTGGTCCACAGTGTCAAAGGCTGCGGAGAGATCGAGGAGGATAAGAAGGGAGAAGTGACCCTTGGATTTGGCCGATAGGAGGTCGTCAGTAACCTTGGCCAGGGCAGTTTCGGTAGAGTGGAGAGGACGGTAGCCGGATTGGAGGGGGTCCAGGAGGGAAAAGTCGGAGAGGTGACTGCGATGAATATATCACAAAGTATTGCTTGGATATTTGAACACATATTGAACTAATGTCAAGTACAGAAAAAAATTTGTTTTTTGTAAGTGAGTCCATTGTAAAAAAATGCAATGATTGATTGTAATTAGTACAGCTATATAACTAATGGCATTAATGATAAGTACATGTACCTTCTGCATCTAACGTTTACCTGTATATTGAGGATGGGTCCCAGGAGTTGAATGACATGAGAGGAGGAGCCACCAGCAGAAGGGCACAATCCAATGCTGCCAAAAACTACACCATGCCCGAAAAGGACAGAGGTAGTGACATCAGAGCTCACCAAACATGGATAGGGAAGAAGGAGCAGTGTGGGAGAGCAGCCATAGAAGAGAGATGCTCACCCCCTGCTGCCACAGTTACCACTTTAAATAGATGGAAGTTGACTGTAGGTTACTATGTAATTAGGAATATATTACAGGGAAATCCCAATATGACCTAGCCGGGTCGTAACCTCATTTTGCTTTGCTTGTATATGCACAAATACTGCTTTGGCTTAAGAGATGTGTGTCACTTTTTTGCACTTTTCTTTCTTGCAATTCATCATCCTTATAAAATAAATGACACTCAAACTTGATATTGAGGTTTGAAATGGGAATTTTATTGGAAGGTGGTGAACAGACTGACTAACTAATAGTGTTTTGTGCCAGTCACCATATTGTAACAAATACATGGGTAGATATTGGGCATTTTTACTAAGTCAACCTCTAGCAGAAAGCTAATCACACAGATCATGGTAAGTGTGGCTATAATATATGGATTGTTGTTGCTATGTACTATAGTGCCTTTTATGGATTTAGGCTATTGTGGTTTTAAATTGTTAGTGCAATTATAACTGCATAATGTGGGCATAATATAGGCAGTATAATATATTAAAATACAGGATGGTTCCCATTTTTTATTTAGTTACATAATATGCGTACATAAGTATGTGATCTGATAACTATGATCACTTTGGGGAATGCAGAAAGATCCATTTCTAATTTCAGTTGTAGGTTTATCTCCAGGTGTTTGCACTGGGTTCTTCCAGCATTGCATGCACAAGCCGTAGTGTACGTAGTGTACCCATTATGTAACTATCATATTCTCATACAAATTCCAAGAAAATAATAGGTAGGGTCCATGGCGCCCTAGGCAAAATCGGCGCCCTCTCCCCCCCCCCCAGCAAAAATCTGCGCCCTCCTCCCTCCCCCCTCACCCCGTCTTTTCTTACCTTGTCTCACCACCGCCGCCTCTCTGCTACGTCTCCTCCCCTCCACTCACTGACACTAGTGAGTGGAGGGGAGGAGACAGAGCAGAGAGGCGGCGGTGGTGAGCAATAGCCTCTTCCCCCCCTCCCCCGTGCATCTGAATGCTGTGCGGCGGCCGTGACAGGTATGGTCAGTGGTCGCCACACAGTTTTAAAATTAATTTCCAGTTCTGTGGCACCCTCCAGGCGCCATCCAGAGCCCGGCGCCCTAGGCAAGTGCCTAACCTTGCCTAATGGGAGCGCCGGGCCTGTGCTAGAGACATATGCAGCAGTTTTCTAGTTGATTTTTCAGTTTTACATGAAACCTCCAACCATCCCTTGTAAAGTATATATTATTATTTTTTACTTATTTCCCTCACATTGGGAGAATCCCTCTTTGATCTTCACCTTACTATTAGTCACTAGGACCTTATTTTTTCAGCGTGCCAGGAATTCACATTTAGACCTGTGATGCAAGGTATGCTGGCACCATGTCTGTAGTTTCAGAATATCCTCTTGTGTCAGAGAAAGCTGCATTAAGTAACTAATTGGCAAACTGATAAACGCTTATTGTGACAAGTGCAGTGAATGCTCTCACGCATATATGAATTTGAATCTGGGTCCCAATGCTTGGGGGTAAATGTGGGGGGTCAAGGAGGGAATCCCAAGGGCCACAAGATCCTGAACGTTTGCTGATTGCACAAACAGGTATACTTATTATACTGCAGTAAAATTGGAGAAGGCTGCGTTGAAAAATGAAGAAGAAAAAGAGGAAGAAAGAAGAAAAAGAAGAAGTCTAAAACAACAAATGTTATTATTATTAATATTATTATTGTTATCGTAGATTTGAAGGCACCAAGGTGCTCCCCTGCTCCGTACAGTAGGGAAAATAGGACATACATAAAACAAGGACATAGAAGGCAGACACGCTAAATGCAGACATGAAAACAAAGGGTAGAGGACCCTGCTAATTAGAGAGCTTACATTCTAAGTGGAAGAGGACACGGCTGGAATAAGAGAAGCAAATGTGGCTTAGAGTGGAGATTGGAACAGCTGTGAGGGTGTTTTAGTGGTAGTAGTATCCTCAGGGATAAGGTAAGCTTTAAAAAAAGAGATGGGGTTTTAAAGAACGTCTAAAGATTTGAAGGCTGTGGGAAAGCTTGGTTGGGCATGGTAGTTTATACCATAAGTGGGGAGCAGCGCAGGAGAAGTCTTGTAGGTGTGAGTGAGATGTGGTTACCAGAGATGAGAGAAGGTGCAGGTCAGAGGTAGATCTAAAAGGGAGTGAGGGAGAGTATATTGATATTAGATTTAAGATGTATGAAGGGGTGGTGATGTTGAAGGCTTTGTAGGTAAGGGTGAGCAATTTGAATAATATTCTGGAGGACCCAGGGAGCCAGTGTAGGGATTTGCAAAGTGGTGCAACAGATGTGGAGCAGTGAGAGAGCAAGATCAGTTTTGCAGCAGCATTTAGGATGGATTGAAGTGTGGATATATGGGTGTGGGGAATGCCAGATAGCTGGAGGTTGCAGTAGTCAAGACGGGAGATGATGAAAGAATGGATAAGAGCTTTGGTAGCATGTTGATTAAGAAAGGATTCTTGCAATGTTTTTAAGGTTAGATGTTATACAAACGCAACTATAAAAAGGTAATGATCAAATGAATTTTATTTCATTACTTATTATTATTTTTCGCAATATATTAGTATATAATGCTTCAATTGATGGATGTTATCTACCCACCAAAGATGCCCATCTTCTGCAAACAATGCCATCCTTCCATCGATGATACCCTTTTTAAGAGCATGCACTAATTGTATCTTTTATAATGGACATAACAAGCAAGTTATTCCAAGTAACTGTCAGGAACACCCCATCAGTGAACTATATGTACTTTTCATCTTTTCATTAAAACGCCCATCTGTTTTCTATGCCATTCTTATTTTGCCCATTTCACAGAAGCCATCCATACCTAAATCTAGACCTAATTTTATCTACGTACTTGGCACCATATTTAATTTTCTATATTTTTTAGCTTTTTTAGTATATATATATTCATAGTAGTGTTCACAACTTGATTACCAAAAGAGAAAATACTTTTTTATTCTTTAAAAATTTTATTTAAATAATCCTTAGAAATAAAAATATATAAAAATAATCATTTAAACGCAAACTGCAAAAGTGAGCCCCAAACTGGTGAATCTCAAACACGACTGGCAATTGCGAACGGCAGCAAATTTCAAACTGCAAATTCAAATCGGGGTTTATCTGCAATGTACCGTGAACATGTTCGTGGCCATTGATCCACTGAAATTCGATCGTCCCCAAATGTTTTAGGTATCAAAAATGAGATAAGTTCCATTGAACACAACAACTGTTTGAACACTTATGTGTACTGTAATATTGTTGAATTGCCAATTTGTTCTAATGGTGATTATTATTAATAATTCTACACTGAGGAAATAACATGTAAAAAAACCTCATTATTGTCCCTTTATTCAGTTTAAAGTCCATAGCAATTACGGGTCACTTTTGGCATTACATGTAACATAATACAGTATAAGTATTATTAGAATAATATGGGCTACATTTATCATTCAGAAATATCAGTTGCCCTACAAGATTTTCTGAACTTGCATATCATGTTACTTAGAGTATTAATGTTTTATATTTAACAGATATAAGCTGGAACCAGCAGGAATCACAGATTAAGAAACTGCAAAATGGCAAATTCATGTGGTGCTCTCAAGGAGGAACCAATTCATAGCAGGCTTGTTATGTGAAGCAAGGACACTATTTCACATTAGAAACTTCTAAAAGCCTCTCATTAACCCTGTGAGGCATTGGGAAAGTGTTTGAGGATTGCAAGCTAGTAAAAAAATAATTGAATAGGAAAATAGGAATTCAGTTACCAAAGGCTCTTAAGCCCCATTTTTATATATATATATATATACATATATATATATATATATATATATATATATATATATATATATATATATATATATAGTTATATACAAGTTAACCCGTGCATGATACTCATGCATTCTAGTCAAATCAAGCTACTTAAGGTGTTAAAAAGGCTCTTGTCATGCATTTGGGGCTAGGCCAGGCCTCCTCAGGGGAAGAGCGTTACTTCCCGACGTAAGCACCCTTTTTTAACGTGGTTTTGTCCACATGTCACCACCTCATCATTCTTCTCCATCACCTCATCCTTCATCTTCATCGCCACATCCTTGATCTCCATTGTCTTACTGTTCTAAAACCTCTTGATACACAACGTTTCTGCTAAACACCTTATCGCTGTGCTCAATCAGTCTTTCTTGAAGGGCAGTATTCATAACCTGCACTTTCACATCACTGCTTCTCCGTACACACATTTATTGACCTCCACTGCCAAATAGCCCGCCATTATGTGTTAATAGCTAAATAAATACCAATCTATCATTTACCTCACTATACTGCATTATCTATATAAACATCAATTCATCCTATTCATTCCAGTTATCTAAACATAGTAAGCAGGCATAAAGATACAAGTCTTTTACTTTAAACATACAGTACATAAATGCATACATACAATACAGATAATACATTATAGATTAAATGGACAATGCTAAAACTTCAGAAGTAAGTATATAATATCCAATTCTGTTGTGTGTGTGTGTGCATATATATATATATATTTACTAGTGTATATGCTGTAAGACAGAAATGTATAGGAGTGAGTGTGTGGTCAGTATTGCTCTTTCGTGTTCAGTGTGTATAGATGTAACAAGACAGAGAAAGAATGTGTTTTAAGAATGCATGTGTGTATGCCATGTGGTCTTGAAAGATGGGGGATGGGATTATAAGTTGCAGGCCGAGTGGTAGATAAAGAAAGATTAAATGAAAGAGAGAGAAATATATAATATTAATGAGACAGTGATACAGGAAGATTGAACATGTGGTCAGAGCATAGAGGGTGAAAGAGATGAGGGGGATGGGAGTTAGAATTCATTGCAGTGTAATTAGAGAAGCCAGCCTTTGCAAAGTATATGTGAAAAGGTTACTTAGATTCAGAGAGTTAAATGGAAAACTCTACATATATGTGCAAGCAAAGTAATTATAAGTTGCAGACAAAATACATATAAGGTAAAGGAATCAAAAGAAAGTTAATAGAAATACATGCAAGCAAGGACAGTTATACAGACAGATATAAGAAGATAAAAGTTACAGATAGAAGCTTACTGTGGAGTGGTTATGTCCTCTGGGCTCCAGGTGTAAGAGAAGTCCCCAGCTTCCAAGTGTGTGTGTGGTGTGATCAAAAGAGGCCTATTACAGACTGGGTTGAAGCTTATAAACCTTTACCCATAATGCATTGCTTCAGGTGGGAGTGGTTGACCTCTGCCACATCCACGCAGCTGGACACAGCCTGCAATGATAACTCACTACTCTGTGTTTCTTAGTAAGCACATGTCTTTTTTCCTTTGTTTGAACCTCTCTGCCAAACTCCACATGTAAGACAATTTCTTTGGTTGGAATGCTCAGGCTTTCAGCCAGTTCATATCTTAATCTGAGCATGAGTTCGGCACATGTAAGCAGCAGTGGAATGTTAGTGGCCATTATGCGTGGCTCAAGCTCCGCTCACCACGACTGCATCATCAGCAGCAATATAGGAGCTCCTTCACAGCTTCCTATGATCTTAACCCTAGTGTGTCTATGTACATGGTAAGAAATTATAGATTGTAAATTCCCCTGGGTTAGGGATTAATGTGAATGATTAAACATTATCTGTAAAGTATTGTATTTGGACACTAACAGTGAGTAGAAGAAACTGAAAGGAAGTAGATTCTGGAAGTGGAGCGACAATGACGTACGTTTTGGATTTATGATGGCACTCAGGTGGTTCCCGGGCCACTATACCTAAAGTACAAGATGGTCCAATCCTAGAAAGGCAGCGTTCAGAGATATATCTGTAAATGTACAAATATCTCAACAGATCTGTCAGCACTGAAAGCCTTCTGCTCCCCATATTTGCTTACACTTTGATCTGGCATTGATTCTCGGCTAATGACATTCTTAAAGTAATACACAAACATTGGGACAGTTAAGGTCCGATATGTGGTTCTTAAAGAATTGCAATGCCAAATAATGTTCCTATTGAAATTGATAGGATCATTATCCAGAATAGAATCGGGTGCAGCCAACTGAAAGTGAACAATCCATTTAAACAGTAATAATTAATGTGCTTAAAAAGATGTACTCATGGGTTTGATTTAAGGTCTTCGTTTCAGTGATGATATACGCTCTGTCTTACCCATACATCTATTTTTGTCAAGCATTTATGGTAGTCTATTTATTTTCTGTTGCCATTTTTAACTGAACCGCTCAGGACATAGTTGAATACCAGAGAATGTTCTGGTCCTTAGATGGTTAATCTTAATCCTGACACAGGTTACCTTCAAATTGCCGTACAGCAGCCATTAGTCACAGTATATAAGAAATCAAAAGGACAGTCAGGTACATTTTTCTGAAGTAAATCTGCCCACATGCTAGTATTAAAAAAAAAAAAACAAAGAAAAAAGCAATATCAGATCAGTTTCTGACTGGACAATCTCTAAACTATGTGTTTGCCATAAAATGGTTTTCAATTGTTAGGCTGTCATTATGTGTGATTGGTGTACACTGTATAGGAACTGGAAGGCTATCTTAAAAAGAATATAGCAACCTGCACTGTAGCAGAATCTATTAAATAATTGGAGAGCACTGATACTGTTATTTGAGAGAAATCCTACCACAAAAATCCATGTAACACAGCGAAACAAGGATATCTGATTTGGTACCAGACACCAAGCAAATTTTTCCTCAAATTTCAAATTTAATGGAAAGTGGAAAAGTATGATTCACTTCTTTGTAAAATAAATGGTGGTAAAATGTATGATCCCATAGGTCATGTACCCTTTGATATACAATAGTTAAAATGAAAACCCCCAAAGTGGTTGGCGTAAATGGATACTGCTATATGTATTTATGACTTGCGTGCCAAAGAAGCTCAGCAAAATAAAAACAAACTGTGAATGGGAGCAGATAACAAAAATTATTCTTAAATACTTTAATCAAATGTAGAAAAACAGATGAGAGTTGTTTCCCATGACTCTTATGTTTCTATTTATCTAAACAAAGCAAAAAAATCGTTATCAATATTATCTTGAATCAAAATAAGCAACACAATGAAATAAATAACACAATGAATCAAAGTAACAAATTGAATCGAAGTAACACAATGAATCAAAGTAACAAATTGAATCGAAGTAACACAATGAATCAAAGTAACAAATTGAATCAAAGCAACACAATGAATCAAAGTAACAGAGTGAATCAAAATGCCTGATTCCTTTCATCTCAAATATTGTGAATTCAATAATTTTTGAATAGGAAAAAAATATTAGAGGCAATTAATTTGATAAGCATATTATTATTATTAATTTATTTTTGTACTTTCTGTTTGTATATCTCACACTTTCCAATTAGTGTGTAAGCTCTTCAGTTTGGTACATATTATATTGTAATGTTTTCACAAGCTGTTATTTTTTTAATTTATATATGTATATATCTTATATATTATAGCTTATGTGATGTTTTTTAAACTAACTTCACAATCTCTTTGTTGGCCCCAGGATCACACAGTGAATTATCCAATGTCCCAAGGAGCAGATATTATTATTATTATTATTATTATTATTATTATTATTATTATTATTATTTAAGTAATTCATATAGTCATTAGTGAGTCTTATTAACTATCACACAGTCCTGTTAACTGTTTATCATGCCAGTCTCACTGTATACTACTGATGTGGACAGTAGAACCTTCGCTGAACATCCAGCAAGTCCCCTCTAGTTTAATATTAGAAAATAGCATTACTAGTATTATTATTATCATAATAATTTGTTTACATGGCACCTCAAAATTCCAGAGCACAGTGCAGAACAAATATATAGAGGTAAAATACAAAACAATCAAAGGCAAGAATACAGGACATTAGCATGAAAATGTGCATAATAGTGTACATTCCAGGATGCAGAGGTGGATACGGTTGTAGCAAGAAGAAAACAGCAGCATAGAGGGTCCTACTCAAATGGGCTTGCAATTTAATGCAGTGGGGTGAGGCTAAGACAAAAGAGTGGCTGGGGGGGTCAGAGGCAGGCTGGACCAGCGAGGGTGGAGTTAGGTAGGCTTTGATAAACAGGTGGTCTTTTAGGGAGCATTTTGAAACTTTGGAGGCTGGAATTGGAGAAGTCTTGGAAGCAGGACTGGGATGTGGTTATCAGTGGGGAGTTAAAGTAAATGCCCAAGGACGAATAAAGAGGGTCCAGTCTGGAATTAGTGGAGGGACAGAAGAGTGGCAGAGGGCTATGTAGGTAAAGGTGAGGTGTTGATTTGGATTCTGTAGAGCACGGGAAGCCAATTAAAAAACTGGCAGGGCAGGGAGGTAGAAGAGGCAAGAGAAGGGTGAGAGGGGGGCCAGACAGGAGGAGGTTGAAGTAGCTGAGGACAGGCTTGGAAGACAGACTGTGGTGACATTGATGCAGCATACATGAGGAACAGTAGAGAGTGTTGTCTCCAGTGAAAGAAACTCTCAAAGGGGAATTGAAGACTCTAGAAGGAGAAAAGATGATAAAATCAGTGTTAGACATGTAGAGCTTTTGGTAGCATTGGGGCATCTATGAGGAGATAGCAGAGAGAAACGGATACCTAAGAAAACAGAGAATGGGAGAGGTTAGGGGACGAGAGGTCAATTTGGTTGTGTCGACAACGCAGAGGTGGTGCTGAAGACTAAATTATTTAATTAGTTGACCAAACGAGGAGGTTTACAGCAAGAAGTGAGTGAGAATAGGTGTGATGAGAGCATATTTAAAAGACCAGGGGAATATACAGGTGGGGAGACACTAGTTGAAGATGTGGGTGTCAGGCGCCGTCCCGCACTCTTACCTGGTGCCGGGTTGCGGACGCCCTCTCCCCAGCCGCTCTTCCCGTTGCCTAGCAATGGAACGTCACCTCTCCTGGCTTTGACCTCTGGGTCCCTGACTACTCTCTTGCCTGACTCCTTGGTACCTTTTTGCCCGCTCGGTTTTGTCCCCGGATTGTCGACTACGATTTTTCACCAGACCTCGCTGGTAGCTACCTGGGAGGGCCGCGACCGACACGTCCCAGCGGCCAAGTCCAAAACTCCTTTCGGGGTTCCCTGGTAAAAACCTGGGGGCGTGGTTAGACTCCGCGCCTCCTTGCGTAGCAACGCTGATACCAGCAGGTGAGGCCTTCCAACTACCCAGTTTGTGACAGTGGGCTAGATGCAGACTGACATTGAGAAAAAGGGAGCAGAAAAGGTGTGCAAGAATAAGATTCAATGGCAGGTAGGAAGGACAGGTAGTGGGAGGAAAAGATGACAGAAAAGCAAAGTCGAGGACTGTAAGGGAGAAAGGGGCGCACAATAATATGCTTAAAATAGGTTTGTTTATCAAGATAGGGGGCAGTATTATATGGTGAAAATAATGGGGAGAAATTCATGATTAAAGTGAGATTTGCTTGAGCAGCTGTCAGCGGTATATGAGCACTCTTGCAAGTAAACATATTGGAAGAAAAAATATTGAGAATGGCCATAATGAAGGAGAGTAGGTCAGAAGGTAACAAGTGAGGGAGTTCGGCAACAAAGTTATCAAGGAATTGGATGAGAGGACGGAGTCATTAGATGACCACAAGATAAGGGTGAGAAGAGACAGTGTGGACCTCAAAGGGGAAGAAAGAGAACAAGGGCTTAGGGGGAATGCCCCTTAAGGTGCAATAGGATGAGAGTAGGATGCCCTTGCTGTCACCTTGTTTGACTCCAGTTTGGGAATATGAGACAGGGAGAGACCTCATGGAAGGCAGCTGCATGGAAAGTGGTGTAAAAGAGGAGAGGCAGGTTTATGCAATGTCAATGCTAAGAATAGATTTTCAATGGAGGGCAGTTTGTTGCAGGCAGACCTGACATTTCAGACATTGCAGTAGAAGGGGGTAGAGTGGAGTGGGGAAATGTGAACAAAGTTTACAGGAATTCAAGTACATGAGGGGTGTACAATATGGGAAGAAAAGGAGGTGTAAGAGAAGAGTAAGGTTAAGGCAAGGGCCATGGTTTGGAGTGAAGTTTCTGTCCAGGAAGAGGAGGAGAATGTGGAAGGAAGATTTATGGATGATTAGTGTAGTGATACTCTTTAATATACAGTTCAGTGTATGAAAAAACAATAGTATCCAGTTACGGCTCGCACTGGAAACTGGATAAGCTCATTGAACAAGGTGAACAGAGGTCTTGTACGCAGAGTAGTAAGAGCTTATCTCAACAAACAGGTAGCAATGGATTATAGAGGCTGGGAATGTAGTGCACCAGGCGGTGTACAAAAGATAACCAGAACTGTTGCAAAAGGTTGAGAGCAAGCAGCAAACAGGAAATGTCTAAGGTCAAGCCAGGAGGTCAGGACAGGCAACTAGCAAGAGTGGTAAAATAGCAAAGCCAAATAGTTTAGACAGGCAGCAAACAAGGAGCATCCAGGAAAAAACAGGGTCAGACACCGGGTAGACAATAGATAGGTACTGCAACACAGTATCATCTAGTACACATCTAGCAATTGCAGGGCAAAGACACTGTAACCGGCAAAGAGGCTAAGCCCTCCCTGTCATTTAAAGTGAGGGCCAATCAGAGAACTATTTTGGAGGCAAGCCACCCAAAGTAATGGGTTATTGTAGTCATGTGACTACAATCAGAATAGCAAGTGTCCCTGCTGCCTAACAAGCAGCCGGGGCAGATATAGACAGAGCAGCATCCCGGCTGCTTTGCAACAGCCAGGACAGGAACAAAGAACAGCATCCTAGATGCTTAGCAACAGTGGGACACGAAGAGACAGTGTGAGACAGAGCGGTGGCTCAGAAAGGTAAGCATCCCAGTCAGGACAAAGAAAGAATTAGTGGGAGCTGTAATGATTAGCGTGGTAGCTCATAAAGGAATGGTTTTGCCTTTAAAGCTATTGCCACTTTAAATTTTCACTGCAAACTCGCTGAATAGCGGTGGCTTGCAAAAATTGGAAGTTAATACATTTACCTCCTGGTCTCTAATTGCTCCCTACAAAGCCAACTCATGTCTCTTGTCATCAGGAATTCCACTTCCTCTACGAGCTTGATTCTCATCTGCTTGAGCTAACATCTGACTTTAGGTTTCCTGTGTAGTGCCCGCAACTAAGACCCCAAACAGGACTTTTGGTAGACAGGCCTATCTGCTCTACACTAACTGGCAAACGTAGCCACACCCGACCCGGTCTATGACCTATTGGTTCATCTTCTTCAAGGGCTTTTCTGGCTGTAGTTGTCTCTTCATTCACCTGGAGATCTCTTTGATCATTCACACCTCAGTGATACCCCCAGGAAAATAAACTTTCTTTGGTCTACTGTTGACCTACTGTTCTTTCCCCAATCTTGTTTTATTGCTTTCCCTCTCTTCCACTCCCTCCCATCTCTGCTCCTTTTTATCTTTGACGCTTTGTGTTACTGCCATTTATCTTACCAGACCCCCCATGAGGGATACATTACTTTAGTATCAATTAATGCTAACATTATTATCGGTTAATGCTAAAGGATTAAATATACCTTAATACCATCTTAGTAATAGATACTTCCCACAGACATTCTTTTGTAGCAGTTCTCATGACAAGACTAAAGGTGTTGCCATACTATTTGCCAAACATTTGCCTTTATCGGAGTTGGAGATACATAGGGGTGGTGTCTCCATGTGAAATGCAAGATATTTAATCAGGTTTTCACTGTAACATTTATGCCCCTTATCAAGGTCAACTGACTTTCTTCAAAGCAGTGATGCAACGGGTTGATCCTCTTCAAGAGGGAGTACGCTTACTTGGTGGGGACTTCAACTGGATGTTTGACACCCACTTTGTCACTTCTGATGAGTTATCGAGCCATTCTGGGAAGATCAACATCAGGGTAAGACATCTTTTTTATACTTACCAGCTGGTTGATCTTTGCAGAATCTTCCAACAAGATGTTAAAAAATGTACATTCTATTCTCATCCACATGGGTCCTGGAAATTAAATAAATCTTTACTACAAGACACATCTTATAAAGCACAGTTTGGGGAGACCATTGATGAATTTTTAGAACTGAACGATGTATCCAAACCCACCATTTGGGAAGCACAAATATTTGTTATTCGGATTAAATTTATAGAATTGGTTACCTTTCTCAAGCAACAAAGAGAAAGCCAGAAGAAGTTTTGCTACAGTAAATCAAAATACTTGAAACCATCCATAAATCTTCCCTGTCCAGAGATACACTTACAGATTTAACATCGGCAAGATCTGCACTCAACACCTTATTAATGACAAAATCAAGCTGCAAAATGCTGGCAATGGCTCTTGAAGCCCAAAGAGTGGTTTCTTTTAAGATGATAAAGCTAAATAGCACCATGACACTGGGAATATAGTCTATCACTCAAAACTATGGGGCTCGATGATTTTACGATTAGCTATTATAAAGTGTTTACATATAAATTCTTTTAGAGACGTGTAATGGTGTCTCAGACTTAGTTTCTTTCTTGAATCAATCCTTAGGGGGGTATTCAATTGTCCGCGGGTTCGAGCACGGAAAAACTAATACTGTTAATACGGTAATCTCTCGCTGGATTTCAGATCGCAGCTCCATGAAATCCAGCGAGTAAATTACCGCATTAACGTTTTTTCCGCGCGCGGTCCGCGGGATTTTCTGCAATCCCGCGGACAATTGAATATGCTCCTTAGAGGCAGATATTACTGTTATTCCTAAGGCAGGGAAGGACCCTTCCCTATACCCCAGTTATTATACTTATACGCTACCTATTTCTCTCCTTAATGTCAATGTGAAACTATTTGCCAAACAGCTGACAAACAGGATGTAATTACTGTTACCAGAATTTGTGCACAGCAGTCAGATAGGATTCATGCTGGGTCGTGAGGCTTGAGATAACATAACAAAATTCTTGGATCTTAATTGCTTTATCTTGGGTTCTGCCACCTCTGCGATCCTCCAGTTGACCGATGCCGAAAAAGCCTTCAGTAGGGTTGACTGAGGTTTTCTGTCTTGGCTCCTGGGGAATTTGGGAATGGGCCCAACCTGTTATCAAAAGATTTTATCACTGTACAAATTACCATCTGCTGGAATTAAGATTAATGGTTCCCTGTTCTCTCCATTTAACATTAAGATGGTACTAGGCAAGGTTGCCCCCTTTCACCACTGACTTTCGTCCTCTGTATGGAAGCTCTTGCGTTGTCGATCAGAATGATCCCTGATATTACGGGATTCAAATGATAGAATATAGAATATACATAGACTCCTTTTGTGTATCCCTCCCCAATTTGTTGTATGAATTTACTAAGTTTGGCACATTGTTATTAAGTAATAAAATCAAATTTCACTGGCGCTTCACTTCCAAATGCAGCTTAACAGATTCTAAATGTAAACATACACCAGTTTACCAACAATAATACAAAATAACATATATATAAAACCCTTAAAGGCACAAATGAAATCTCATAAAAGAATACTTATATTTAGTATATAGATGTCTTCAAGATGTAAGTGCGTCTCTGGTGAAGCAGGTTACTCAGTGTGGTCACAGTCACATAAAAAAGAAAAATAAATAATAGTGTAATACTGTAGGGAACATAAACCTCTACACAATATTAAATAATAAATAGTTCATTCAATCTTCATAGAAGAAATGTGCAATAATCCAGAATCTTGTCCCCCAATGTTAGAGTACTCACAAGATAACAATGGAATATAAGCCTTTGAATCAAATCTTTCCTGTTTCATCCACCTGCTTCAATGTGTCACAATATCGAATTATGGTCTCCAGTAGATATATATAAAAAATGAAAAGGTATCTAGCATAATACCGTTTAATATATAGAAAATTCAACAATATAAAAACATAAGTGAGCACACTCACATTCAGCAATAAATAATATACAGCAGACAAGTAATGGTATATTCACTCCTACCAGAGGTAATATGGATGTTCAGCAGTATGAAAACATATAATCACATGGATCCTGGGATGAGTCCAAGCACCTGGAACATCCTCACATCCAAGATAGAAAAAAATGGAAGGGTTATTTACGGACGGACACTAGTTCATATAATTGTATTGATCAGTGTGCCCAGTTAGCTTATAGTTTTTGTATGAAAATAAAATAAAAATAAAAATAGATGCTTCCAAATGTTGCTGGTTTATTGGGGAATAGTTGAAGAAAATAGATGGTAACGGTCTTGTGAAAACAGTACTGCAGATATTTTCTTCATACATGCATGTAACAAAATGTTCTTAAATCTATCAAGTTGTACTGCACCAAGTGAAATCCTATACCCCTTGGTGCTACATATCCATTCCCAAAAATAAAACAATTAGCTAATGTCAGATTGTCACCAAAAGGACAGTGCTCCCAGACATATAATTAGGCTGAACTGTAAAGGAAGGAGACCAGAAATGTGTATACTGGGGTACTCAGGACTTATGATTATGTTGTATACTATTTGATTCTATTAATTGTGAATTGATTCATTTTATTAATATAACACATTAATTCTTTGTTATCTTAATAACTAAACAATAAAAAGTGGATAAAAAATTATTTTATTAGTGAAATATTGAAAGCAATGTATTGTGTGTAGTCAACCAATGTATCTCAGTTAACTATCGCTATAACACGCCACTTCTGGAATATTATTTTTACGTATTGAAATATAAATTACAAATGCTCCTAAATATTTATTAGCTTATTTCAGCTTAAAACAAATTTTTATTCATTATTAAGGGACTAATATGCGATCCTACTGCATTTAAGACCACCTAAAGATCGTGCAGTGTGTCATAGATAGTGGCTATTCTATTGGAATCTGCCATAATAGGCTAATTTATGACAAAACGTAAGCCACTTCCAAGGTGCATTGCAAACTCCCTTATATAGTCTCTAGAATTGATCGTATTCCGTTATTGCAGAAATACCTATTGTATCCCTATACACATCAGAAACACTGGGAGAATATAATTAGTCAAATATGTCTGGAGGTAGATTAATTACAATGCACTAACACTGATTCTGTAAGATTCATATAGATCTCTCACTCCTATTTAATTTTTCAAAGAATCATTATATACAAGCGCTACAGGGATGATCTATAATATAAATGTCTAGTGGCGTGTGTTAGTCTGTCTGTCTGTGTGTGTAAAAAATAAAACCAAGCTGCAGCGCCACCTGCTGGGCGGAGTTATACACTGACCTACTAAATTCTTAGTGTGTGTGGAAAAAAAATTCAGAAAGGGCTGAAATTTGGTATACTAAGATGTTTTTAATTTGTTAATTTAATTTGTTAATTGTTAAAAGTGTTTATAAAGATTTAAAAAAAATATATATATATTTCTTGAAGGAGAAGTGACAGTTGGGAGTGGTTGGTGGTTGCCGGGGGTGACAGTGGGGAGTGGTTGGTGGTTGCCGGGGGTGACAGAGTGAGAGTAGTGTGAAACTCAGGACCGCTGAGAGAGATCCCTGTGTCTGGATAGACATCTGGATAGATGTGGCGATGAAAATGAAGGATGAGGTGATGCAGAAGAATGATGAGGTGGTGACATGTGGACAAAACCACGTTAAAAAAGGGCGCTTACGTCGGGAAGTAACGCTCTTCCCCTGAGGAGGCCTGGGCTATGGCCCAAATGCATGACAAGAACCTTTTTAACACCTTAAGTAGCTTGATTTGACTAGAATGCATGAGTATCATGCACGGGTTAACTTGTTATAGTATATTCTCTTAGATCGCTAAATCTCCATATTGATCTATAGGATAAATTGAAAGTTTTATATTTTGCAAGCAGTGAGCATGATTAAATGCCAATGCACGTTTTGCTAATAGCTTTTTCAGAGGCAAAGGAAAAAGCTGTTAGCCTCTATTAGCGAAATGCGCATTGATGTTTCGTTTAACCATGATCTCTGCTGGCTCCTTACAAAATATAAAAATTTCAATTTATCCCATGATTTGGGGAACATTTTAAATCTTACAGTTTATGCATATGGAAATAATATGAACTAGGAAATAAAAGCTCTGTGATTGGCTGTAATAGATATTGTGATATTGCTGACTAGAATTGTCCTAAATGTTGTCAATTGCATATTGAAGTTTCTTGTGAATTAACAAGGAAGACTTGCTGAGGAAGAGACTTTGGTGTATAGCATCTAAACAGGAAATCCTATATTTCTCTACATGTCAAAATTTAGTCTACCAATACAAAATACACAACATTTAGGACTATAACATTTTGTGTACATTTTGTATTCAACAATGCTTAGGTACACATGTGCGTTGGGGCAATTATTGCTTCACAGATATCAGCAGACCTAATGGACACATTGTTTGGACTAAAAATTGACACAAAGATGGATATTGACACCTTTTGCTGTTACCACACCAATATAGGAATAAACTTAAAACAAAATAAATCAAGGCTAATAAAACCAGAGAACCCATTCACTTCAACAGTTGTTGCTTGTGTTCATGACTCCTGTAGGACTGAATCCCCAAAAATAGACTAACACACACACAAATATACAAAATTTAATACAACAAGTTGTAAAGAAAAGAGAATTATGATACATAATAATAATAATGTATATTATTAATAATAATAATAATAATAATAATAATAATACTGTATTACTGCCCAGTAACACAGCAATTGGAGCATTGTGTTTAATGACCTGCAGAACAGCTTTCATCATCATCATCATCATCATCATTTATTTGTATAGCACCACTAATTCCGCAGCGCTGTACAGAGAACTCATTCACATCAGTCCCTGCTCCATTGGAGCTTACAGTCTAAATTCCCTAATATATACACACACTCACACACACACACACACAGACAGACAGAGAGGGGGACAGACAGACAGAGACTAGGGTCAATTTTGATAGCAGCCAATTAATTTTAATAGCAGCCAATTAACCTACCAGTATGTTTTTGGAGTGTGGGAGGAAACCGGAGCACCCGGAGGAAACTCACGCAAACACAGTGGGAACATACAAACTCCACACAGATAAGGCCATGGTCGGGAATTGAACTCATGACCCCAGCGCTGTGAGGCAGAAGTGCTA
The DNA here is from genome assembly GCF_038048845.1 of Mixophyes fleayi. NCBI lineage: Eukaryota > Metazoa > Chordata > Amphibia > Anura > Limnodynastidae > Mixophyes > Mixophyes fleayi. Next base: position 342,027,068 of record NC_134403.1, on the reverse strand, counting down.
ACCAGTAGGCCACTGTGCTGCTTTGCCAAGATCTATATTGTGGTGTACTGCATCAATTGTAGAAATAAACACCTAAATATGAAATGAAAAGGGTTAATATTTTTCCATAATTAAAAGTATGTCATAACTTTACGAGACGCATAATACACAATTCAGCTGACATAACTTACATAGGCATTTTCACTGACTTGTAAGAGGGTGTCAACACAAATGGATTAATTCATATGAACACAAATTGTCAAATACACTTAAATAAATAATGGAAACCGCTTCTAATAACATTTATTGCAACACTCACATCTTGAATACTGTGGAGAGCTATAAGAACCCTACAGCCATTAGGCTGTTATTTTATATTGTGAAAGGAAAATGTTTTTATGCCGGGTCACCTTTACACAGTGGTGTTCTGGAAATAAACCACTAATTCAGCACAATACACACCGGAGATATTTCACTACAGAATCAACATAGTATTGCAATATTTTAAATTATGTTTTCAATAAATGCAATGCTGTGAAATTACTCATGTAAAGTATTTGCAAAGTGTCCTTTACAAGAACAACATTACTACTCTCTCATTGATGGGGAAATGTTTGCACAATTTATAAATATATATTTCAAATAATGTTGGAAAGTGTTTTTATATTATTAATTGTTTGTAGACAAGTACAGAATTGTGAACATATTTTTTGTTCAAATAAAATTTTATGGGGGAACAGTAAAAAATAAACTTTAATTGGGTCACCTGTAGATCCTAACTATGGGCCTGATTCATTAATGATCTTAAATGAAGAGGATCCTTATTTCAGTCTCCTGGACAAAACCATGTTACAATGGAAGGGGTACAATACAAATTAGTATTGTGTTTTGCACATAAGTTAAATACTGACTGTTTTTTCATGTAACACGCACATATCAACTTTAAACTTCAGTGTACAAATAAGCTATCAAGTATTTGTGTGTTACATGAAAAAAACAGTCAGTATTTAACTTATTTGCAAAACAGAACACTCATTTGCACCCCTTGCATTGTAACATGGTTTTGTCCAGAAGACTAAAATAAGGATCCTCTTCATTAAAGATCCTTAATGAATCAGGCCCTATATCAATATACTTTCAAAGCATTATCATATGGTGGATAAATGACTTACACTGAATTAACTACAATAGAGTAAGTACATACCGCATATAGTTAATACAGTTTTCTTTAAAACTTATGAAACACACTACCTAGTAATATGAAGGAGATTTCTCCTGTTAAATGTTATAAAAGAATACTGTTATAACAAACATAGCACTAGGAACTCCACGTCCCAAACAGATATATTTATCCAAAGAGCTCAAATTCAAACAGCAAACCCACTTAGCATTCTCTCAACCGTTCGATAATGTTGGATTAATCCAGAGCACGGTAGTTAGATGTTAGTGTTCAATCAACGCTACAGTGCATGGGTTACTTTGTAGCTTAAGAAAAGACCTTAGTAGCATTCAGCAGCAGTAGTAATAGTTAATAGAGGCATGCAGATAGTGATATAATAGCTGCAACTGGCCAGCTTATGTATTAATGCCTATCTATACAGTGCCTCCAAGGACATCAACATTCATAGACAACTTGCATACCTTTAATGAGCAAGGACCTCATTTAGAGTTGGACGCAAAGTCCATTTCAGGAGCATCCTGCACATTTCCACTGATGGGGCATGCGCAGTAAGCAACAGTTCCCTGCAGTTCCGTCTGCTTTTCAGACGCAGTATACACTTGTGACAGCTTGCGTCTCAGTACGAGGGAAAGGGTGGAACACAGAGTTATGTAGGCGTGACCATGAATAATTCAGATACTTTGGGCGTCTACCCGGAAAAACTACCCTAGTCGGATCAAGACGCAGGCGGAACACACGTCAAAACAAGACTGATAAAGTGGGCAGGAATTAGGTGGCGCAAGTAGTTAGCTAGCTCTGAGAACTGGTCGCAGCTTGGTAAGGTATTATGAGTGGGACGCAACTGGGGTTGCATGCCACTTGTAATACCCTACCAAGCTGCGGCACACTCCCACTCTTGCTCTTTCATGTAAGTCTTAGATGCACATTGCGTCCGACTCCAAATGAAGCACCAAGTGTCCATATTTATGAAATAATTTCTGTGGCTTTTAGTATTATCCTCTGATTCTCATCACAGTTTGTTTAAATACACTTTCACATTTAAGGGAAAACCTCCTGTGTTAGAAACTTCTAACGTAGCATCTCCATTTAATCCATGTCACCTGTATTGTGCCATATGTATTTCAGGGTGTGCACCTGTAGGTTTATTTAACAGTGATGCCTCATTAAAGCCCAAGTTAGCCTGTGATCTTAACTCTAAGCGCCTGAGTCATTAAGGAAAGCAAAGCAAAAAAACGGAGTAAATTTGTTCATGGGCAAAATCATGTTGCAATGGAGGGGGAGATAAAGTTAAAATGTGGGGACAGATTTATAGTTGGGGTAGGGCATGTCCTAGATCAGCTTTAAATTTCAGTGTAAAAATAAAGCTATTGAGTATGTGTGTGCTAGATGAAAAAACAGTCAGTATTTAACTTACGTGCAAAATAATAAACCAAGTTGAGCCCCTTGCATTGTAACATGGTTTTGTCCAGGATCAATTTTACTCTTTTTTTTGCTTTACTTTCCATAATGACTCAGTCCCTAAGAGTGCAACTTTTACATGTACCGGTATACTGTATCAGTCTAGATGTCTAGAATACATTACTACTGAGTGTTAATTAAAGCTATTGTCACTGTGAACCGGCCAATACACAACTGTTCCTATTGTTTCTTTATTGAATTGCCATCAGACATTGCTATCAATTATTGTCCCTTTTATATGTCATTATCCAATGCCATTGTTCAGTTAACCTCTATCCCCAAAGACATTTCCATCACTGTTATAGTGTGTTTTCCCATTTTAAAGTTACATTGATCTATACCGCATTCCCTTATCAGAGTTTAAACTTGTTATATGTTACACACTATTACATGCCTTTACGCTACACCCCATTTGAATAAATGTATGAAGTGGCTTATTCCCTTTTCCCGGTGTAAATGTGAGTGAGCTGTCATTGTAGACAGTTGGGTAGGAGTTTCCTGTGTGTCTTCCTGGTGGACTTTGTCGAGATCTACACCCTGAAGAGAGAACACAACACAGGTGGAGGCACTGGATGTGAGTACTTGAGAAAGAGGTGAGATTACCCAAACTGTAATAATTACCACCCCTTTCATTACCCGGTGCATAGAGGTACCCAGCGGATCAGAGTCTACTGGTTTAATTTACTAAGTTATGAGGAAATATAGAGCTCTACTTGCTTTTAGTGCTCTGATCAACTGATGGAGCCTTCAGTTAAACTTGCCCTAAGTGCCTAGTTCTGCTCTACGCACTCAGGCATTCTTGTTAGATATGTTTACTGACCCCTGTATTTTGATTTTGGTTTTGGATCTGTATTTTATTGAAATATTGCTAAAATATGCTAAAATCACATAATTTGGCTCTTTTTGTGTTCCTACATTATAATTAATCTCAATAACACTAATTTCAAGTCATTTACAGTTAAGTTTGAAGACCTCACATGTGACAATATTATTTTCATCCACTTTCGGCAGAAAAGAAAATTGTTGCAAAATTTAATTATCCTTGGGCCCTCCCACCCACTCTTATATTAGATATTAAAAAGGACATGTACAGTTTAACAAACCAAGCACTCCAGCGACAATAAGTGCCAGTTTTGTGGCTAAAGTGCATTTGTTTGGGCCCCCACAAAACAAGCTACCAATTGCTTAGCTGCCTTAAACCCAACAGTGCTGTCAATGAACTTTACAGTGGCAAGATGCTGTTGTCATCATTCTCACCCTCATTAGTGTGTACATCATCCTCACACAATATTAATTCATCTTCACTGGAATCCACTATTACAGAAGACTTTATACTTTATACTCGTGGAATTTGTAGTTCATTTTGATAAACATCATCTTTTATACATTTTTTGGAAGTAGGCTTCTACGCCGATTGCTGACAAGGTTCCCGGCTGTGCTGAAAACTCTTTCTGAGTACACACTGCAGGGTGGACAGCGTTGGCATTGCAAAGCAAGTTTGTACAGGGGTCTCCAATTTGCCTTCTTTTCTCCTAGTATGTTATGGGACTATCTGACTGACATGTCTATTTGTATGCTGTCGTTAAAATGATCCTCCACAATTCTTTGGATGTTGACGGTAGGGTCAGGTGGAGTTACAGGAAAGGTATCACAAATTTTGGGCAATTCTTTTAGACCAGACAAGATGTAAAAATGTTATGCAGACTCATCTGCATCACTCGTGGGAAAGCTAAGTTTTGCAAAGCACACGGCAGTTTATAGTGAAGCCGGTGATACACAGAGTAGCCTGCCTCTGAAAGATATGGAGTTTTTTGTTAGATGCTGCTGCTGTTCCTGCTGCTGAAAGTGATTCACCAACCCAGTAACCTGTCACAGTCATATAATCTTTGGTATTCTCAGTTCCACCTGTCCACATACCTGTGGTTAAGTGTGCAGTGGGTAGAATGGCAATTCTATCTTACATCACTTTCCTTCGAGCTACCGCTGTGTTCCAATGTTTCCTAGATGTGCTATAAATTTTGACATTTGGTCTGGTCTAAAAGAATTGCCAAAAAATCGTGACAGCTCTGCCGAAAAATGAGGAAGGCCGTTACCAGCAAATACAACAAAGTACAGAAACTTCTGCAATGGTGAATTGCAGCGGGGATGAATTAATATTGTGTGAAGATGATGTACACACTGATGAGGGTGATGATGACGGTGATTATGATGACAACAGGTGCTGTGATCTAGCTGAGAGAAGGGAGCTGTCAAAAATCGCGATCTTAGCTGCACTTACCTCATCCGCCGCCATCATATCACGGCTACCTGGGTCCCTTCTGGTCGTCTGCAGCATTCCCGTTCCCCACACCTCCGTTTGTAAGCAAACACATACTGTTTGTTCTGCTGCATGGGCGCGGCCATCTTGGATGCAGTCAGGTGATCATTTCAGACCAACCTGATTCAGAAACTGGGATCACATGAACTGATCAGCCAATAGTTCTTTGGGACATCCTATTTAAACCTGCTGCTGTGATCTGTTCATTGCCAGAACAACATACTTCTCTCCAGAGTATAGTTCTTGGCTCCTGGTTCCAGTGTTCCTGTCTGCATAACTAAAGTGCAGTGTTCCTGTCTGCATAACTAAAATGCAGTGTTCCTGTCTGCATAACTAAAGTGCACTGTTCCTGTCTGCATTACTAAGTGCACTGTTCCTGTCAGCATTTCCAGACTGCTCGCTCCCCTGCAATATTCTACATTCAGCAAGAACATGAGCAGGAAGATCATCCAGGCTGCTAGTTTCTGTTTTAGTCCGGTTACAGCTAGGCCAAAGGGTCCCGAATCAGATCAAGAAATTCAGACGACCATGACAGGAGCTAGCTGAAGTCGATATGTTTGTTAATATTTTTGGTAGAATGACATGTTAGAAATTTTCTACAGTAAACTTTCCCTTTATTAGAGAGGTATTTTTTTCTTTACCAATGTAAATGCTTGTTTTTTAGATTTCAGTTTCCCTGACTTAAACCCACTATGCCCTTGAACAATGGCTTTAGTAGATTATGTAGAAGGACTAGTATCATCATGACTGGTGCCAGTATCATCATCATCATTTATTTATATAGCGCCACTAATTCCGCAGCACTGTACAGAGAACTCATTCACATCAGTCCCTGCCCCATTGGAGCTTACAGTCTAAATTCCCTAATGTAGACACACACTCACACATAGACACAGACAGACAGAGAGGGAGACAAACAGACAGAGAGGGAGACAGACAGAGAGAGACTAGGGTCCATTTTGATAGCAGCCAATTAACCTACCAGTATGTTTTTGTAGTGTGGGAGGAAACCAGAGCACCCGGAGGAGACCCACGCAAACACAGGGGGAACATACAAACTTCACACAGATAAGGCCATGGTCGGGAATCAAACTCATGACTCCAGTGCTGTGATGCAGAAGTGCTAACCACTAGGCCACCGTGCTGCCCAGTAGCTGGTTGCCATATCGATGACGCTAAGCAATGGCACTGGAGACTGACAAGAATGCTGTTACCCCTTCTGTGTCTGTCTGTGAAATAGTGCGGGATCTCCGTGAAGGGCGGTACTTATGGAATCCAAAACTCGCGAAATTCGACGAAGCGCAATGATATTTAGCTTTGATTTTAAATCGAGGACGTGCGAAAGTACCTAGCCGACTTGGCTCGTTACTCGGAATGCCTGAGTTGGGGGGGGGGGGGGCTCGGTTTTTAACAATCCGAGCCTGAGCATTCCTAGTTCTTGTGTAAAACACAGAGTGGGGGTTTTAATGACATTCACTGTGAACTTCACATTTGTTTTCAGTTTTGGGTGGAATTCTTTAACTCCCACATGCTTATCTTGCATAATATTAAAGCAAAATATAAAAATTAAATTAATATTTGTACCCATAAATAATATCTGTATAAGATGTGAGTAGTGATGTCATCACTAGGCAAATTATTGTTACAGTACTAATGATGGTTTACTGTAATTATGCATAAAATAACTACGTTTTTCCTTATTATTTTGCACTCTTGTGAGAATGTTTTATATAATATGAAACAATTAAACTTTAGTTTAGAGAGGCTTATGGAGTAATTATAAAGCTTATGTAGCAATTGTTTAAGGTTTTAACAGTGTTTGGAAAAAAGATTAAGCTCAATCTCTCTACTTCTCCTAGATATTGGTCTACACTGTAATATTGATTTTTATTTCAGTGTACTTTGTGATTTATTATTTTCATAAGCTTTGACGTTTATTACAAAAATAAAAACAAAAATAACTTGAATGCAAGAAGGCAGCTAATAATAAATTCACTAATATTTTAGTAAAATGTAGTTATTTTATGCATATTGTCTTTAATTGTTAGATTTACAATTTACAGATAAAGTGTTTATCCTATACTAGTAAATAAAAGCGATTCATTAACCCATACTATTATTGTAAATGTAGGCGTTTACAATTAGAAGTACTTAGGCTAGCAAGTTCACAAGTAGAAGTACTCAGGTTAGTAAATTCGCACACATATTAACAATGTGGGAACAATAGCTTCAATTTCAGAAAATCAGTTCACAGGTATTTTGTTACTGGTTCAAGCAAGTAAGTGTCATTTAAAAAGGTGTTATCAGATTGTATTAGAAGTTCTTATATTGTAAATTTGTAAAGAGCAAAAGAAAAAGTGAACAGCAGCGGTAATGGCTGAACACAATATCAAAGGAGAACCAATAAACCAATGAAAATGCGCTTATAGAATCAATACATTGCAATGTGCATTTGTAGAATAAGTTGTAATTCTTTACCATAATATAATTTGTTGTTAGAAAGTAGCATTTTATTACACAAATTTGCACAATAACACCATTTCAAGAATTTTTTTTTTTTCAAATTCAAATTTTCTTTTCAGTATTTTTATAACCATTTCACAGATGATCCAGTGACAAGGTTCATCCCTATTTACTACCAAGGCACATTTTCATTTTATTCCACTATAGAATATAAGGAACTATATGAACACAGTGACCAATCACATCAACTTGTATCTGCCTGTATATTACAGTACAGTATAGTACTGTACACATATGATTGGGTGCTGCCATGTCAATTACTTTGCTAGACTAAAATTAAATAACATAGACTCCAATCAAAGAGTGTCAGCAAGACTTTGAGAACATGTTTTAATGCTCTACTGAAAGCAAGGACAAAGTACAAAATGTTGCCTCTTAACAGGCATGTTTTTCTGTGACCATGTTTATGATCTCTCACTTTCTGCTAGAGATCTACCTCCCCAGGAGATCCAACGCCATTGCTCACACAGAAACAGGGGTAGCAATGTTCTTGTCACTCTCCAGTCTCCAGTGACATTGCTCAGTCCCATTGCTCACACAGAAACAGGGGTAGCAATGTTCTTGTCACTCTCCAGTCTCCAGTGCCATTGCTCAGTGCCATTGCTCATACAGAAACAGGGGTAGCAGTGTTCTTGTCACTCTCCAGTCTCCAGTGACAATGCTCAGTCCCATTGCTCACACAGAAAGAGGGGTAGCAGTGTTCTTGTCACTCTCCAGTCACCAGTGCCATTGCTCAGTGCCATTGCCCATACAGAAACAGGGGTAGCAGTGTTCTAGTCACTCTCCAGTCTCCAGTGACATTGCTCAGTGCCATTGCTCATACAGAAACAGGAGGGGTAGCAGTGTTCTAGTCACTCTCCAGTCTCCAGTGCCATTGCTCATACAGAAACAGGAGGGGTAGCAGTGTTCCTTTACTTCACAAAAATTAACTGGAAATGATTGGAAATTAATGTTATTGAGGTTAATAATAATGTAGGGATATAAAAAGAGCCAAATTATGTGATTTTAGCAAAACAAATAGGAATTTTATTAAATAAAATAGGGATCCTAAACCAAAACTAAAAAGAAAACACACGAGGGCGGTTTTGCCAAAACCAAAACCAAAACACAAAGTTAATCCAGATCCAAAACCAAAACCAAAACAAAGGGGTCAGTGAACATCTCTACTTTCTGCCTATTTAGCTAGAGAAGCGTTCCCATTATAACACGGCAGCCTGCTGGAGTGAAAGAGACATATTTGACATACAGTGTGCCCTGGTAACAGCACTGTCTTTATACCGCTATTTTGGATGTAGCGTGGATACCAAATGTCTCCGTTCCTACCCTTGTATTTGACTCATCCAGTGTCGGGAGGTGGAGTAAGCCCCGCCCCACACACACTTGCACACACACATGACACATCTTAGTGTTCTCCGCTCCTCCCTCTATACCGTGCTAGGATCTATAACTCGGCTTCTAGCATGTCACCGTATTTCTGGGCTATAAACAGGGAGCAATGTATTTGGTTTAACATAAACCCTTCAGTTATTTCAAGTATAATATTCAGCACAACATGTGATATATATTAATGTATATAAACATATAAACAAGTAAAACATTTAGTATATTTTAAAGTGTGTTGCAGCCAGGGGCAGGCTGGGCTGGGGAGCAGGAGGGCATCTGCCTTTGTAACAAGGTAGCTATTAATTGATCAAATCTACCACACATGGCTATAGCTATTGAATACCCGCGCTATAAGGGGGTATTCAATTGTTGCTTTTAACGCGCTAAAACAAAAAAAAACGAGCGCTCTAAAAATATTAGCGTTAATATGGTAGTTTCAGATTATTTTTACTATGGGGAAATAAATTCCTTCCTGAACTCATAAATTGCAGATTAATGCCTTGAATCAGTCATCCAAATAATACAATCTAATAGTTACAGCTAGAGATACCAATACTTGTAAGAAAGGCATACAATCCACTTTTTAAATTCAGTTAAAGAATTGTCCATCACCATTTTCTTTGGCAGAGAATGCCCCTTTCATACATCCCAGGAGCTTTCCAGCAGCTGCCTGGCACTGAGTGCTGCTATTGAGGTTACTGTCCAAACTTGTTGTCCTTCTCAGATTTCCTCAATTGTATGCAATTTAATGTGTAAGAAGCATAATTGTTACCACAGCCTAGATAACCCTACATTCATCTACATGCTATTTCTCTGCCCAGGATTTTAGTTTCTACAACGTACTTGCACGCCTATGATAATAACAACATATAGATTAGATTCATCTGTAAGAATTATCACAATACTTTCTGGGCCATCTACAAGGCCATTAAGAAAGATAAATAGGACAGGGCCCATAGTTCCAGCAGTCTTATTCTATGTACCAATCTGTTATGTGGGACTGTATCAAACGTTTTAAAATACATCAGATCCAACATTACCAAGATCCACTTTGTAATTTACCTAATTTAATTTAAAAAGTGCTCATGTTGATTTGGCATGTCCGGTCCGTCATGCTGACACTGTTTTGAGTTTATTTTCCTCAATATAATTCTGAAGAACACCCATAAAAATGTATTCAACTATTTTCCCCACGACTCTTGTCAGAGTTACAGGTCTATAATTTCCTGGATCGTACAAAACATATTTCCCAGAATTCCCAGTCTCTTTTGTTAAAACTGTTGAACGTAATGCGTTTGAGAGGTCAGCTTTCTCCATCTCCCTTAACAATCCAACCAGTCTATCCTTTATTGTACTAGTTTAGTTTTTCATTTATTTTGCTATTTATGTCCTTGAAATGTTTTTGTTGTTTTCTCTAGTAAGCTGTTTTTCAGTTCCTACGTTTTGTTACCTGAATTGCATTTTACTAACGTCTACTTTCCTTGTATTTATTTAATGCCCCCTCATTTACTTCCAGTTTTACAAATATAAAAGCTCTGTTTTTCCTTTATTTTTGCTAATACTTTCTTATTTAGCTACAGAGGTTTATTTTTGTTTTTATAACCTTGGTTAATAATAATAATAATAATAATAATAATAATAATAATAATAATAATGTATAGAACTAAGGTTCATTTATGAACCCCAAAAGTATAAATCTGCAATGAGAAGTACTTTTGAGCAATTGCACCTAAGTATAAGGACAAGCACATTGATTTCCAGGCCAATATGTTGTTCTTTGTTGTACAAGATGCTGCACAAAGTCTGTTCTTTGCTTAATCACATGAAAGACATAGAAAGTGGTATTTCTAAGGAAATACTTGCATTACACATCAGGACAACACTAGTAAAAGAGTTGTTGTGGTTTTAACCCTCCATGTACTCCCGAATACTATTGGTTTTATGTGAGTGTAACACATTAGCATTATTTGTTACAAGAATGTTTTGCACTCCATTTTATTTTTATTTTTATATAAAAGGTAGTTTAATGCATTCCATTCTCTGTGGTGGATATAAAAGCTATATATTGGATGAGATAGACATGCAAAATAATAGAGAATTTCCACTTATACATTTCACAGTTAGCTGTACATACTATGGGCTTGATGCTAAGTTGGATACAGGTTGGGTGTGATTTATGCTCAAAAAAGTCACCATTAAAAATAGCAACAGGTCTGGTGAAGGGACAAGGGGGACGCAAGTCAGAAGGCCCATCGTGACCGGGGAGCTATGCCAGTGCCCTATGACTATTACTGTGATTGTAATTTTTGGGCTCCCAGAAGAATTCAGACACCCTGCTGGCATTCAATCAAGCCCAATGTATCACAACCGCATTGTCATAGAGCCGGTCACGTGACGTGCAGACCGAGTGGCTGCCAGATTACTGTGCAGTGTTGTTATTTCTCAAGTGAGAAAGAAGATCACTGTCCCACCCTCCACCAAGATCACTGCCCCACCCACCACCTGTACACCATTCTGCTACTTAACATAGTTCCTCTAAATGTGTTGTACAGTACAGTAAAAGTTACAGTACAATCTACAGTGTACAGCTGATCTTCAGACCTGCAGTAACTGTAAATACCCAGATCAAAACTTCCAAAGGAACTCTGAATCCTTTATATTAACCACCAATGGACACTCACTTGAATTTTTTAGAATTAAATAAATTTATCTCTCAAGGAGAGATGGGCCCAGAGTCAAAATTTGTCAGGGTGCCCATAATTCTCATGGGCGACTATGGTTGGCAGTTTATTTTAATATAGTCACACCTAGACATGTGAGGACAATAAGTACATCTGAAATGAAATGCTAGTAAAAATTTGCAGCAATTTGAGAATGTGCTTGGTGAGAGAGCACTACTGAGATGTAATAGTCATCCTCAGAGAGATAATGAGGATTTGCTCTCGTACCATGCTCAAAGGTGATCAGATGAAGATGAAAATTTGCCACCAAACAAGACGCCTAAATCAAGAAAAGAAGATTCCTTAGTAAGGAAGCAAAGTATTGCTGATGCATCCTCACCCAACTTATTTTAAAAAAAAATGAATGAGTTTCAAACATTTTATAAATTGTGCACAATGCAAAGCAGTCTGTGTTTGCAGTTACTGGTGACTATCCTTCACAAATGAAATGAGATTAGACAATCTCTTTTCAGAAACTGCTTACACAGCTCCAGGGCTGCAAGGAGGAATTTAGGGCCCCAGTACAACAAATTGATGCCCCCCCCCCCCTTATAGTTGAGTAAGCAAAAAAAATTTGCACCGCCTCACAGCGGCGCAAGATTTTTCAGGGGTGTGGTCACACAATTGGGGGCGTGACAATGCACAATTGGGGCGTGGCTACCACAACAAAATCACTAGGTCCTGAATTCCCCAGAGCGTGACATTTGTCCAAACACTCCTGACTTCCAGGACATCTAGCACCCTTGTGTAGTATAGGAAGAATGCAGTGTGTACAGAAACAGTTCAGTCTTGGCCTGCGCCTTACATTGGGCCAAACATTGGCATTGTCCCTACTAGAACCACAACATTTCACACACTATGCTGCTCTGTCCTACTTGTTCTTCTCACTTGTACCACATGTGGCTGCTGCTTTCTTTAGTTGCGGCTTGTCTGGATCCTGGAATGTTGGAGAACCTATTTGGAAAAAAAAATGGCTACATTTAGAAAATTACAGTGAGCCCCACCGTTAAATCAATAGCACCCATAATTAATAATTAGGCCTTCCTCCAGCCCCAACATTAAAATAGTATTCCCATTACCCCGCAAACAAAATAGCAGCCATTAATTAGCCACCATCTACCTCACACACACTACATTGCCAAAAGCTCCGTGCCATCACACACACATTACTGTGCCCCTTTATCATCACCACGCTATGCTCCCTTATGATCACACTGCACCCTCCATCCTGCCTTTGCCCCTTTCTTCATCCCCCTGTGCCATGCTGCCTTTGCCCCCTCTTTTCTCATCCCCCGGTGCCATGCTGCTTGTCCCTGTTTTCTTTAACCCCCTGTGCCATGCTGCTTGTCCCTGTTTTCTTTAACCCCCTGTGCCATGCTGCTTGTCCGTCCTTTCTTTAACCCCCTGTGCCATGCTGCTTGTCCCTCTTTTCTTTAACCCCCTGTGCCATGCTGCTTGTCCCTGTTTTCTTTATCCCCCTGTGCCATGCTGCTTGTCCCTCGTTTATTAACCCCTCTGTGCCCCACCTCGTTTTTCTACCTTCACTTACCTTTTCTTCTCTCTTCTTTCTTGGTCTCCTCTGCTGCTCTGTGCTCCATTGCTCCAGACTGACTGAATGCTGGGTGTGACATGATGACATCACACCCGGCATTCAGTGAGTCTGGAGCAATGGAGCACAGAGGAGCAGAGAGGATGGACGCCGGCGCCGGGATCACGTGAGTATGTTTTTTTTTATTTTAACTACCCTGCTCCCCCCACCAACGACCGAGCCAGTGCTGAATGGGTTAACCCCCAGCACTTGGCGTCGGGAGTGTAAAAAAAATGTGCATAATGTAAATCTATGTGTAGACTAAATGTGTGTATAATGTTTAATAAATAAAACTGCACCTACCTAATGGTGGTCCAGCAGGGGCTGCAGAGGCAGCCCTGGATCCTTCACCACCCGGCAGCCAACTTCAGTGGTTTCTGGAGGGACTTCCACACCAGCCTCCTGGATGTAAGTAGATTCAGGAGGTGCAGCTCCTCCTGGGAGACCCAGGAGGCTACGGCGCATGCTGGAGCTCAAAGAGCTTCAGTTAGCAACAAGGCAGGGACTGCTGCCCGTGGATCTGGCTGCTTTCCCTGGCACTGTTTTCGGGCAGCGGGGGAGAGCCAAACCCCAGTGCAGAGTCCCTAGAAGTAGTTTTAGGTGGGAGCTTTTAAAGATAAATCTCGTGCCTCAAACAGTCTGGCACGGGGAGGAGAGTGGGCTGAGCCTCCATCTCCCTGACAGCTCGATGACAGGGGAAAGTAAACTCCCCCCTGCCACTAGCTTCAATGTTAAAAGGTATTAACTCCTCAGGACTTATTCACATGCAGGGTGCATGAATCAGTTCAGATTGGTTAAAGGGGAAGGAGGCTGGATTGCCTCCGGCCAAGCTTGTGTCCCAAAACTGTATTAAAAAGACCTGTTTTAGAATGAAATGTATTATTCCATGTGTACCTTTCTGGATACCACTAGTAACTCACACTAGTGAATGTAACTGTCCTTTTCAGGTCTTTCTAAACCAATAAACATCAACTGATTAAAGAACCTGCTTTGACGCCTACTTACCTGCTGTAATTCCTGTGACCACAGATTAGACCAATCTAATCCGTATCTGTCTGTTCTGAGGTTGAGACCCAGCATTCCTGTACCAACGCTTTGCCTGCTACGTGCAGCTCTAGCCAGTGTGCTAGGCCAGAGGGAACCATCCACAGCAACCCTGATCTGAAAGCAAGAAGTTAGGGTTTACAGCCCAGGTGTACCAGCAAGGGGGTACACTAGCACAAGAGTTACCCAGAAGTACGCCACAAAGGAGTCCAGTGGTGGCAGCAACATATAGTAACATAGTAACATAGTTGATGAGATTGACCAAAGACACCAGTCCATCAAATTCAACCTATTTTGGATCTCCTGCGATCCCTCACTTATATTTGAAATTGATCCAGAGTAAGCAACCGCCAATCTGTTTCAATTGTGAAAATCCCCCCAGACCCAATATTGCAGTCCTATTTTTACCCTATATCCACTACTATCCTTCATTTTAATTAATGGTCCTATCTCTGGATACACTTTTCCGCTAAAGATTTATCTAACCCTTTCTTAAACATATCTATTGAATCTACCATCACAACCTTCCCTGGCAATGAATTCCATATCTTGCTTACTGTAAAGAACCCCTTCCTTTGCTGGTTGTGAAATTTCCTATCCTCTAACCTTAGGGGATGACCACGTGTCCTATGTATAGTCCTTGGGGTAAAAAGTTCCCATGAATGTTCTCTGTATTAACCCTTAATGTATTTGTACATAGTAATCATATCTCCTCTTAGTCGCCTCTTTTCTAAAGTAAACATGCCTAAACTGGCTAACCTTTCCTCATAACTTAATGACTCCATGACCTTTATCAATTTTGTCACCCTTCTCTGAACCCTTTTTTGTTCCAAATTATCTTTTTTATAGAGTGGTGCCCAGAACTGTACTCCATATTCACGATGAAGTCTTACCAACGATTTATACAGTGGCAAAATTACACTGTCTTCCCTTGCATCTATGCCCCTTTTTATGCATGCCAATACTTTATTTGCCCTTGCAGCTGCTGCTTGACATTGAGCACTATTGCTAAGTCTACTGTCAATGAGTACTTCCAAATCCTTTTCAATTATAGATTTTACTTAAATTAATTCCATTTAATTTATAGATTGCGTTCTTGTTTTTGATCCCTAAATGCATAACCTTACATTTATCTATGTTAAACCTCATATGCCATTTGGCCGCCCAATCCTCCAGTTTATTTGTGGCATCTGCAAAAATAGAAACTTTACTCTCTAAACCATCACCAAGGCCATTAAAATATATTTTAAAAAGGAGTGGCCCCAGCACGGAACCTTGAGGTACTCCACTTAAGACTTTTGACCAGTTAGAAAAGGTTCCATTAGTCACAACCAGTGGCGGATCCAGGGGGGGCGATCGGGGCGATCGCCCCCCCTAGCAGGGGTTTGCTGCCGACGGCTGCACACTGTGCAGGTCCGTTAGGCAGTGATAATGTGCTGCCCGGCTACTCTGATTGTGTTTTAAACACAATCAGAGCAGCGGGACAGCACATTATCACTGCCTAACGGACTTGCACATACTGTGCAGCCGCCGGCAGCCTTAGAAGTTAGAAAGGGGGCGGGGCTTAAATCCCCCCCCCCCCCCCCAATATCGCCCGGGGTAGAAAAAAATTCTAGATCCGCCCCTGGTCACAACTCTCTGTTCCCTATTCTCTAACCAGTTTTCGATCCAAGTACAAATGTTGTTTCCTAGACCCAGTTCCCTTACTTTGTAAACCAACCTCTTGTGTGGCACTGTATCAAAGGCCTTTGCAAAATCTAAGTAGATCACATCTACTGTGCTGCCTCTCCTACTGTGGTTAGAGGGTGTATTTAGGATACATAAAAGGGAACAGTGGCAAGGCAAGCCCAAATGGTCCCCAGCAACACAACAAACATGGTGGCATAGGCAGTCCATCCTGTCACAGCACCTAATGCCTGTTATTATGTGTATTGATGTATTTGAAAATTAAAATAAATTGTCTGAACCACAAACAACATATGAGAAGTCCAACTCTCTCCATCTTATCCCCCATAAAATATTATACTGTGAAGGAAAGGGCAATTTATCAGAAGCTAAGTAATAACTATAGCTTGAGATGAGTGAAAATGTAGCAAAATTACCATCAAATCCAGGTTTGCAGAGGAACTTGCTGTTCCACAGATGTGCAAAGTTTGTTAGAATTCCACAGAATGGCATGTTTGTGTTTGTAAATTCACATTTTGCTAAATTTATAGTCTGTGAATAGATCTAGAACTACAACAGTCAATTTTTATGCAGTGTGGTAGAGATGGGTATGATTGGGAACACTTAAGGCTAAATTCCACCAATGAAAAATCGAAAATTTCACAGTCAAATGTGGAATAAGTTGAATATTTTGCAGAACAGTTTTGAAAATTTTGCTCATATCTACTCTGTACCAAACAGTACGTGGTATGTGCACACAGGGTCAGTCAAAGTATAAAGAGGAAAAAACTCATCATAGGGATATATTTACTATGCAGCAGTTCTGTACAACCACCAATTACCAGCGCTTTGAAGGCATTTTTTTAAAACAGCACTTTTATTAAAGACAAATCCCATTGAATTTTGTCTTTAACAAAAATTGCAGCTTGTAGAAAATGCCTTCAAAGCGCCGGGAATCGGCGGTTCTATGGAATCGCTGCATAGTAAATATACCCCATAGTCTTCTTAGGAATATACACGTAGCAATCAATCAGAGTCTAGGTATCATTTATTTAGTACATTCTACAAAATGAAAGCTAGAATCACATTGGATGCTATAGGCAGTATCTCACTTTTTTAAGTCGCTGTTTAGTAAATATACCCTTTAATGCAAGGGTGTCCAACCTTTTAGCTTCCCTGGGCCACATTGGAAGGCGACAAGTTGTTTTGGGCCGCACATAAAATACACTAGCACTAATGATAGCTGATCATCCAAAAAAAACATAGAAAACATTGCTAATGCTCCTTGCTGTTGCTCTGTGCTTCAATGACATGCTAATGGCTACTGTCAAACATCAAGTGATATTGTTACAACATTTTATGAAGGGCTTCAATACAGCAGTCATTAAGACAGGAAGATAAGGTTTGTGATGCTCCAGGACCAGGTGAGTTTATGCACTGGTCAGCGTCCCTTGAAATAATAAAAAAAAACAAAAAAAACCCCCTTAACTTACCTTTTAATCGGCTTGTTCTCTGATCCTCTTCTCTTGTTTTTTTCATTTCACTGCTGCTGATAGTTCGCGCGGGTGACTCCTATGTGCTGTGCTCCGCAATGGATGTCGGACGTGATGACGTCACGCCCGACATTCACTGCGAGCGCCGCACGGAGGATGAGACCAGGGAGGGACCGCGTGACCACAAGGTAAGTATTTTCTTATCTTTTTTTGCAGGATTTTTTTTTTATTAACAGCGCTGCCCCCTTGCCACAACCAAAACCCCTGCTGGGCCACATTCGCAGGCATGCTGGGCCGCATGTGGCCCGCGGGCTGGACAACCCTTAATTACTGTTTCTAATAATTCCATGGGAAAATTCTAAACCAGCAACGACCTATCACTGCTGAAAGCATTATACAGAGGGAAGAAAGTACAGTAGGTCTCATCCTTGAGCACACTACCTAAACTAGCACAAAATGATAACTTTAGAAATGATGCCTTATTGAATTTAAGTTTGTTGAATCTGCATCATTTCAGGAAATGCTTGTACAGAACTGAGATGACAAGTACCTAGACACTAATATTTTTCAAAAATAGCTTTATGCACTTTATATACGGTTAACCACTAAATTTAAACTTTTAGGCACCCTCCGACAGATGGCTCATGGAAAATAGGCAGAATGAATCAGAGCTGGAATCTTACAAAATAAAAGTAAATTGAGCTTCACAAGCAAAATATTTTTATACATTTTGAGCTGAAATCTAGTCAAGTCTCACAGAACAGAAATTTTAAGTTATAAAACAACCCTATTTACTAATATTTGTAGTTACTTCTGATGATACTATGCAGAATCTAGCTTCCAAGCACTGGAATTCAGAAAATCTGCATCTTTGCTAAATCCTTCTAATCTTATACCTACTCAGCATTCTGAAAATAGTGACAACATCTGTCACAACTTTCCAAAATATCACTGCAATTTGTTTCTAAACTTATACACAGATGTGTTACTGAGAATGGCAAATTACATTCATGACAGTTTATTTAAACACAGCGTAGTGACTCACTATGGAAGTGCGATTTACGTGGAACCATCTACAGCCACAGTGAAAAAAATAAGAAACATTTCAATATTATCTGCAAGCGGTCACAGCATCTTTTCCATCCTTCCAGCCTTTCAGCTCTTTTTCACCTGATGGTTTCTTCGCTTCTTGTCCTGCCAATTGTTGCACAATATGTCCAAATCACATAAGCGCTCGATATCAATACTCTCTTCCTTTCATAATTAAATGGCATCAAACGGTGCCAAATAATACTTCAAATACAAGGTCTACACTGGAAAAACAAAGCCTCTACAGGATTGTGTTTCATTATGGCTAAGCAGGAGGTGACCAGACAGAAACATTTTAGAATTTGTTATTCCTAAAATTCTTTTACCTATTTTTAATCACTTAATGATAATAATAATAATAATAATAATAATAATAATAATAATAATAATTATTATTATTATTATTATTACATTTTGTCAGTTAGTTATTTTAGCCATGCATTGAACTATTACTTTCTCTTAATGGTTTCCTATCAGTTGATTAACTTATGCAAAAAAATTAAAATAATGAATGGTAAGTGTGGGAGAGAGGCTTAACTACATACAGCTTGGTTGAATGGTCTTGTAGTCAAGCTGATATATAAAACCACTGTGTTCAGACAGGTCTTAAATCAGTGTATAATGTGCTTATTGGATACGTACCAATACCCTACAAACAGTTTGGAACTAGAAGTTCAAAATTTTCCTCTTGCGTTCGGACTAACTAGTTCTCTTTTTACTTTCAAGGATCAAGATTAAATCAGTGTTTTTAATATTTTTTTAAAAAAAAAACCACTGTGTTCTATTTTTAAATAAGAAAATGTATTTTAGCATATGTTTAGTATGAATAGTGTTACTTTGTCTTTGCAGTTCAATTCAAAAAAGTTAAAAATACATATGCGAGAACCAGCTTAATCGTGAGCAAACCAACTCCAACATGGTCGAACCTATTCAACATTCTTAATTTTTTTAATCGATAAAAAAACTGAGATATTCTGCAAATTTTTACTTTTTTTATCGATTGGTAACGGTTTAAGGATCAATCCGCAGCCAGTTCGGATATCTCTATTGACAATATGTAGCAGTGTGATTTTTTTTGCAGTTGCACATCTTTATATAGTATTATTATTATTATTATTATTATTATTATTACTACACAGCAGCGTCGTACAGTAGGCAAAACAGGGACATACATAAAACAGGGACATACAAGGTAGACAAAATAAATACAGACATGAAAACAACGGGTTTGGAGGACCCTGATCATTAGAGAGCTTACATTCTAAGTGGGAGAGGGCACAGCTGAAACAAGAGGAGCAAATGTGGTCCAGAGTGGAGATTGGGACAGTTGTGAGGGTGCATTAGTGTGAGTAGCGTTATCGGGATAAGGTCACCTCTAAAATAGAGAAGGGTTTTCAAAGAGCAACTAAAGGTTTGAAAGCCGTGGGAAAGTCTGATATAGGGATTTCCATAAGTAGGGAGCAGCACGGGAGAAGTCTTCTAGTCGGGAGTGAGAGGTGGTTTCCAGAGATGAGACAAGGCTAAGGTCAGAGGTAGATCTAAGAGGGCGAGAGGCAGAGTATTTTGATATAAGATTTGAGATGTATTCAGGGGTAGTGTTTTTCAGGGCTTTGTAGGTAAGGGTGAGTAATTTAAATTTGATTTTTGAGGATACAGGGAGCCAGTGTAGGGATTTGCAAAGTGGTGCAGCAGATGTGGAGCAGTGAGAGGAACATCAGACTTGCAGCAGCATTTAAGATGGATTGAAGTGTGGATATATGGGTGTCAGGAATACTAGATAGCAGGATGTTGCAATAGTCAAGACGGGAGATGATGAGAGAATGGATCAGAGTTCTGGCAGCATGATGAGTAAGAAAAGGGCGTATTCTGTGGTTTTTAAGGTGGAGTCGACAGGACTAGGAGAGAGTCTGGATATGAGGAATAAAGCAGAGGGAGGAGTCAAGTGTGACACCAAGGCAGAGGGCTTGGAAGACTGAGGAAATTGTGGTGTTATTGACAGTGAGAGAGATTTGAGTGCAGGTTTTATCTAAGTGGAAACAAAATAGATTTCGTTATACATGAAATATAGTTGAAGAAATGAATATAGGACCAACTTGAAGGTGTTGCTTGCTTTCTTAGTTCCATGCAAGTAAACCAATGTAGTTAAAATGTAAAAAAAATCATCCATATGACATTTGAAATAAATACATTTTCTGTATCCCATTCTCCAAGTGTCACACTTCTGGTATTACAAACGGAACCCAATAGCCAGGTAGTTCTGTAGTAAACAGGATTTATTTTGATATAGAAATAAATCTTAAATGTCCAGCAAGCAAGTCCAAAGTATCAACAAGATAAATATCTTGTAGAGGTATCAAGGAATTGTATTTCAAATCACCAGGGTGCAAGGTTCTGTCAAAGTATCTGGTTCAGACACAAACACAATACAAAGGCTGCATAACAGGAAGTGACTTTTCTAGACCCAAACAGGAAATGAGATCCAAGATGGAATCTTCCTGAGACAGTTCTGGCCATCTTGGATAAGGGCTATTGTAAGGGCAAGTTCATATCAGAGATCCAAGATGGAAACTTCATGAAGCAATCACGGCCATCTTGAATGAGGGCAAATCTAAGGGCAAGAACATAACACCAAGGATTAAATGGAATCAAGCAGCACATTGGAAGAAGCAATAACAAATCAATTTTGTAAACGAAAACCCAACAACAAGGTAGGCAGTTACCCTTTGAATTAAGCAAGTAAAATAGTGCAGAATAAAGTGTGTTTACTGGTCATACCCTATCTAGTCATACATAATCACCAGGGATAACTTGAAATGATGAAGTAGAAGTTGGGAGGAAAAAAATCTCAAACTCTCTAAATAAAGTTTTTTACTTTGTACATTGTAAGTTCATAATTATTTGGGGCCAATGAGGTGGAGGTTCCAACACTCCCATAGTAAGCCCCCACTCTGGTGACCAAGGGATTCAGCCCCCCTCCTTCCAATAGGTATAGCTATGGTTTAAAAACCATCTAGTAGTCATGCTTTTAGCCATGTGTTTGAGTATGGCATAATAAAGTACCCCACTGATTAGTGCTGTGATTTGTAGTCCCAAGGCCACCTGTTGGGTATTGGAGTTATGTCTAAATGCTCCCAAGTTCATTTGGGAGTGGCACATGGAAATGACTCGTATCTTTGTGACTGGGTTTAGGCATGGTCTCTCTTGGTGCAGGGTGGAGGGCATGCCACAAGAAGCTACCAGACAAGTTTTGTAGCTAACCTGGTCCTCTTTAATGGTGGAGACAAGGTGTATACTATATCACATCCAATGTTCTGGCCAACTTCCATGAGGTCACTGTGTCTCCTCTTCATGTAAAATAAATCTCATCATTATTACCTAAATAAAATACAGTACTCACTAGTACTGCCTGATGAGCATTCTATAAGTAGTTAACCCATGTTCTGGGCCTCTATATTCATGATAGGGCAGCACGGTGGCTAAGTGGTTAGCACTTCTGCCTTACAGCACTGGGGTCATGAGTTCAATTCCCGACCATGGCCTTATCTGTGTGGAGTTTGTATGTTCTCCCCGTGTTTGCGTGGGTTTCTTCCCACAGTCCAAAAACATACTGGTAGGTTAATTTACTGCTAACAAATTGACCTTAGTCTGTTTGTCTGTGTCTGTGTGTATGTTAGGGAATTTAGACTGTAAGCCCCAGGGACAGATGTGAGTGAGTTCTCTGTACAGCGCTGCGGAATTAGTGGCGCTATATAAATAAATGGTGATGATGATGATGATATGTATTCTATCTTGACTAAAGCATCCAACCATCTCCTAATTCAATACCACTATTACACCAGTGGAACAAGGATTAAGAGCTCCCAGCCTATTCTGGATTTTATTTAACCAACCTATGCAGTGCAACTGGATAGCATATGGGAGTTTAGTCATTGGCTACATGGCAGGTATCCATAGTAACCCGAGGGACTCCTGCGATATGCAATGATTCGTGGCAGGAATTATATTGCATCTTTTTCTGCAAATTCTCCATATTTCATTATTAAAACAGTGAAAAAAACACTAAAAAAATCAGAAATGGTCCCTTGGCTCTTTTCAATGGCCAGTGTTATTGTTTCAATGGCCAGTGTTATTGTTTCAATGGCCAGTGTTATTGTTTCAATGGCTAGTGTTATTGTTTCAATGGCTAGTGTTATTCTAGTCCGATGAGAATTTTGCAGCTTGTCCTGTTATTTGCTTCATCACAGATTCTGTGTATAAGCAGTACTATATATTTTATTATTTCTACCACAACATATTCCAATTTCCCCATCTCTTTTTATCTACAATATTTTGTTATCTGTTCTCATACATACAGTTATATTGAAAAGTTTTGTTGTTTAAAGGAATATCAAATAAATCATAAACCTTGAGAAAAATCCTGTAAAATAGTTTATCACCACTCTGCCTTCAATATTTACAAATTATGACAAAAATGTTTTGCAACCTCTTCCAAGAAAAAGAAAGCGTTATTACATTTTCTGTCTTATCCAAACCATTCCGAGCTTGTGCATAATAAGAGAAGGGGAAAACATCAGTTGGTAATTTTCGATTTTGATTTAAAATAGTTTATTTGTCTTTCTGTGGGCTTCTGAGAATTAATAGTGGGCGCTTTATAAGCAAAAGATTATACATCAGTACGGTATCGGCATTCTGAATTATATTCACACAAAAAAAACAAATGCAAGTTGTTTTGTAAGCTCTTGATGTACAACCAAAGTCATTTTCATTGTATCAAAATAGGATTCAACATCAACATTTATAAAGAAAACAAAGCATTTTTATTTTATTTTTTTAAGTAGTGGAAATATTATACTTTACACATACCTATACTAAAGTGTAGCTACACAATACATAATCGGAGTATTTCAAACGGTACTGTTTTACCTTATCACCATGTAAGCTCCAAGTGCACAAACAGACATAATAATGCTACATGAGTAGAACTAATTGGTTGTATGTAACCACCAGAGAGTACCTGTTACCTTGGATAGAAGCAAAGTAGAAGCTGGGAGAAAACAGATGAATGATAGTTTTCTGATTACAGTGTCCTATTAGTAATCTGAAAATCACTAACTGTCCTTGTTGCTAACATGCAATAAGCTCTTATATCACACAAGTTAACCCGTGCAGGAAACTCATGCATTCTAGTCAAATCAAGCTACTTAAGGTCTTAAAAAGGTTCTTGTCATGCATTTGGGCCTAGCCCAGGCCTCCTCAGGGGAAGAGCGTTACGCATACTTGCCAACTCTCCCGGAATGTCCGGGAGACTCCCGAAATTCGGTTCAGTCTCCCGGGCTCCCGGGCTCGTTGGCATTTCTCCCGCATCCTGAATTTCACAGAGAATTGCGTCAAATGACGCGATTCTCGGTGATTGACGCCATTTTGGAAGGCGGGAGGGGGCGGGAGGGGGCGGGACGAGGCCAATTGCATCCTTTTGGCCCCGCCCCCACGACGTTAATTACGTTTTCGCGGGGTGCGGGACCAAAATGACACGTTTGGCGTCGTTCCGCCCCCTTCCGCCCTCCAGTCACGCCCCCTCTCCCGGAAACTTGTTTCCGAGAGTTGGCAAGTATGGCGTTACGCCCTTTTTGATGTGTGTTCATGAGGTAAGATTACCTCACGAAAATGAGTTTGAGCCCTCAACTCGTAAATTTAGCCTTTACTACCCCTCCCACGGGGGGAAGGGGGGATGATGGAAGTTAACTGACTTCACTATTCTAATTTTTTTGTCAAATAATGTCAGTATACCAAATTTCAGGTCAATTGGATGAGTTATTTCTGAGAAAATAGTTTTTTACACACACACTAACACACGCCGCTAGGCTTTTACTTTTATATATTAGATAATGCTAAGAATTTAGTAGATCAGTGTATAACTCCACCCAGCAGGTGGCGCTGCAGCTTGGTTTTTTTTTTTCACACACAGACTAACACACGCCGCTAGGCTTTTATATTATAGATTATATTTCAGAATAGTTGCTCTGTTTTTCTCTCTAACATCCCCATTTACCAAGCAGCGATACATAATGAAATACTGCAGCAATTTACCATACCGGGGCTGCTCAGGGAGCCCTGGAGAAGACCCTCCTCCACACCACAGCATGTTCCCTCTTCAGTCTAACATTGCCGATGAATGGAGGAAGCCCTGTGTGCATATTACTTTCAAACGTGAATCTTCAGCCGGATTCCCTTGAAAAAGACCAGTAATGCCACCCTGACAACAGGGAACTCTGATAAGTAGATAATTTCTCCAATGTTCACTCTTTGTTAAGTACGAAAGAGTCTTTTGCTGACATTTACGCTGGCATTTTGACTGTAACCGGTTGTTAAATAGACCCCTATGGGAGGCTTAACACACTGTTTACTTTGAACCATTTGTAAGTGACTCACTGTTTAAAATAACTATTTTCATGTTAATAAATGTTATATAACAGACTTTCTACAGAACTTGT
Organism: Mixophyes fleayi; assembly: GCF_038048845.1. NCBI lineage: Eukaryota > Metazoa > Chordata > Amphibia > Anura > Limnodynastidae > Mixophyes > Mixophyes fleayi. The sequence continues at coordinate 342,002,138 of NC_134403.1, read as the reverse complement.
TTTTATCAATCAATTGAAAACATGTTTTTTAATTTAAAACACCCTTTTTGTTTTTTTCCATTATGCTTTTTAATGTTCTAATTTGGTTATTGTTGTTTTATACTTTTGATCTAAGAATGTTTTAAATAAATTTGATGTACAAATGAGAATCCAGGTGCAGTGGCAATACGTTTGCTGTACTGTATATTACTATGTCTGGTCATTAACGTTGGATGGGAAATTTCTACTTATATGCATGTAACATCATTAATTAACTTTACAGCATGACATAGTATATGAACAATGCAGGGCAATAAAGTCACAATTTCAGAGGGTGATAACACATAGCTAAAGAAATCAATTTTGTTAAATCTATGGCATTTGTTGCACATTACAGAGACTTTAAAGATAATTGATATTGAATAGATTAGATAGTTGGGACAAAGAGATCCACTATTTTGCCACTTTGCAGGGACATTGCTTGACTTAAAAGACATAGAGGAATCGATTCTAAGTTGTTAGAGTTCTCCCCTTTAGTATTAGCACTTACCAACTTCTATAGAACCTGCCTTGCTGTAAATATAATATATTCTAAATATGAACAAAATCCCCCCCAAAAAGAGTTTAAAATGGTTCCAATTTGTGTACAAAGTTTATTAGTATACCTAGACAAAAATTATGTCTAGGTATACTAATACCAGAGATGCTCACTGATAACCGTGTTTTGGTTTTGTTTTTGTTTTTGGATCTGGATTACCGTCGTGTTTTGGTTTTGGTTTTGGTTTTGTTTTGTTTTGTTTTGCTATTTTGTTGAAAAATCAATGTTTTTGGGCATAAACTAACCAAATTTAGTGCTCCACCTGTTTCTTGGATAAGTAAGGTAATTCTAAAGCTAATAAATTAGGAAGAAAACAGTTTAATCCCTGGTAGGCCGTCCTTAATTCTGCAAATGAACCTGATTGTCTTCCTCTCCATCTTAGCCTATTGGCAATGCAGCCATCATCTTTGGGTGTATATTACACCCTACACTTCTAGTTAAATATCTAAAGAAATGGACAAAGGCAGTTTGGTTTCTGTCTCTATAGCCCCCCCGCCCTCCACTTGTAGTTGAATAGAAAAAAAGCAGCCTGGATAGATTGAACAATATAAAAAATAAATCGACCAAGGTAGTTTGGTGGCTGTCTATGACCCCCCCGCCCTCCACTTGTAGTTGAATAGAAAAAAAGCTGCCTGCACAGACTGTAGAATTAGAATATAAAAAGAAATGTACAAAGGCAGTTTGGTATCTGTCTGCCTCAGCCCCCCCCCATCCACTTGTAGTAAAATAGAAAAAAAAGCAGCCTGCATAGACTGTAGAACTAGAATATAAAAAGAAATGGACAAAGGCAGTTTGGTATCTGTCTGCATCAGCCCCCCCATCCACTTGTAGTAAAATAGAACAAAAGCAGCCTGCATAGACTGTGGAACTAGAATATAAAAATAAATGTACAAAGGCAGTTTGGTATCTGTCTGCATCAGATCCCCTCTCCACAAGGAGTAAAATAGAAAACTATTCAGCCGTTATATAATCTAGAATATAAATAGAAATTGAGAAAGGCAATTTGGTATCTGTCTGCATCATAATCATCAACATCATCATTAGCGCCCTCGTCGCCTACACAAATCTCCCCCTCATCCTCTTCTAATTCCAAAGTGTTATCCTCAATTTGTGTATCACTGGCTACACTCGGGCTGTTCAGGTACACATCAGCAGAACTGCTGAAAAGCCCCCTCTTTATGGGTATACTAACAGAATGCTCACGATTAGACATCCCACTGTTGGATGGACTCTCCACAGGGATTGGTGTCATTTCTGATTCAGAGCAAACATTATCCTCTAATGCCTTACTGGTATCTTGCAGCTCGGCTTTGACACGTAACAGTAGTTGTGCACCACTTGTAGGCTCTGTAACATTTTTGGATCTGCCACTAATAGAGAAAGGCGAAGGCCTCATTCTCTCTTTGCCACTGCGTGTGTAGAATGGCATGTTGGCAATTTTTTTTTATCGGCAGTTAACTTTTCCTCAGTTACACTTCTTTTTAGCTTCAACACAGTAAAAAATTTTTGGTGTGTGTTTTTTTGCCTGATTTCAAAAGACGGTGTAGTTTGACATCGCCTTTCCCAGATGAAGTACTGGGAACACTACCATCAGGACTGGTGACAGAACCTGGTTGCTTATTTTGCTCATATGTGGATACTTTGAATCCATTCTGAGCCCAAAGCACTTGTAGTGCTACAAATTGTTTTTTTGACACTGCTGCAAAATAGGACTTTTTGCACAGCCAGATAAATTTCTGCAAAAGAATGTGGGACACCCCAAAAGCAAATGGGAGTGCTAAATATATTATTTTGACACTGCTGCAAAATAGGACTTTTTGGAAAGCCAGATAAATTTCTGCAAAAGAATGTGGGACACCCCAAAAGCAAATGGGAGTGCTAAATATATTATTTTGACACTGCTGCAAAATAGGACTTTTTGGACAGCCAGAAACATTTCTGCAAAAGAATGGGGGACACCCCAACAGCACTTGGAGTGCCAGAAACTGAACAAAAACCCTCCTCTCTTCTCCACTTAGTGCTGTAACAACTGATTACAATGGTATTGAATACAATCAATCACTGTCCCTGCGCTGATATAGCCAGTGTGCCCTAACCCTGCTTTCTCCCTCTGTCAAATGGCGATGGATTGCTGTGGAGGCTGCTATTTATGCTTTTCAAATCTCGCGAGAACCGAGCTCAAAAAAAGAATACTTCCTGATGACGTTTTGCCTCGATTTCGAATCCGAATGGGCGGGAGAGTACCGAGCGTGCTCGGCTCGGTACTCGGATACCCTAAATTCGGTAGGATTCGGATCTCGGGGACCCGAGCCCGCCCATCTCTAACTAATACACACATAAAGTGTGGAATTATCTGCTCTTTCCGTATTAGGTAGAATAAAGTTTTATAATTTTACAAACTGCCAAACTATTCAAACATACAACAGAGAAAAATTAAATATACGTGAAAAATAAATGCCTGAAAGCACAAGGACTTACATTACTTTCTATTGTGCCATTAATAGCTGTAAAGCTGGATGGGAAATATATACACACTGAGATAAGATGTAGTATACACAAAACATTCTCCCTCACATGAATTGGCCTCATATGTTCACCTTCCCAGCTTGAGTTCAGTTCAATACTCAAGATTAGTTCCGCAAAAGAAGTTAAATCATAGGTCATGAACCACAGCAAGTTTTTCAAGTGATGGGCACATTCTAACCTTGGATAGACTATATGAATGCTTTTTTTTATTTGATTCTATTTTCTTTAAATATTTGCAATATATGCTTCTCTTCTGTAATTGACTAGGATTTATAATTGTCACACGCTTATTAACTTTTACAATGACATTATTGTCTGTATCATAACAAGAGATGAGAAAATTTCATTGAATTATGAATTTATCAGTGAATTGTTTCAGATTTGTTCAGCATTTGCAACATTTTGCAGAATAATTCACACTCCCTGGAGAATTAAGCCAATCACAGTGCATGAAGTGTAGAGAAGCCAATCAGCGAGGATCAACCAGCGTCACATGTCTATGACCTATGCAATGAGCATACATCCCCTCTGGAACTTATTATTCCTAGATTTTATAAAAGGTTTCTGTGGATGCTGTTGTGATTGTGACTTATCAATGTTCTGTTCCTGCATTTCATACATGTAAATAGTACTTAGCGCTACAGTCACTCTAAGTCTGTTGGATTTCAATAGATTTGTTTAGTGTTTTTTGTTCCATTGTACAAATTTGCCATATTTTCACCCCTCCCCAATTTATATCACCCATCATGGAATAATCCAAAATCCATTGTTATTATTTTTGTCATTATCCACATAAGTGTTGAAATATCCAGGCAACATATTGCTTGCTATATCAAATTGGTGTATTTGTGTTACAAGGCACTGACTGGCACAAAAACACTATTTTTTCTACACCTACCATTAGTGCATTTGCTACTTAAACATACACGTGCACAGGCAATACATTGTCATCTCAAAGTGTTTATTTTTTGCAATGCATAGACTGGTGCAAAAATAAACCAATTTTTTTTGTACTCGTTAGTTTCTACTTATATCATCACCATTTATTTATATAGCGCATCTAATTTTGCAGTACTGTACAGAGAACTCACTCACATTACAATCTAAATTCCCTAACTTACACACACACACACAGACTAGGGTCAAATTGTTAGCAGTCAATTAACCTACCAGTATGTTTTTGGAGTGTGGGAGGAAACCAGAGCACCCAGAGGAAAACCACGCAAACACAGGGAGAACATACAAACTCCTCACATGACCCCAGTGCTGTAAGGCAGAAGTGCTAACCACTTAGCCACCGTGCTGCCTGTAACATAATTTTCTAACTATACAGCATGACATAAAATAAAAGCACAGTGCAATAAAGTCACAATATATGATAGGACTATGATAACACATAGCTGGTGAAATCAATTTTTTTAAATCTATGGAATTTGTTGCAAATCACAGAAATTTAAACAAGCATTGATATTTCATAGAATAGATAGTTGGGACGAAGAATTCCCTTTTTTGGCACTTTGTAGCAATTTTGATTGACTTTAAAAAATGTGGGAAATCGATCGTTATTAGTAAAATTAACATATTATAAATAAGAATAAAATCCAAAGAATAAAGAGTTCAAAATGGTTTAAATGTGTGTACAAAGTTTATTAGTATACCAGCTAACGCACAAGAAGATGGTGTGGAATTGTCTGAACTTTCTATATTAGATAGAGTAAAGTTTTATAATTATAAACTGCCAAACTATTGAAAGAAACATGCAACAGAGAAAAATTAAATATACTTTAAAAAGGAATGCCTGCAAGCAGCAGCAATGGTACTAATCATTACTTTCTATTGTATCGTTAATAGTTGTAAAGTCATTTAGAAAGAACTGCATAACTGTTACCTGCAGGGAAGAACAGATAACACCTATGGACATACAGGTGATATGAGCATTGAAATTACTTGAAAGAAATTAATAACAGTCGCATAACTTTAAATTGTTTCTTTCATTCTGCGCCAGGAATGACAATGTGACCACTTTTATTCAGCGCTCATAGGAAATGGATGTTTACAATATGAAGGTGACCATTTTATGCAAATGAAATATTTTTCAGGATATTGTCAGTCATTAAATGTCCAATTTTAATCTAGTTTAAACCTTGCTACGGAATTGCAATAATAATTTTGTACACATTTTAATAGCTATGTGTGGATGCCTTTGGCATGGCAGCTTTCATTAGGTACCGAATATGATTAAGCTAATAGCCTCTATAGTTTTTATTAATGATATTTTAACATTGTTGATGTTCACCTTAATATATGCTGAGGATATTTTACAGAACATGGGTTGTGCATTCCTTTTTCTACATAGGCCTGGACAGGGATGAGCAAAGTTTTATAAACTGTTCATAAAAAATATTTAACTGCGGGACCCCTGTTTTGGATCAGAGTACTGTAAATCTATTGTTAATGATATTTAATGGTATGGAGAAAGCGCAACAGGGAATGTGATGGCAATTTATTATAATGGCAAATTACAACTTAACTGTATTTCACAGTGATTGACCAGGAACACTTGCTAACAATGGGAGAATTCCAGGCCAAATATTGAATATGATTTAACATGACCAGTGGCTAACCAACCAAATATTTTGCGATTCAACCTTGGACGCCCGCCTGCTTTCTGTGTAATACCTCAGTTGACATTGAAGCATTGCTAAAGAGTTCTTGTTTTTCCTGTGACTCTGAGTTTAGGTGATCATTCAATGTCAAAGTACTGCAAGCTGGGAACTTAGTTTCCTAGGAGCACCGTAACAGAACACTCTTGGTGGCAGTACCCATAGTGCAGGACTCATCCGTGCCAGGTGTGCGCTCTCTCTACCATCTTCTCTGCGTGTTGGGACAGCCACCGATCAGCATCATGTCAGCTAAGGTCCGCAGGCATTGGATGTAAAACCCCAGCTCAGTGCACAATGAGCAACACGTATTTTGAGCTTTGGTGCTTGTCTTTGTTTTTTGAATACTTGACCTTACATGTCCCTGACCAGGGGTGGATTGGGAACTTGAAATGGCCCTGGAAAAAATTATTGAAGTGACCTCATGTGGGCGGGACTAAATCAACTGTAGGTGGGGCCAGCACAAAAGATTTTTTTAAATAAGGCCTATGATCAATCCGCCCCTGGGATCAGTGATCCTTAGTTTTGCTACTACTCTGTAAGTGAGTACACCAATGTCCTGCAGCTGCCTCCAGACGAGCGAATGCCTCCTTGTCCGCATCCCGTTGCATAGCGATGCATATTCCATTCTATTCGCATGCGTACGCTGAGATATTGGCGCACCTATCAGGGAACTCTTTGGTCTATTTAAAGAGCACTCGGATGCCATTTGCTTGCCAGAGTATTAGGTCTTCTGCTTTGCTCCAGCATTTTTTTCCTGTGCTATTGCTTATTGGATTCTGACCCCGGCTTGTTCCTGACTTCTCCTTTGGTTCCCGAGTTTGGCTTAGAGTGATATTTTGTACTGACCCCGGATTCCTGACCATTCTCCTGCTTCTGATTTGGCTATGTCCGTATCTCTGGTTCTGACCCGGCTTGCTGACTATTCTTCCATCCTGCATCCTGGTGGGCCGTCACAGCTGCCTCAATTGTTACCTCGCCAGCTGACTGATACTGAGGGCCGCGACCTGCGCGTCCCTTGCAGCGAAGTCCATACCTCCTTGCGGGGGTTCCTGGTGAAAACTAAGGGTGTGTTAGACTCCGCGCCTCAGTACTCAGTACCGCCAACTGCTGGCAGATATCATCAACTCCACCTTGTGATTCTGACAACTAAATTTGGGGTGTTTACTATAAAATAGGCAGCATGATATTGTATGAATTTATTGGTGGCAATTTCTTTTAACTAGTGGTCGAAGTGGGCTGCTAAACAGAGATATGCCATATCATCACTTCTACTGCCTTCTTTGTAAAGCTATCACATTCCATTCACTTATATTTTAATATGGAAGGTATACTTGCCAACATTTGAAAACAACATGATGCTGGGCAACTGAATCTGTACCAGTTGTGTAGTGAAATCTTTATGCAGATCAATGACACTACAGCCCCAACCGAGATTATTTGCACTTTCACAGACAAATGTTCCTAATCTGGCCTCTCTATCAAGAGTCAACAGATAGCAATCATTGGGGGTATGTTGGGTGTATGCAGTATTAATAAATATTTTTTGAAGTAGAAGACAAGTCACAATAACTTACTTCTAAGAGATGGTTTAAATTAGTGATAAATGTAGTTTTTGTTCAGTGATACCCATCCACTACAGACATATATATCTGTGCAATGATTTTCTCTGCTAAACCAACCAAGTGAATATGCAGCTTCACGATCTGCCTGCAAAGTTTGTGCTACTACCCCCTGCCAGAACTATAACTTCTAGCTTACATTGCTGTGGTCATCCCAGAGCTAATCAATGCAGCTTAATACTTCATGCTGCCATTACCAAGAAGAAATACTATTGAGGTAGGAGACATTGTATGGATGTTAGCGGGACAATGCTATGCATACTTCTCTCAGTATAAACCCCTTGTATTCAGACTCGGGATTGAAAGCATCGGTTTGTCTGTGTGATTACCTCAATCTTTTATCTGTGCGTTGGGTAAACACTATATAAAATTACTTCAGATGTGATTTCTGTAACGATTTTACCACAACTGAAAGTCCCAATGAGCATGCAGATTCATATGTACACACCTACACCATTTACCTTCAGATCAGTGCTCTTCATCTCTAATAACCATCTGCTGAATAGACCGTGACTCTGTACACTCTACGGATGTTTAGCTACGCTGCTGGCCATGAGTGCATACACACTTCCACGTTTGCCAAACATTGTTCCATCGTTGGTAATGATTTTTAGGAAGCTTATAAAACCAAATCAACAGATACGATGTGCTTTGGTACGATAAAACATGTTCGTGGGAGCGTGCACGCTAATGCGATATCTGACCAAATGATCGTTTATTGTGTGATCGCACAGTAATTGCATCAGTGTGTACCCAGCTTTAAGTTGAATTCTACTGCTACAACCGTCCAGGCCGTTGAATTAGATTAATAAATGCAACCAGCTCTGTTATGTAACTGTATTAAATATGCCTCAAACCCCCAGTTATCTATATGCCTTGGTGATTGTGCTGCATTATAAAGCAATACTGAGTATACATCATCATCTTCTATTACAGCTCTATGCTTTATTATGGCATATCTGTCTATACTACACATTGATACCCTCTCCCTCATCAACACATAACGTACATAGTGGATGGACATACCAACCATTTAAATATGCACTGTTAATAAAATACTGGATGACACTTTTAACATCAGTAAAAAAAATAAATAGAGGTACTTAAAAAACAAACCTATCTTTTGAATCTACAGTACTACAGAAATATCACAATCAACCCCCTTACTGTTAATCCCTGAGCCCCCTTCTACTTTCAGTCCAAATTCGGACTCAGCATAATAATGTGCAAGTAACTTTTTTGTCCTTATTTAAGCAGTTTTTTAAAAATGGTCAATAAAAATAATTATTTCAATGGTTGACAGCTTTGTCAATCTGGGACATTTATGAATACTGGTACAAGAGATGCTGTGACTGCACCGCATCCAAACATCTGAATAGTTGCTCTAGATAGTATGAGAGAAAATTAACACAACTATAAAGGTGTAATTGGGAGTTATAGAAATATTAAAATATATTACAATAGTGGTTATTTTAAAAACATGCACATTAGTTAAAACAAACACACAAAAAAAGACAGTAAAAATGCTCCACATTTATAAATGACTTTAGTAATACTGTTACTGTATAAATATCCACCAGTATGCACCTTACATTGGCCTATTGTAGGAAAAGTGCATGAAATGCATAAGATTTATAGTCACATGTACTATTTATCTTTTAACAATATAACGCTGAATTTTGCATAGTGAAGTCGAACATCCGATGTCCACAATCGCATTTTCTTAGTTTACTATCTTACCTGTGTCGGGGCCGCTCAGCTCAGCTCCGTGATGCAGGAGACGTCCGTCTGGGTGAAGCTGAACTAAGTCACGCGAGAGCCTCATTAGGCCACAGAATTCACAGTAAGGACTATAGCCAATCTGCCCCTGGACCCTTCCTGCAACTTGACCTGCTTCTGACCTTCGCTACAAACTTTTCCCTGCAGGCTAATCATAACCTATCCTCAGCCTAAGCTTTACTTCACCTGTAAACTAACCCTAGCTTTTTCACTACTGGCTTACCCTAACCTACTCCTACTTCCTCATAGACCAACCCTAATCTTTCCACTCCCAGCTTAAATCTAACCTACTTTTACACCCTCATAGTCTAACCCCAAACACCTCCGCACAGTTTATCCCTAACCTCCTCCTACCTCATCACAACCTAACTTTAACCTATTCCTACCTCCTCTTAGCCTAACCCTATGCTCTTACCTACTGAAAGCTCTCCCATGGGACCACTAATTTGCACCCCGACTTCAAATGAATCTGCATCCTAACTATAACCTAGTCTAATCCAAGTGTGAGTTGTGGTTCTAAGGCCTGCGGAAGAAAATACATTCGTAAAGCTCACTTGTTTTTCTGGTTAACATGCCAAGTTGGATCTGCACTGCGGTTTCCTCTTTGACCCTTATTATGTCCACGTCAGAGCTGGTCTTCTGTCTTCCCTGAGTTTGGAAGTCACTTCTCCTCTTTTCTCTCATTTTATTATATTACTAACTTACCTGTGCTCAGCTCCGTGATGCAGGAGACATCCGTCTGTGCGGAGCTGAAGTAAGTCACATGAGCTCCTCTGCAGCCCCCTCTCTATAACAGGCAGTCTTATAATTTGCTGCTTACCGCCAACACAGCGTCACTGGTGTCCGCCCCTTCAGGACAAACTGGATCGGAGAAGCGCTAACATTTCCCCACCGCCCACCACCATCCCACCGGTCGTTGGGAGGAAAATTAAAAAAAAAGCACCAAAAGAAAAAAATAAGTGAGGCTGTGTTCAGACGACCTCATTAGGCCATCGGCCTACCGGGAAAATACCCGGTAAGGCCTATGGCCAATCCGCCCCTGTCCCCGACCATTGTTGCACCTTCTGCCTGTCTGAATTCCTGTTACCGATCTTGGTTCTCTTGACTTTGACTCTTCACAATGCTGAGTGCAGACACTTTCACCATGCTTATTCTATGGCACAGTGACGCCGCAATTTAATTTAATGTATTCAAGGTGGATCTGACAAGAAAAATAATAATATACTGTGGTCAACTGCTATTTTCCTGGTGTGGTTCCCCTTATTTTATTAAAGTCTGTTGTGTTTTCATTTGTATACATGACCACTTCATGCATTGCATTAAACTTCTGCCTACACAGTTAATCATGCCTATACCTTGGATTGAACAAATAGATCCACATCTTCTTTCCTTTGATATAACAATTCTTCACACAATGTTAAAACTCAAATTTTATTTGTTTTTGTTTACTTGCCCAAAATTATTTCCGAACCTATAATAATGTCTGTAACATCTATTGTCTGGGTTACACAACATGATTACCCTCCTTGATCAGAAAGAAGAGATTATATCCTCTTTGTGGTCTGCAGCTCGCAGATATCTCTGGAGATGACAGGCCGTATATTCTCAGACAAGTATATCTTCCTTAATTTTAACTTTCACAGGAATTTGAATTTTATCTTGGCACTGTCGGACAAAAAAAGCACAGTCTTTGTTTTTATTCATCCCCTGATTTGAAAGCCACAGAAAGTCATTTCAATGATGCTGACAGTATCAACAAGTAAAAGTAAAAATATACAGTATAAATATACAGTGTTACAAAAAAAATGAGGCAATCTACATAGAGAACCTTTTTCCTCCATGTATGTATTGGCTTATTATGAGCGGTAACAGTCATATTTCATTCTCTAGTGAAGTCAAATGAAATCTCATTAACACACTTCAATGCAACACTGCCCCCTATCTTCAAATTATTAAGCAAAACGGAACAATATGTGAAAGGCTTTACAAGGGATTTTCTTTTTAACGTGATATCGCATACATAACAATGCACTTATTTTACCTAATAAGACGCAAAAAGCAATTTGTATCTTACATATTGTTTGGGATTTATATAAGGGGGGGAAAACACAGCGCTAAGTACTCAATTATTACATTTTGAAAAGCTCAATCTGTTTCTAACTATGGCAGAACTAACATGCATATAAAACATAAAAAAAACAGCTCATTTAGGCAAAAGTATTTATTAAGACAACCTAAAAAAACGATAATCCTAAAAATCACGCAATAAACATAGTCTAAATATCAAATTTGATGAATAAAGTCATTGTTACTCAGGAGTAAATAATGAAACTGCAAGAGATATATTGATGTGACTTTATCAACATAGTTTAAAGCAAAGTTCCGTACTGATTTTCATGTGTAAACCTTTGTGTGTAATATTGCATCCAATTCAACAGTGCTCCGACTTATTGAAGCAATCAGTTTAACATAGCATGTTCCAATATTAAGGCCTTCAGACACTTGTGTCAGCAGCTGATACAGTCTTGTCTCAGTTCCAGATAACAGCTACTAACAATTAGATGAATGTTTGGGATGCCGTATTATCAAACATAAAAAAGCTATTTGTACGCTGGCACAGTGATTTGCAATGCTGTCTCACAGCGCTCGGGTCAGGGGTTTAATTCCAACCAGTGCCTTCCCCGTCTGTGCGTGGTTTTCTCTGGTTTCCTCCCACAGTCCAAAAAAATACCTGTAGGTTAATTGGCTTCTGACTAAATGGACTGGTGGGTGGTAGGGCATTTAGACTGTAAGCAGCAATGGGATCGGGACTAGTGTGAATGATCATATATTCTCTGTACAGGGCTGTGTATTACGATTGGTGTTGTATATATAAGCAATAATAGTAATAATACTTAAGAAAGCAAATACTGATAGAAGTCACTTACTAACCACAGTGAGGCAGATCCACAGGTAATGTCCTAATTAGTTACTTGAACACTGGTACACTGCACACCCACATTTCCCTATTGTAAACTGTCCCTGGAAATAACTTTGTGCCTCGTTTAACAGGGTTATGAGTCCAGATGAAAATGCACGTTGTAGGAAATGTTAAAAAGTCAGCTCACAGTTCTTCCATTTTTGGACCACCGTCTTCACCAATTTCACCTTTTACACTTAAAGATTTACCATTCAACTTTTCTTAAAAGAGTGTTCTTTTCAGTCTCCAATTTGTATTAAATTAATCATGAGCGATGGGACATTGAGACTGCATTTATACATGTGTTACTAATGTACCTGCTCTACTGTTTGGAGTAAGCCAGTGCCTGAGAGTGTGGGCGTGAGAAGCAAGAAAAGAGACGTTGAGCGTTGCCTTAGTGATTGGGCTGAAACTGCAGGGTGCGGAGGTAAAAAGGAAAGAGCAACTGGGATAAAACACAAGGAAAGAGGACTCTGCTCAACTGAAAATCACTGCAAGGGAAGAATACTTGAAGTGGTTGTCCACTTTCGGACAACCAATCCTTAAATTAACAAGTCCGCAATGTGTAGTATATAGAGGAGGGGACCTGAAACCTCCCAACTCCGTAAGTTGAAGCCACAATCTGGCTAGTTCTGAAAACCCATCAATATCTCTTCATTAGAGGTCTATTGCAGAGCTATGGCTGGATTCACTTCTCCAGGACCTTGTTCTTCAGGTAAGGTACTAGGAAATCCCCTTTTGTAGGGTTATAGTTGTTTAAAAAGCATTGGCCAAAGCGGGCAACACATTTTAAAGGGCACAATTTGGTTATAAATAGTGGATGCAATCATTTTGTTAAACCAATATTCATACTGTGCCTCAGTTAAGTCTCTTGTTCCTAATGAATAGACAGCCTAAATTCTCATAAAAATTAGTTTAGATCACTGATCATAAGAAACCTACATTTTAAGTTGTTATAGCCTTTAAAACATAAAAATGAATGCAGATTTTTTTAATATTCCAGAATTCAGATAGAATACAAAGACATGAACTATAATGTGATACAAAACATGTAGATATTCTTTTATATGAATATAACACTTTCTGAAGATTCTCCACAGATGTCATAAAGAAATATCAGCTTTGTTAAAAGGGTTTTTTTAATTTTTGCCTAGTGTTTTATTGTATATGCTTTTATTATAGAAGCTGATTAAGATGCTCTCAAAGGGGATTTTGAATAATATCTGTATAGTCATATCATGTCATTCAATTCTAAACACAGCTGGAATATCTTCAATGGACATTGAATGCACAATTTCGTATTACTGAATCAGATATACTGTATATTCTATATGGTGCTTCCACTTTTCAGACAAGCTTTACTCAAGAGCTATTGATTTCTCACTTGTGCTATTTTCTGTGCTACTATTGTCATCTTGGCATTTTCTGAAGTGGAGCAAAATAGGCAAGAAAGTGATAACTAGTCTCCTTGCCATTTCAAGATGGAATACAGCCAATTTATTTCACTAGGTATTTCTTCTTGTAACTCTTTTTGATTTACCTGTACACCAGCATTAGATCTGTGTACCAGTGTAGCTGTGTACACATGATGATGGGCGTGATCTGAAAAATCGTCTTAACTATAACAAATGCCAGATCAAGCTGTAAGGTTACAGAATGTTGTTCCACCTGTATGTTATACCTGAACTAGATCTTGGGCAACAATGCCCATGAATAGAAGGATGCTTGGCAAGCTTTAGTATATGGCATGGATGAGAACATGTCAGTATATTTCTAAATGAGTAATTACATGAGGTAATTGTCACAAAACAGCGCTGAAAAATATGCCCTACCAATGATACGTCTCATGCATACAAAGCCAGAAGGTACACTATATAGACAAAAGTATTTGGCCACACCTGTTGTTTGTTGAGTTGAGGTGTTTTAAACAGACCCGTTGCCAGAGGTGTATAAAATTAAGCACCTAGCCCTGCAGTCTACATTTGCAAACATTTGTGATACAAAATGTGTCGTTCTGAAGAGCTCAGTGACTTCAAGCGTGGTACTGTGATAGGATGCCATCTTTGCAATAAGACAGTTCGTGAAATTTCATCCTTGCTGGATATTCCACAGTCAACTGTAAGTGATATTATTAGAAAGTGAAAGCATTTAGAGACAACAGCGACTCAGCCACAAAGCAGAACACCACGCAAAATCACAGAGCGGGGTCAATGTCTGCTAAGGCGCATGGTGCATAAAAGTTGTCAGCGCTTTGCTGATTCCATAGCTGAAGAGTTCCGAATTTCCATTGGCATTAATGTAAGCACAAAAACTGTACAGCGGGAGCATAATTAAATGGGTTTCCATGGCCGAGCAGCTGCATGCAAGCCTCACATCACCAAGACCAAAGCTAAACGTCGGATGGAGTGGTGTAAAGCACACCGACACTGGACTGTGGGGTTGTGGAATGTGTTCTGTGAAGTGACAAATCACACTTCTCTGTTTGGCAGTCAGATGGGCGAGTCTGGGTTTGGCAGATGCAGTAGAAAGTTACCTGCCTGACTGCATTATGCCAACTGTGCAGTTTGGTGGAGGAGGGATAATGGTATTGGTCTTTTTTTGTCAGGGTTTGGGCTTGGCTCCTTATCTCCAATGAAGAGCAATCTTAATGCTTCAGCGTACCAAGTCATTTTGGACAATGCTATACTTCCAACTTTGTGGTAACAGTTTAGGGAAGGCCCTTTTTTATTCCAACATGACTGTGCCCCAGTGTACAAAGCAAGGTCTACAAAGACGTGGTTTGATGAGTTCAGTGGGGAAGAATTTGACTGTCCCGCACAGTGCCCTCACCTCAACCCCTTTGATCACCTTTGAGGTGAACTGGAGCAGAGATTGCGAGCCAGACCTTCTAGTTCAACATCAGTGCCTGACCTCATAAATGCTCTACAGGATGAATGGACACAAATTCCCACAGAAACACTCCTACATTTTGTGGAAAGCATTCCAAGAAGAGTGGAAGCTGTTATTGCTGCAAAAGGGGGACCACCTCCAAATTGGGGTGCGTGACAGCAGGGAGGGGGAGTGTGTGCCGGTTGGGGTATGGCAACACGGAGGTAGAGTGTGGCAGCTGAGGTATGGCAGCGGGGAGTTGTTGCAGTTGCGGTATGGTAGCAGGGAGCAGGACTATGACAGTTGGGGTATGACAGCAGGGAGGGGGAGTGTGGCAGTTGGGTATGGCAGCAGGGAGGAATGTGTGACAGTTGAGGTATAGCAGCAGGGAGGGGTGTGTGACAGTTGAGGTATAGCAGCAGGGAGGGGTGTGTGACAGTTGAGGTATAGCAGCAGGGAAGGGGTGTGGGACAGTTGGAGTATGACAGTAGGGAGGGGGAGTGTGGCAGTTGAGGTATAGCAGCAGGGAGGGGTGTGTGACAGTTGAGGTATAGCAGCAGGGAGGAATGTGTGACAGTTGTGGTATAGCAGCAGGGAGGGGTGTGTGACAGTTGAGGTATAGCAGCAGGGAGGGGTGTGTGACAGTTGAGGTATAGCAGCAGGGAAGGGGTGTGTGACAGTTGAGGTATAGCAGCAGGGAAGGGGTGTGGGACAGTTGGAGTATGACAGTAGGGAGGGGGAGTTTGGAGGTTGGGGTACAGCAGGGAGGGGTGTGTGACAGTTGAGGTATAGCAGCAGGGAGGGGTGTGTGACAGTTGAGGTATAGCAGCAGGGAGGGGTGTGTGACAGTTGAGGTATAGCAGCAGGGAAGGGGTGTGTGACAGTTGGAGTATGGCAGTAGGGAGGGGGAGTTTGGAGGTTGGGGTACAGCAGGGAGGGGTGTGTGACAGTTGGGTATAGCAGCAGGGAAGGGGTGTGTGACAGTTGAGGTATAGCAGCAGGGAGGAATGTGTGACAGTTGAGGTATAGCAGCAGGGAGGGGTGTGTGACAGTTGAGGTATAGCAGCAGGGAAGGGGTGTGTGACAGTTGGAGTATGGCAGTAGGGAGGGGGAGTTTGGAGGTTGGGGTACAGCAGGGAGGGGTGTGTGACAGTTGGGTATAGCAGCAGGGAAGGGGTGTGTGACAGTTGGAGTATGGCAGTAGGGAGGGGAAGTTTGGAGGTTGGGGTACAGCAGGAAGGGGAGTGTGGCAGTTGGGTATGGCAGCGTGGAGATGCAGTGTAGCAGTTGGGTTATGGCAGCGTTGAGGGGGGTTATGGCAGTTGCAGTATGCTAGCAGGGAGTATGAATGTGGCAGTTGGGGTGTTTGGAAGCATCTCTGATGAAATCCCCAACAGGTAAAGAAAGGCATAAGGTGGCTTCTGATTGTTTCATGATACTTTTAAATTACTGTATTTTGCTATTGGACATATAGCTATTAGACACATGGGGCCTGAGTCATTAAGGAAAGTAAGGCAAAGAAAAGAAGTAAATGATCTCTGGGACAAACCATGTTACAATGCAAGGGGTGCAAATTAGTTTATTATTTTGCACATAAAAAAAATACTAGCTATGTTTTCTAGCACACATATACTTAAAAGCTTTATTTTGACGCTGAAATTTAAAGTTGATCTAGGACATGCCCTATCCCAACTATAAATCTGTCCCCACCTTTTAAATTTACATCCTCTCCAATGCAACATGGTTTTGCCCAGGTTCAAAGTTACTCCTTTTAAATGCTTTGCTCTCCTTAATGACTCAGGCCCAGTATATGTATCTAGCAGCTACTACTACTACTTTGTTGGTTTATTGATTCCATGCTGAAAACACTGCTTCAATAATTTAGCCAGTTTAGAGCACTACACATCATGGTCATCTAAGGAGTCTGCTACAGCAGTTCAAAGGGTTGTACCTTTTTGACAGTAACAGGCTCCTGCAGGCAGAGCTCTTCAAACAGAAGGCCTTTGGTCAAATGCTTTGTAATATTAATTAAGATCTACACAGCTGCATAATTCACGATAACAACACTGGGCCCATAGGACTACTGTAGGAGAACTGCTGTAATAATGAATGACGCGACTACATAAACCCAAAGCATCCATTGAGGTTCTGGGCTGGCCTGGGTGGGAAAAAGTACCCCTGCCTACCGTCCCTGACCACATGCAGTTGTGCTAGAAAGTTTGTGAAAACCATTTCTTAATTTCTGCATAAATGTGATCTTATGTGTGTTCTACTCTCAATCATAACAATAGATAAAGAGACCCAAATGAATCAGATAGCACACAAAAGGATACACTTGTTCTTGAATTATCAATCAAAATGATCTAATATCTAAGATAATTTGATTAAATAAAACATGTGTTTAAAACAGATTGTTAAAACACATAGAGGTCGCTGTTCCCTGATTTCAGATTACTTAAGACCAATAATACCTTTTACTAGTCTCACTAAGAGAGGAGATAGGTATATGGTTATGTGCCTTTAAATTGGTGTTCTGTAATCACAATCCTTCAATTACAATAATTATTTTGGGAGACATTGTTTGTTAAATCGTCATTATATTTAAAAATATCACTGCTTTTGGAAGCACAATTTCATTCATATCTTGGCATCATTTGTAGTTTTTTTTTTTTTTTTTAAATCTTTTTTATTCGTTTTTCTCAGAATTAAAAAAAAATGACAATAACAATAACCAGTACAAAGTACAAGAACAAGTACAAAGTAGAAAATACCACTCACTTATTTGAACATTTTCAAATACATTCAAGATTTTCAAAATTATACATCAACATTATGTATATCTTTATTTTTATACATCTGTGGATGTGACCTAATGATAATGGTATTTGTCAACCTTAAAGCCAAACTGGAAAGAAAAAAAGAAAAACATAGTTTTTGGTTTTTTTTTTTTTTTTTTAGAAAACTTAGGATAAGGGGAAGGAATGAGAGGAAGGGGAGGGGGGAAGTAGTAGTTGTTTTTTTTTTACCTAGCAAAGGTCAGACAATCAAAACAGATCATTCCTTTTTTCCAAGATAATATTTCCCTGTGTCTTTAAGGGGGTATAGAGGGGTTGAATCTGGGGATTATTCTCGTAATTTTCTCTACTGCCAGAGTAAATTCAAGTCCTAAGAATCCAAGAGAACAAAACAATGTCCTTCGACCAGTTTAGGCTTATCGCTATGATTATGACAAAATTATCTTAATTGTCTAAGTAAGTACCAAGTAATGTACAAATAATTTATAAATGTTTTGTTGGACAGAAGAATCCAGTGATTCAATATCGATACCCCATTTCTTCTGAAACTTCACCCCACCTTTTTCTATGTCCGGGAGAGTGGCTCTTCTATCTAAATAGATAATATCCAAAATGTCACTCTTGAGTATCCCTAGGTTTGGGGGTACTGGTGATGTCCAATATCGCAGAATCAGTTTCTTTGCTACCATAACTATTACCGTCGGGGCAGCTAATACCTCAGAGGAGGGTAGGAAGTCTTTCCAACTACTGAAATCAGCCAACAGAAGAGGTTCTGCGGTCAATACAACCCCTATCTTGAATGAGTGGTTAATAAAGTTAACAACCTTGTACCAAAATTTCCTAACCCTCCTGCAGCCCCAGAATTTGTAGCTTTTTTATTACTACAAAGTAACTGGTAAAGTGTCAACCCCCTAAGTTGAATAACAAGAAATGTGTGAATCGATAATGGGGTAAAAGTTCTCAAACAATGTAAAGTTGCAAGTAGTGAAATTCACTACAATTGAACCGCATCCAGGTAAGTCAATATCCAACTGAGTATAAAGACAGCACTTCAGGAGTCCAGGTATAAACTCTCTCAGATTCTCCAAAACTAAAGCTATCAACAGTTGAATATCAATACATTCATCAGCAGGGCCACCTTCAGCAATCATGGGGCCCAGTACGGGCACCCCGTGTCCCCCGGGCCCCCCCCTCCCATGAGCACCCTTCCCCCCATGAGCAAAAGCAACACATACTTACCTGGGGCCCCGCTGGTCTCCGCTACTCTGTCTTCAGCCTGGCTGTCACCATGACAGCCAGGCACCAGGATGCGATCGCAGGGGAATGATCATGTGATCTGGCTGTCACAGGCAGAGCACATGATCGCAGGGGGAAGGATTCCTCCACCCCTGTGATCGCATCCTGGTGCCTGGCTGTCGCGGTGACAGCCAGGCTGCAGCCAGAGTAGCGGAGACCAGCGGGGCCCCAGGTAAGTCTGTGCTGCGCTGTTGTACCGGGCCCCCTGGTGAGCCCGGGCCCGGTACAACAGTACCCCCCGTACCCCCCTGATGGCGGCCCTGTTCATCAGCAGTAACAGAGTGGTAAGTAGCGATACCTGCTTGACGCTTTCTGCACTGACAGCGCCTTCATAATAAATATGGCTAATATTTATGTGTTGTCATATGGTTGGGACCGGATTTACTTTAATCAGAGAAACATAATAGGAGAAATTGTAAGTGAAAGTCAATGCGACACATTTATGGTCTGTAATATAGAAAGTGTTTTAAGCAGTTCCATTCCAAGCTCAGTGCCATGTTTAAGTTCATTATTTTAAAAACGATTGTAGCTGATGATCTGGATGAATATTCACACCAGATGAACAGCAGCATTTTCAAAATAATATTTTTACTAGATCTGCTGAAATGTATTTGAAATTGCAATTGATTTCTTAATAAATTAATCATTTTTATTTCTAGCAAGAAAGCTGCAATGTATAGTTAGCAGTGGCATACACAAATGTCACAAGACTTCACGCCAATAAATCACTACAACATAACAACTATTGCCAAGCAATTATCGATGCCAGAGAGCCAGATGAGCAACCAAACTGTGTTACTTGATTTACAAGGGGAAGGAAAAGAGAATCAATGGAACTGTATAACATGTTCTATAAAAGGGACTGGTGCCAATTCTAATATCAGCTTATCAAAGATGTGCCTTTAATACCAGAAAAAAGAGAGAGGAGCTGCATAAAAGAAGTGATTTATGTATATATCTAAGTGTTTCTTTTGAAAATCACATATCGTTAAAATGGTCCATAACTTATTCAGCACAAAGCAAAAGAGACTGATGACTAATAGAGTCAGAACAGATAAAAGGAGAAGTCTGAGCAAAGAGAATATACTGAACCTTGTGTATGAAAAGCAGTGATTCCTGAAGTGCAATCATGCATTCAGGATGGAAAAGAAGGACAGTGCATGCACAATATTAATAAAATTCCAGAAAGAAGTTCTAGTAATAAAATCTTCAGTATTGTCAAAGGGGCTAAAATGCATTATATATTCAACTTCGGTTCATTAATACTGATGATGATTTGGTTCCCACGAGTGTCCTCGATTTCAGACGTCTATTTGGCTGTAGATCATATATGTAAATATTATATTTTATGCCTTCTGTTATATTCAGTATTGATTTATTTATGGGGTGATGGCACACTGTGAAAACCAATCAAAGTTACTTGGGCAAAGCCATCACCTGGGCATCAGTTTGATGGACAAGAATGAGATAGGAAGAGTTTGCAAACAGGAGGAGATCTAGCACTTGCTATTAAATTTTCTCTCGCACAGAAGGAGTCCTACCAACTTCATTTGTTAACTGGCTGTAACTCATCTGCAATATGCTGAAGTCTGTCTAAGTAAGTTAACTTAGGAATGATAGACTAAGGCTGTCCACACGCAAAACAGTATGGACAATTTGGGAGTTGGTTTGTCAGCAGTCAGTCTATCAGAAGTTCTAAAAGCTGTATTCTAAGGGTCTAGCCAAAGTGTCTTAAGTCCACTTGAGTGTTCGCGTTGAAGCCAATTTCAAGTGATAGCCTTGATCTTGTCTAGCTGTTGGGGTATGCTGAGCCGAGGATTGACAGTAGAGACAGCAAGAGAGCCAAAGTCAAGAGACAGGCCGGGCAGAGTTCCTAGTGGAGGAATGACATTACAATCTGCAGAGCTATTGAAAGCATTTATGGGCATGCTGGGATCTATAATGACCCAAGCCTGAAACTGTCCATTCAATACATTTAGAGTGTAAGACATTGAAGTCAGTGAGTCTGAGTTAGGACAGCTGCTAAGAAGACAGTGTAGAGATCAAAATAATGACTATCCCCATTGTGTGGATCGTCGGGAATCGTCTGTGGGATACTGTCAATTATTTATATGCAACTATTTATGTGTTGGAATATTTCAATAAAGGAGAGGAATGAGAACTGCGCCTTATGCCAGTGTCATCAACAAACAGAATAACTTGTATGTGCAAAGGCTTCTACTTGTAATTTCTATCCATAGAGGCCACCGATAAGAGAGAAACCCAGATCAAGAAACCAGCAAAAAGAAATAGGAGACAGGCACCTACATCACACACCAGTGAGCAAAAATGACCTTCTCACAAACGTGTGATTAAGGGGTCTTGCTTTAAAATAATTATATATATTTATATCTATAATATAAATGTCTAGTGGCGTGTGTTAGTCTGTCTGTGTGTGGAAAAAATAAAACCAAGCTGCAGCGCCACCTGTTGGGCGGAGTTATACACTGACCTACTAAATTCTTAGTGTGTGTGGAAAAAAAAATTCAGAAAGGGCTGAAATTTGGTATACTAAGATGTTTTTAATTTGTTAATTTAATTTGTTAATTGTTTAAAATGTTTATAAAGATTTAAAAAATATATATATATATTTCTTGAAGAAGAAGTGACAGTTGGGAGTGGTTGGTGGTTGCCAGGGGTGACAGTGGGGAGTGGTTGGTGGTTGCCGGGGGTGACAAAGTGAGAGGAGTGTGATACTCAGGACCGCTGAGAGAGATCCCTGTGTCTGGATAGACATCTGGATAGATGTGGCGATGAAAATGAAGGATGAGGTGATGGAGAAGAATGATGAGGTGGTGACATGTGGAGAAAACCACGTTAAAAAATGGCGCTTACGTCGGGAAGTAATGCTCTTCCCCTGAGGAGGCTTGGGCTATGGCCCGAATGCATGACAAGAACCTTTTTAACACCTTAAGTAGCTTGATTTGACTAGAATGCATTAGTATCATGCACGGGTTAATATATATATATATATATATATATATATATATATATATATACACACAGATATTTGGAAGTGACTCTTCATAAGCCTATGTTTCAACTAATGCTTCCAAGTTGACTCCTTCCCTCATTTCTTTTTTTTTCCTTTCCTTTCCATTCCCTTTCCTTCCACGTCTTTAACTTTCCCTTTCTTTTCCTACAAGCAGTGAGAATAAAATGTTGTTTTTCTTTGCTGCAAAAGGGCAATTTCTTAGTCTTCAATAGTTTCAACACAGTCATTTTATTCTTTTATAAAAGATCTACATCCAAAATTTAGAAATTACTTTTGGGTGCAGTTTACAAAAAAGGTGATAGAATATATACTTCTGTGAAGTCTGACCTGCACAGCTCTCATCTCGTCTAATACCTCTTCTGCGAATAGAGGGAAGGGAGTGCTGGCAACACCGCTGTGTGTCTGAAACAAGAGATGTTGTTTGGCTGGTCCATTATAGTCCTCGTGGACCTGCTAGATACCAGGTACTGTACAGGTACGGCCAAAAGATTTGAGAATGACACAAGTATTGGTTTTCACAAAGTTTGCTGCTTCAGTGCTTTTAGGCTTTTTGTCAGATGTTGCTATGGTATATTGAAGTAAAATTACAAGCATTTTTAAGTGTCAAAGGCTTTTATTGACAACTACATTAAGTTTATGCAAACAATCAATATTTGCAGTGTTCACACTTCTTTCTGAAGTCCACTGCATTTCGCCCTGGCATGCTGTCAATCAACTTCTGGGCTACATACTAACTGATGGCTGCCTATTCTTGCCTAATCAATGCTTGGAGTTTGTCTGAATTTGTGGGTTTTTGTTGTCCATACGCCTCTTGAGGATTGACCACAAGTTCTCATTGGGTTCAGGTCTGGGGAGTTTCCTGGCCATGGACCCAAAATTTCGATGTTTTGATCCCCGAACTACATAGTTATCACTTTTGCCTTATGGCAAGGTGCTCCATCATACTGGAAAAGGCATTGTTCATCACCAAACTGTTCTTGGATGGTTGGGAAAAGTTTCTCTTGGAGGATGTTTTGGTACGATTTCAAGAGCTTATCCATAGCCCTCTGGAATGTGGCAGGTGCCCAATACAGCCCAAAAGGCAACACTTTGTATTGAAATAAGCCTTCAGGCGTAGAAAACGCACTTTTTGGCTGCTTGGCAGAGGCTGTTAGGGGTATTTGCCAATAACCCTTAGTGAAGTCTAATGTGGACAAATACATACTCTAAGGCTAAATTCTCTGCCAACTTATCTATTCGTGGCATGGGATAAGTGTCAAATTGGGAGACCATATTTAACTGTCTAAAGTCGTTGCAAAAACGTATTGTCTCATTGAGCTTTGGGACCAATACTATCGGACTATTCCACTCGCTGATGGATTCTTCCACAACGCCCAGTTGAAGCATGTTTTCCACTTCCTCCTTCACTTGGCTCATCTGGCCTCAGGTCTACAGTATGGCCTTGGTTTAACTACCACCCATGAGGGTGTGACTATATCATGCTCTATCAGAGTGGTACGCCCAGGGACAGGAGAAAAAACATTCCTGTTTTGAGCCTCCATTTTTACCACCTGTTGCTTTCGAGGTGGCGTCAGGGAGGTCTCAATGGGTACCTCACAGGCCTCTGTTTTAACAGCTAGCAACGAAGGTCCAGGATTATCCTCATGCCAAGGTTTTAGTAAATTGACATGGTAAATCAGTTCCTCTCGTCTTCTACCCAACTGGCGGACCCTATAGTTTACCGGACCAACCGCCCCTATGACTTCATAAGGTCCCTGCCAGTGTGCAAAGATCTTGCTTTTCTCAGTGGGAACAAGAACCAAAACCTTGTTGTTACATCTTTCAGAACAGCAGAACTGGAGATCAAAGTCAACCTGCTTATTGTGTCTACCAGGGCCAAAACAGCATGTTGATTTATTAAGACAGTCACCCGAAACAGTACCGGTTTCCCTGTGGAGGGGTACATAGTGCAACAAGAAGGAAAGGCTTGTCCTAGCTGAATAAACAAACAATTCCCAGGTTCTGGTTGCTTTGTACATTCAGAAGGGAAATGCCCAGGTCTGCCATATTCAAACCGCTGAGGCGACAACTTTGCCTTGGATAACAGTTTTGGATTCCTGTCTGGAGCCTTAGACATGTGTTGCAGGGCCGAATAATGCTCTATCACCATAGCAAGTTCCTCATAAGACTGTGGATCCGCTGGTAGCACCCATATCTGTAAGCTCTTCTTCAGCCCATGGACACAATGGTCAATTGCTAGTATATTCACCATGCAGTCAGATGTATTGGCTGCAACCAACTCTTTATCACTTTAGAGAGATCAGCCATCTGTGAGCGAACCGATTTTCCTGGGAATTAACAGTCATGGTAGCGCTGAGCTCTCCCCACTCCAATAAAACCTATCCGGGCCAAGATTTTAGCTTTTACTTCCTGATAGACAGCAGCCTGCTCAGCAGATAAATCAACATAAGCACGCTGAGCTTCACCGCTCAAGTATGGCGCCAGCTTCTCTGTCCAGGTTCCTGGCGGCCATTTTAGTCTTGTGGCGACTTTCTCAAAGGCTAAGAGATATGTCTCCACATCATCTGAGGTGGTCATTTTCTGCAAGACAGGCACCTCAGACACATCATGCACCTGTCTCACTTGTGCTAGTTCTTTACGCAAGAGCTTGGTATTCTCTATCTTAGCCTCTGCAACCCGTAGCATTTGGGCCTGCTGTGCTTGTTGTGTAGCAGCTACAGCTAGTAATGCCCCCTGCTGTTCCTGCTACCTAGTGGTCACATTCACCAGAGCCTTCAAGAGTTCCTCAAAATTGCTATTTTGGTGTGAAGGAAAATGAAACTTTGCTTCCCTAAGCATAAATTAAACAGACTTCTTTGTGGGAAAGGCTTTATGTCACTTTTAGTTCACAACAAACAACCATCAATCAATTTCATATACCTGCTTTGTGGTTAAGGTTTGCATCACCTATAAACTCCACACATTTGCAGCAAAGATTTTGTAATAAACAGTTTTACACATTTGCTTTGTGATTAAGGTTTGTGTCACCTATAAATTTTTCATATTAGCAGCAAAGATTTTGAAGTCAACAGTTTCACACTTTGCAAACAAACATTTGAAATAAGCAGTTTTTTTCAGTACTTGCAAGCACAAAGGAAAAAAAAACCTTTTTGCATTTGCTTTTGTGTTCAGAGGTTGAACACCTTTTGCATGCAGCAAACAATGTAGTCAGGAGGTTTTGCATAACTCACCAACATGGATTTTGCACATCCCACGATGACACCACTTGTGAAAAGCGCGCAAACAGTTGGCTCCTCACACAGGTTTTTCTGAAGCACTTTGATGTTTATTTACTTGTCAGGATTGATAAACAGTCTTGGCAGTGTTTTCAGCAATGAAATAAACCATTCACAGAAATAAACAAAGTCCCATAGCCCTATACACTGGCTATCACAGTTAGGTTCCTAACTAGTCACTGGCCACTTTTAGCATCAGTCTCCCACCCACAACACAAGATAGCTATTTATGCCTCCTCCCCAGCACTACACTAGCTGATTCCTTGATTACGTAGACCCAGGTGCTCCACCCGGATACCTGTGCTGTGTGTGTGTGTGTGTGTGTGTTTTAACCCTCTCTGTACCTATAGGCTGTGGTTTCCTAGGGAAACCACCATTCTTTCCTCTAGTATCCCAATTGCTGCAATATATATATATATATATATATATATATATATATATATATATATGTATATATATATATATATATATATATATATATATATATATATATATACACATGGAGCGCTACGGAATATGTTGGTGCTATATAAATAACTGATGACGACGATGATGATTTTATATATATATATATATATATATATATATCTATCATACTTGACAACTCTCCTGGAATGTCCGGGAGACTCCCGAAATTTGGGTAGGTCTCCCGGACTCCCGGGAGAGCAGGCAAGGCTCCTGCATCCCGAAATTTGCTAGCTAAAATAATACAATCTGCGGTAAATCGTGTCATTTTGGCCCCCGCAACGAAACTTTTTTTTTTATGTGGGGGGGCGGGGCCAAATTGACACGATTGACGCAATTGACCGCACCCCGAACCCTTAGTGTCAGAAGCATGGGATGACTGAAGAAATCAATTTGCAGTCATTTCAGAGCTAGCCAGGGTACAGGAACATATTCGAGAAAGGTGGTAACATAGGAGACCGAGGAGATTTACCTTCAGGATCCTTGACCCAGAGACGGAACATGTGTAAGCTGCTGACAGGTTTGATACTCATACTGACAGCTGACAGGTTTGAGACTCGGCTGCAAAGAGCCTAACTCCAGATGTTGTTCATACACACTGTAGAATTGGAACAACATTGTTCCATCGTTGAACAAAAGTTTTAGTACGGTTTAAAAATCTCATTCAACTACTTTATGTTCTATAGAACGATAATCGTTCATCTTTCCAGGGTACACACTACTGTGATATCGGGCTAATCAGCTGTTTATCATCTAATTGACCCAATAATTGTCTGAAAACAAAGTAGTGCTGCATACACAATGTAAAACACACCTTAGTTTCTAATGTAGGCACTACAAAGGGAGAGTGAGCCTAGGTGTGTGTGTCCTTATCACAATACAAAAGATTAGAAAGCTCACCAGATAGCTACTCCCAGTCCACCCAACTCAGAATGTCATAATTTGGGCTAAAACTAATTTTATCTCCTCAAAAGTAACCAGTCACTGAGAAATAAAAATATTTATGACACTGTAGCCTTGGAACCAGTAACATCAATAAGATTGGCAGAACCAATGTATGACTTCACAACTTTATCTTTTAGGATTTTAACCGCAAGATTACAATTTTAATAGGCATTCAGAATAAGTTACTTAAAATCTGTAACTTATATGTCCACCTTTGTTAAAATTAAAAGACCTTTTGGATTAATTGACATACCCTACATATCTACAATTGTTCCTTAGATTCACTCTCTAGCAGAATATATCTAAGATTACCTGGGTGGAGCAAAAACTCAATTCTAGCATCTTAGGGGGATGGGCACTATGCTGGTATTAAAAGCAGAGCCTTAACTAGAGATTTTAGTGCCCTAGTTGAGATTGACCACTTGCACCTCCCACCTTCACCACCAAAAATTTTGGTGGGAGTAGATGCTGCCTCCCAAAGAGCGCACTGCTGGATACCAGATGGTTCTCCAAGCCTGTACAACTTTCTCCTACCTATTCTTGTAGTTTGACCACATGGAGCTACTGCTGTCATCTTAAGCTCACTTGCTGCTTGGTTGGATCCTGTTGGGCCCTGTTTGGAAAAAGATAGTCATTATTCACCACAAGGAAAGCAATGCAACAGTCTAGGCCTCCCTCTTCTAACCAGCCCTGACATTAAATCAAGTAGCCATGTTTAATAATAAAGTCTTCTTCACAAAATTAATTTAATATTTTTCCCATTTTGGTTTTTGCTTTTTTTATTTCCCATCTTACCAGCCCTCACATTTCACAAACAGACCTTCTTCTATCCCAACTCTGTCCCACATTCAGTTAAAAGCACTAAAAACTCCCCAGTAATAAATGAATAGCCCTCAACACCAAAATCATCCCACAAGTAATAGAATAGCCCCTTCAATCAATTAAAAGTGACCACCAATAAATGTATAGCCCCTACTTCTGTTACCTTAATAGACCATACTACCATTATAAATAGCCCCACCAATAAATTAATAGCCTTTATCCCCAGTAAACTAACAGTGATCACCAATAAATGAATAGCCTCTACTCCTGTTAACCTGATAGACCATACCCCACATTAAATTAATTGCCTCACCAATAAATTAGTAACCCCTACTCCAGTTAAATTAATAGGCCCTTCCTTCATTAAATTAATAGCCCTTACTAATACATTATTAGCCCCTAATCCCAATAAATTAGTAGCCTGTGAGGATGGAAGGAGAGACTCAAAGTCTGAGAAGGAGACAGAGGGGAAGGGGAGGCCCTCATATGTTGAGGGGGATACAGATGATATGGAGAGAGAGAGATTGATTCATAGGCTGATGGGGAGACAGATGATATGAGAGAGGGATTCACAGGCTGAGGGGGTAGACAGGGGAAATGGGGAAAGAGAGATTCACAGGCTGAGAGGGAGACTGAGGAGATGGGGAGAGATTTATAGGCTGAGGGGGAGACAGATGATCTGAGAGAGGGAGAGATTCACAGGCAGAGAGGGAGACTGAGGAGATGGGAAGAGGGAGAGATTCACAGGCTGAGGAGAAGACTGAGGAGATAGGGAGATGGAGAGATTCACTGGCAGGGAGGGAGACTGTGGAGATGGGGAGAGGGAGAGATTCACAGGCAGAGACGGAGACAGAGGATATGAGAGAGGGAGAGAGATGCACAGGCAGAGAGGAACACAGCCAAAGTATAATTGAGGTTGAAAATGTCAGAGATGGTTGTGGGAAATAGGTAAATTTATTAATTGTACATGCTATTAATTTATTGTCGGAGCTGTTTGTGGGGAGGGATATAGTTTTAGTTATTAAAAGAAGATGCTATTAATTTAATGTTGAGGCTGGTTGGGAAAAAAAATTATATTATTAAATGTGAACACTATTATTTTAATGTTGGGGCTGGTTGCAGGGAGGGAAGCCTAATTATTAAATGTGGGTGCTTTTGATTTAATTACGAGGCTGGTTGGGACTTACTAAATATCAGGTTCCTGTCTTTTTTTCTAAATAGGACTCAAACTTTCCAGGATCTACAGAAGCAGCAACTGAACTTAAGACACCAGCAGCAGAATGTAGTGAAAGCTGCAAGAACAGGTAGGAGAGAGCAGCACGGTGGCTAAATGGTTAGCACTTCTGCCTCACAGCACTGGGGTCATGAGTTCAATTCCTGACCATGGCATTATCTGTGTGGAGTTTGTACGTTCTCCCGTGTTTGCGTGGGTTTACTCCGGGTTCTCCGGTTTCCTCCCACAATCCAGAAACATACTAGTAGGTTAATTGGCTTGTATCAAAATTGACCTTAGTCTCTCTGTGTGTATGTGTGTGTATGTTAGGGAATTTAGACTGTAAGCTCCAATGGGGCAGAGACTGATGTGAGTGAGTTCTCTGTACAGCGCTGCGGATTTAGTGGCGCTATATAAATAAATGATAATGATGATGATGATGAGAGAGGAGGACATTCTGCCAACTGTCTTTGATCTCGTGGGGCATTCCCGAATTAGTGTGATTGTCACATATTAATTAGGGTTTGATCTGACTGCAAGGACAGTTTGGAGATAGACTATATGGACAAAAGTATTTGGCCACACCTGTTAATTATTGAATTTAGGTGTTTTAATCAGACCCGTTGCCAGAGGTGTATAAAATCAAGCACCCAGCCATGCAGTCTCCATTTGCAAACATTTGTGATGCAAAATGGGTCATTCTGAAGAGCTCAGTGACTTCAAGCGTGGTACTGCTATAGGATGCCACCTTTGCAATAAGATGGTTCGTGAAATTTCATTTCTGCTGGATATTCCACCATCAACTGTAAGTAATATTATTAGAAAGTGGAAGCATTTAGGAACAACAGCGACTCAGCCATGAAGCGGAAAACCATGTAAAATCACAGAGCTGTGTCAACAACTGCTAAGGTACATGGTACGTACTAGTCAACAATGCTCTGCTGATTCCATAGCTGAAGAGTTCCGAACTTCCACGGGCATCAATGTAAGCACATAAACTGTGTAATGGGAGCTTAATGGAATGGGTCTCCATTGTCGAGCAGCTGCATGCCAGCCTCACATCACCAAGACCAATGCCAAGCACCGGATGTAGTGGTGTAAAGCACACTGACACTGGACTGTGGAGCTATGGAAACATTTTCTATGGAGTGACGAATCACGCTTCTCTGTTTGGCATTCAGATGGGCAAGTCTGGGTTTGGCAGATGCTGGGAGAACTTTACCTGTCTGACTGCATTTGTCACAACTGTATTGTGTACCTGCTATTGTTGGCGCAACTCAGAGGAAGGTGCGGAATCTAACGTGCCCCTGGTATTCATCAGGGACCCCCGCAAGGAGGTATGAACACGCAGGTCGCGGTCCTTCCACGAGTCAACAGCGAAATACAAGAGAGGTGTCAGACAGGTCTGTAACGTTCAGGTAGAAAGAGGTACACAGGGATGGTGAGGCAAGCCGGGTCGGTAACGTTCAGGTAGCGCAGTACAAGAGGAGATCCAAATGGGTAGTCAAAACGGTCCGGATCAGAAAGGTCACAGGCAAATGAGGAAGGTCAGGAATAATGCAGAAACTGGTAACACAGGAAACGCTGGAGGCAGGAAGACCTGATACTCTGGCACAGGTGTCATGACAGGAAGTGTCTTTTAAAGACCAGGGAGCCAATAGAATGCCTAGCAACGGGACGCACATGCGCAGAATGCCGCGACTGGTGGCCGGAACTTCTGCATCTGGTTGCCTGGCAACCAGACGCGCGGGGCAGTGACGCAGGCGACCACCCCGAAGAGACAGCGGGATGGCGCCTGACAGCATTATGCCAACTGTGAAGTTTGGTGGAGAAGGGGTAATGTAATGGGGCTATGTGAAGATACCGGGTTTTCTGGCCCAATTCTATGCACTCCACTCTGGCCACCCACGGGTGCTTTCCTAGGCCAGCGAAGCCTACCCAGTACCTTATAAGGTTCTTATTAGTCATTCAGGCAAATGCAGTACTTCCACAGAAACTCCCCTGCTAGATCTAGACCAAATGTCTAGACTAGTCTTGTGAGAACAATGGATACTAATTAGCCTTCCCCCTCATCAGTATCTTACAACCTGATCCCTGCCCATAACCCACCTTGCTTCACTTTAAGGACAATGAATAACAGCTTTCATGCATTATCAGCAAGATGCAATAAACAATATACATATTTACAATGAGCTATAATGTCCCCTTATCCACATGTAATTAGACACTGCAGTTGTACTCTGCTGAGCTGGGGAACAAAAGAGAGGGATATAAACCGTACATGCTGTAATCCACATTTTGTGACAAACAAGGGACAGGATGGTTAAAGTGTTATCAAACTCGTTTCGTCACAGGCTGTTTTACAGGGTTTGGGCTAGGCTCCTTATCTCCAGTGAAGGGCAATTTTAATGATTCAGCATTCCAAGTGATTTTGGACAATGCTATGCTTCCAACTTTGTGATAACAGTTTGGGGAAGGCTCTTTTCTATTTCAACAGACTACAAAGACATGGATTGATGAGTTCGGTGTGGAAGAACTTGGCTGGCTTGCACAGAGCTCTAAACTCAACCCCTTCGAACACATTTGGGATGAACTGGAATGGAGATTGCCAGCCAGTCCTTTACATCCAACATCAGTGCCTGACTTTTTAAATGTTCTGAGAATAAATGGGGACAAATTCCCACAGAAACACTCCAACATCTTGTGGGAAGCCTTACAAGAAGAGTGGAAGCTGTTATATTTAAGTATATATATTTGAATTCAATGTCATTACAGTCCCTGTTGGTGTAATAGTCAAACGTCTGAATACTTTTGTCCATATAGTGTATGTTCGGCTTCATACTAGTGTATCCATGTTCCAGCTCCCCCTTATTAATGATACACTAGACAAAGTACTGTATCATTTAAAAACAAATACACAGAATAGAGAACTGCAGAAATGTGCTAATCTTTAATCAGGAACACTTTTATTAGTATGATGGTCAAGTTACCCAAATGCAAAGCTTGCTTTATGCCCTATGTGTAATATTATGCTCCATGACTGATATTATACTGTATGGACAGAATTCACAAAGACAGCGTTGTTGACTTTTCACTGCTATTTTTGATGTTTTTAAGTAACATTAATTTCAGAAGAATTAACATCAGTTCTTCACCTTGAAATAGAGTTAAAAAAGTGGAGGTGGAGAATTTCAAAGAATTTATCTTAAATGAAGATTTAAAAATGCAAGACCGTTCTAAGAAATCATGGATGCAAAAATAACACTACGGATAAATGCAATAAAATGTGTTTTATTTATGATGTTATGGGATGTGGTAGTGTCCGTACCTAAAGACTTGACAAACCCTGCTGTATTGATCTTATTGATTTGGATATATTAAGGAAACATTTTAAAGGATGTCTCCTGGATGTGAATAATTTATTTACTGCTTAATTTTCTACACTTCTAGACTTTATGTATATACTTTTATTTGTAGGCTTTAACATAGTTTTATAGAAAAATCTTATTAAAATAAAAAAAGCTAAACATTCATATAACTGCAAAATTTGTTTGAAATGAAAAAAAAAACTACCGTATATACTCGTGTATAAGCCGAGTTTTTCAGCATATTTTTTATGCTGAAAAAGCCCCACTCGGCTTATACACGAGTGAACTTACCTCTCCGGTCCCTCAGGTCTTAACTACCACAGTGGAAAGCATGTGCGTTCCACAGACAGGAAGTTCGGCATTTGGAACGCAAACTTGCGTTCCAAATGCCGAACTTCCTGTCTGTGGAACGCACATGCGTTCCACTGCGGAAGTGATAGTCTGAAGACCTCTCTCTCTTTCCTCGACTGTTGTATTGGCGGCTCTTATGTCTTGGGGGTGAGTTAGGAGCCAAACTCTGCTTCTTCTTTTTGGGGACACCCTGCTGATGATCGCTCCTTGTGTAGTGTCGTTTTAACGGACTTCAATACACCAGGGTAACCGGAATTTCCAGCTTGGTATGCCAACTGTTTAATCCCAGTAAGTACGGTAAGTAAAATCAATCTCTCTCTCAAAGAGATTTTGTGTACCTGTTCTCCAGTTGAGCCATGTTTCTACTTAATTTAAAGACATTTATACTAACACTCATCACATGTAAGAAACATCCATGAAAAACATATATCTGGCCATGCCAAGATTCAAAGGTCACAAGACAATTCATCAAGAATGACCCCTCTTTCTCCTCCACACCAGATTAACATTTACTGATAGTCTCTTATTAGTTTACAAACAGAGATTTAATAAAAAATTTGTGTATTAATCTAATGCATTGATGCCACCCCCCAATATTTTTATTTTCGAAATTTACCAGTAGCTGCTGCATTTCCCACCCTAGGCTTATACTCGAGTCAATACTTTTTCCCAGTTTTTTGTGGTAAAATTAGGTGCCTCGGCTTATATTCGGGTCGACTTATACTCGAGTATATACGGTACATTTTAACTTGAACCCTCATATTTTTATACATATAAAATAACATGACATTAGCACTACTTTGTAGATAAAGGATAAATGATGAAAACACACACATATATAATTGTCTGATACAGAAATGCCTCGCACTGAATTGAATCTCTCCCGTAGTGTTTACATTTTAAGCCTCTTTACCCCCAACCAATTATTAACATTCACATTTAATAAACAGATATATTTTCCTCCACCAGCCCCGATATTAAATGAATAGTATTCCCATTTAATAAAGAAACATATCCACTACATCATCCCAGACATTATATTAGTAGGATTCTCATTTAACAAACAGGCATATTCCACCCCCACCAACCCCAACATTAAATCATTCCCATTTAATACAAAGGTCTATTTCCCTCACCAGCCCCAAAATCAAATTAGGGAATAAAACTTTCCCAACATTAAATAGAGATTATTATTGCTAATGAATATATTGCTGATTTATTTTTGATATTACTTACATTTTAAAATATTTATCTGGTATAGATTTATGTACTCCAAAAAAGCTTCTCTTCAAGCCCAGCCCCCTGAATTATCCTATGTTCTCTTCAGAATCCTTCTACCCCCCCATGTCTCTCCAAACACTGTTATCCCTGCATGTTCTCTCCAATCCCCTCTCTCCCCCTCTCTCCCAATCTCTCTCCCTCTTTAGCCCTCCATTCTGTTATCTCCACCCCCCTCTGCACTCCAGCCTCTGCAGTAATGAATTATCTTAGTGTTCCTCAGATTCTCTTCTTTTCTCTCTGCTTCCTTTTGCTTTGTCTTCTTCCTGCTTCTTCTTGCTCCTCTTTCTTCTCGCTTGTGTGCTGGCTCCTCTACACCGAGAGCGTCCTGATGTATTTTTGTACTTCAATGTTGCTACAGTGAAGGGGGAGCAAGGAGCTGGCAACTTCCTCACTGCGCCGGCTCTCTGACACTTGGCAAGTACAGCCCTGCAGTTCTGCCCCGTGGCATGGCATTAATGTTTACCTGGGGGGCTACAGAATAGCCATATAGCAGGCCTTGCACCCTGGACTGTTGTACTCTACCACCTTACACTGTCCTCTTTACGACCCTGTGAGGTGAGTAACCACGTCAAATACAACCCTATTTTAAAGAGTGTGGATAGTGATTGTTAGTCATTAAAACAGTGTTACGGTCAGTGGGTTTCTGATATATGCTTGTAACTAGTCTTTGACCCAGTTTTTTGACATGGACATCCAAGTGGTGTAATTCGTTGGTGTCTCATTTGTCTGTGAACGTAATAACACTATTGGATCAATTAATGGATTCCGTGTTTTATCAAGAGTCACTGGTTCTGTTCCATATTAAAAAATAAATTATCTATGTATTTTGTGTGAAAGAAGATTTGAGCCTCAATATGGATCAGAGAATAACACATTTTTTTCCAAAGCCAACAAGAAAGCATTTGCATAAGACAAAGCAACACAAGAACACATAGTGCAGCCAGTAAGTTGCAAATAGAATGTATTGTCATATCAAATATCGTTTATGGTTAATACAGGCTCAAGCAAATACAAGAAGAATTGCAAATTACGTTCTCTTGATGCTGGCAAACCCTCAGTATTAGGTATGCTGTTGTAAAGGCTAATATGATGTAATATGATGTAGTACTTACCCTTGTGTATCAAACCATTGTCCGATAGATTGTAAGCTTGTGAGCAGGCCCCTCTTACCTCTCTGTATGTATGTATTACCCAATATTGTTTTATTGCCGTTTGTTCCCAATTGTAAAGCACTACAGAATCTGCTGGTGCTATATAAATAAATAATGATGATGATGATGATGATGAAAGGCTAAATATGACAATTGTGTGAAAAATGCCGTTAGCTGGTAAAGGAGATAAAGCCTGCAACTTTTATATAAAGGAAGAAGAGTCCTTAATAAAAGTTGGCTTGTTTTGTATGGAAGACTGAAAATATTGGTCCAAGTACGTAGTGATTGGTTGATATTAGGAACAAGTTAACCCGTGCAGGATACTCATGCATTCTAGTCAAATCAAGCTACTTAAGGTGTTAAAAAGGTTCTTGTCATGCATTTGGGGCTAGGCCAGGCCTCCTCAGGGGAAGAGCGTTACTTCCCGACGTAAGTGCCCTTTTTTAATGTGGTTTTGTCCACATGTCACCACCTCATCATTCTTTTCCATCATCTCATCCTTCATCTTCATCGCCACATCCTTAATCTCCATCGTCTTACTGTTCTAAAACCTCTCGATACACAACGTTTCTGCTAAACACCTTATCGCTGTGCTCAATCAATCTTCCTTGAAGGGCAGTATTCATAACCTGCACTTTCACATCACTGC
Source organism: Mixophyes fleayi (assembly GCF_038048845.1). Taxonomy (NCBI): domain Eukaryota; kingdom Metazoa; phylum Chordata; class Amphibia; order Anura; family Limnodynastidae; genus Mixophyes; species Mixophyes fleayi. Next base: position 341,966,502 of record NC_134403.1, on the reverse strand, counting down.
TTCTCCGTACTCGTGAAAACGCGACATACAATTGTCCATGACCAAACACAGGCTCTGGTAAATAAATACCCACACGGTCAAGAGTTTGAGCCCTCAACTCAAAAATGTAACCTTTACTACCCCTTCCATGGAGGAAGGGGGGATTATGGAAGTTAACTGACTTCACTATTATAATTTTTTTTGTCAAATAATGTCAGTATACCAAATTTCATGTCAATTGGATGAGTCCTTTCTGAGAAAAAAGTTTTTTCCACACACACACACTAACACACGCCGCTAGGCTTATATATATTAGATCCTTGGTAGATATGATCGGCCTGCCAGGGGGATCCACCAAACTTTTGTGGATCTCAAGGACCAAATATAATGAAGTTTTTTTAGGAAAGGGTCGCCTCAAGGCTTCACAGATTTTATTTGTAATAAATCTTTGGGATACAGCCTCCAATAGTAAGGTATGTATTTTTAAATGTTGTGATTGGGTCCACGGAGAGTTTTTTATAGACCTTTTCATCACTGAGTTGTTTATAGAGTTCTGTTTTGTATTTGTCCATGTCCTGGATGACAATGCCTCCCCCCTTGTCTACTGGACGGATAACAATGTTGCTGTTTTTATTACATTTTTTCAGAGGTTTTAATTCACTAGGATGGATTGTTGTGAATATATGGTATTGTCACCAGGTCATCATTAACAGATTTTTCCAACAAACGGGTCAAACGTTTGATGGATGAGTTCCTAGATTGAGGATCAAAATTTAACTTTCAACTTAGATGCTTCTACCTCTTCTTTATTTGACAGTGCTGGATTTTTAAAAAAAAATTATTTAAACTTAAGATATATATTAAGCCCTGCTACACCCACTTTCCATTGTAAGTCCTTATGTTTATTGATGGAAATATCTTTAACATTTATCAGCGATATCATACATGTTAATGAATACACCCTTGGAGTAGTAGATTATAATAGAGGCAGATTGGGCTCCGGCCTCATCTACAACCCCAGATGAGTCACAGAACTGCACAGACCAATAGCTTCCTTTTAGCCCACATCGTCACACACACCTGTGGCTTCTACCTAAGCTGCGGTAGAAGCCAGGAGTTGATGGGGGGCAAGAAGCGGTAGCTCCAGGGCCAGAAGTAACTTGTGGTGACTGCGCACACAGAGCAGAAGCAGAGGCTCGAGCAGAAACTATACACATTTTTATGGTGTACTTGTCATGCATAACTGACCGACAATGTCTACTAAAGTCATGGACATATGGGCTGAATGAGTGGAACGTATGCCAGTGTATAGTGTATCTAGCATAAAATCACTCTGTGCTGGCACAGAAAGTCACGGTATCCATCTTCACCTATGCAGACTTGCGCAATGAGAGGTGGGACTGGAGAGGGAGTGGTCATTATAACCCAGACCTGCTGAAACGTACTTATACGCCTGTTAGGAGTCGTATACTTGCTGCTCATGACTTATCGCAAACCAGGATGCATCTAGAGATGCATAAGACTCTGCATATGGGTGGAAAAACACTAGATTTCCGTGCTCCTTTTTTTAAGAGTAAGTTTTATGGTCAAATCTGCATCAGTCTCATAGTGTCCAACAGACTTTATAGTTGGTGACAGAGTATCCCATAATATTCCTTCCCCCTTCCTATTATTTTCTTATTTTAAATTTGTCACAGGGTAAAGCTATTTACAAATAGTTTAGTTTAACTAAAACCAAAATTGGAAAGCATTTGCTAATTTGCCAATCATAAATCCCTAACTAACAGCAGCAGCAGAAGAACTATTTCCTGTCCATTTCTCATAAAGGTAGCGAGGAACTAATTAATTTTTCAGACCTGTTATATGACAAGTTCACAACACAAACTGCACTGTAAAGGAACTCCTAAAACATGTTAGTAAAGCCTTAATTCCTGAATAAAATATTTGTGTTTTTCTAATGCACTTCGCTAAAACAACTTAACAGTTAATTAATCATAATTGTAGGATAAAGCACAGTTAAGTATGCATGAGGCTATTTTATTAACGTTAATCAGTTCCTTCTTAATTATACCTTAGGACCACATATCACCATCATAATGTCTGCATCCTTCATTAGTACATTATGAATCATATTGAATATACAATTAATGCTGATAATAGCAGCAACCACTCACTCAACTTATATAAAGAGCAAGATACTATGTTTAAAAGTTAATTGGTAAAATGAATGTGGCAAAATATTTTTACTACAAGGTCACTTGGACATTGTTGCCTTTATTTTCTACAATAGCTGTTAAGGACTAAAAGCTCAAGGTCTTTCAAATTTTCAGTTCCTAAAAGAATATATTTTCTGCCTGATTTAAAACAAATTAGACACTATTATCCCCAACATTTTAGAAAACCTGTAAAGTGCATTTTGTAATTTCTGTTATTGATACCTAATGTGTCCCTGCCAGTGGTTTATGTTGTATTATAGTTCTCAGCACCAGTTCATGTTGTTTTATTACAGGAAATGTTCATACAAAAATAAAAAAAGTTTTCAAATAAATACATCCAATTGTACCAATAGTGGAGATGATCATGGAATTCCTCATCAATCTCCTCAATTTAGACAGCCATTGCAATGCAGAAAAGATAGGGTGTTTCAAAACACATCCAAAGTGCCAGTTGCTAGAATCACTGCACCGGAGGCAGGATATAATAGAGAAGAAAAATGCTAAAAAACCTAAAATTATTCTTCAATGCACAACCTCAATGTTATTTAAGTCGGTAAACAGCTCTACATTACATACATTACCGCTGTCAAGATTTGCCCCTGGCTACAGTTCAGCATCTCCTCCCTAGATGCTGCTGTGCCTTCATCTGTTCCTGTCACCAGGGGGTTAAACCTCCATCATGTGTTCTGATAGTAATCACCTGTGTCTGGCCTTTATGAGTAGTCTGGGAGAGCTCATCAATTGTCTCTGCTTCTGGTCTCCCTGTGAAAACTCCTGTGAGGTGATCCTGACTTGCATCCTGATTTTTGAGTCCTACTTATTTCTACATTGTACAACTCCTCTGTGACCCAGACCCTGGCTTTGTTTGACCTTCCCCCTGCTTACTCCCTGATATTACTGTGAATATTTTGCCTTCTGACCCCTGGCTTGCCTGACCCTTCTTTTGCATGATTTTCACATGAATCATCTGGTGCCTCCTGCCTCCTGGCTAAACCTGGTAATCCTGTCTCCTTATGCCTGCACTTCATCTGTTATACCTGGACACTGGTATTTCCTGCTCCAGTGGCTAAACCTGGTAATCCAGTCTCCTTGTGCCTGCGTGTCATCTCTCTTCAAGTACCCTGCATTTCCAAACTGCTCACCTTCAGCAAGAATTCTGCATTCATCAAGTGAGCTTACCTCAGTAAGAACTTGCATTATCTGGTGCATATTCTACAGTGCCTGGAACTTTGCCAGTATCACCAGTTTTCTAGCTGGGGCTGATTCTGAGTCTCTAGGGTTCATTTCTAGCTCTGTGGATATCTGTGTGGGTTCCATGTCTGTGAATGACTCACAGTCCTGAGTTCTTCATCCCTAGCCATGGTTCTGAGTTATGAATTCCTGTCTCTACTTCCAGCTCATTCTGTTCTCAGTTTCCGTGTGTTACACATTCTGAGTTTCTAATAGTGGGTTCTAGTCCCACAAACAGTTTCAGAACATTGCTATGGCGGATTCCAGTTCCGTACTCTGGTACAGACTCTGATTCTGACAATCCATTCCTGCAGTCATTCTGCTGTGCCTGGTCTCCAGCTTCCTAGCTAAACCTGGCTATTCTGTCAAACCTTTACCTGCAGTTGCTTTGGGCAACACCTTGACTTTTCTCTTTTTAGAGGTTTTAGTAAATCTAATCCTCACTCTGAAAACCTTTGAGAATACGGTGTCCAGCTACCTGAAATTATATAAGCAATCACAAAGTTTCATATCCATTTTAATGGTTTGAGTAACCGAATGTAGGTAACAGATTAAGAAGATTAATTTTGGTCCCCTGTAGTGCCTTGTTCATTTTTCTCTTACTTTTCATTATTTTAAATAGAATCACTGAATATAAATGCTATAAAACCAAACAGATATAATGATTCTGGAAAACAAGAAAGTCTAGTGCTCAATGAGCACTTCAAATATGAAAACAATGACTTATGTATGTCTTGCATGCCACACTTCTCTCCATGCTCACACATGTTTACTGCTGGATGAATATCCAGAGTCAGTTTATTTTCCTCCTTTACTAGTAGGGATGAACGAGTCTCCAGAGATTCAGGTTTACCTAAGCATTCAGCCTTCCGTTCAGAATCTTAGTATTTCTGGCAAATTATCTCCAGAAATTTTTCTAAATCTTCCACCTTAGTTATCTCATCTTGTATCCTTCTGACCCTACAGCAGTAACACATTTATTTACCCCAGGCTGTAAGTGGTCAATGCCAGTCTAAAGTGTAAAAGAAATTTCACCTTAATACTTCTGTGCCACAAATGCTAAAATCTGAGACAGTGCGATGAATCTCTGAATTGCAGTTGTTTTTTATGTTTGTTTTTGTTTTATTGCTGAGCCATTTTTTTGTTCTTTGCAAAACATTCATCATCTCTGAAGCAATGAAGTAGGAGAATCTCAGCTACCCCATTTGTGCCTCTAATAAATTATAATGCCTCCATTGTATTGAGGCTTCATTGTGCCTCAACATTAACTTTTCTTTAATGTGATCAACATCAAAAGCTTGAAAGACAATGTCATTGCACCGCAAAGACCTATTTTATGGAATGTTCTATTCATGCCACTGAGTTGAGTATGGTTGTTTAACCACACTTGTAAATCTATCTCCTGAGACCAGAGGCCATGAACACAGAAAAAGAATAGTAATTCAGCCTTACCCTGATTCTGCAAGATGGGCAAATGACTATAGATAATGATCTGATTGTTATTATTGTCTTGTAGTGCAACTAGGTTTTACCGGTGTTGGGAGCACTGCTGAAGACTGCCTCTCATTACTTTGCTGCATTTACAATTGAAAATAGGGGGGCTGATTCATTAAGGAAAGCAAAATGAACGTATTGTGCCTTTTAAAAATAAATGTGCCTAAATTGGGCATACGTACATATGTATTCAACTATAAGCAGATTTGAAGAAACGTCTCTTGTTGAATACGGGTCTAGAAACACTCTGCTATACGGCACTTGCTGTATTAAGACAAACACAACACGATGCTGAATATGTACATTATTTATGTGGAATATAAAGTCCCAGCAGAACAGAAAAACAGTATTCAATGATTGTCACCTGTTAATAATACGGTCATAAATGAAAGTCAAAAAAACTAAAAAAATTCAAACCATTTTTTTTATTTCCTTCCCCCTAAAATACATTTATCATGATGTTATTAATGTCTACTGTACATAAAATGCGTTTTTACAGTTGCTCTTGATAACAAACACATGTTTTAGCATGCATATCATGCACTATCACTTGGCACCTGTAGTTGGTGCAAGAGATATGACTGAAAATCACGTACCTTAGAGATGTCTAATGCTTGAATCGGATGCTGCTGTGTGCGCTCAACCTTGGCAGGTCCTTACCGTACATTGACTGTGTGCATATGCCCATTCCCCTCCCTGTTCCGCCCCATGAAATCATAGGATGTCATAAGTGTCATTTGCATTCGAAGATGAATTGGATGTACTTGCGTTAATGGGTGTATAGTTCTTTTCAGGTCATGTGCAATTTTAAAACACAGCACCTATGGCCATTTACATTCCTTAATGAATTAGGTCTTTTAGTAGGTAATAACATTAATAAGTAGGTTGGATTTATTACAAGGTAAATGTGCTGACTGTCAAATTATATGGTGTGACTGATACAGTTGTTGGAGTTAGCGACAAGAGACAGATTCATCATTGATATAGGGCCTGAGACAGATTCATCATTGATATAGGGCCTGAGACAGATTCATCATTGATATAGGGCCTGAGACAGATTCATCATTGATATAAGGCCTGAGACAGATTCATCATTGATATAAGGCCTCTGTTGGTCAGGTGCTCTGGCTAGTGCCTACTGTACTTAATGATAAAGCCATTAATATATAGGATTGTCAACCACTTTGAGTAAACTACAAGGTATTAGAAGTCACCGAGGACTTCCATGATGAGAGGTCAGGACCGTACCAGAACACAAGGTCATAATCTGCATACATTTATCAGTTTGATTATTTTTGCTAAAAAGTTATAGGAAGCTCCTGTCAAGCTAGGATACTTTAAACCCAAAGCCATCTGGGCATTTATCTGGCATGACTAAAATGAATCAGAATAAGGGAGGGTGTTTGTTAGCATCATATTGTTCTCATTCCTTGTTGATTACTCCATTTATTATTAAATTATAGGAAGTAGAACCACCTAATACATTATTTATTTTGCTGAAAATGAGTTTCTATAACTTGTTGGAAAAGAGATAATTGAAGACTTGCTATAACAATTTGTGTAATTTAAATTTGAAGTATTAGAACCAACTATGACAGCATTTATTAGGCTAAAAAATATATGTTTTAAACTTGACAGATATTTATTTTCACATTTGGCATCATGTTAATCATAGAAAGTAGAAGTAAAGAAGAACCACATTTTGGAATATTTAAGTTTGAAAATGGACATTCATAATGGTGAACAAAATAATTTCTGTCACAATATAAATAATAAAAATAATCTATTTTTCCAGTATTTAATAGACTGAAAAATACATATGTAAAGTTAAAATAACAGAAAGGTAGCTCCCTGTAAATACCAAAACGTAAACCCACCTATTATGATATTTATTGCAAAAAAAGACTTTTACAAATTGTAAGTTTCAGTGAACAGACAGGAAAACTTCTGTCACCATTTGGGTTCTCTAGCTTCCTCCCACAATCTAAAACATACTGTTAGGTTAATTGGCTGCGACTCATATGAATTATTACGTATTCTCTGTACAGCCCTGTGTAAAATGATTGGTGCTATATGACATCATTAAATCCTGCCACCTCCCATCCACTACACTACAGAGAATTCTATAGAGGTATGGACTGGAAAGGGGACTAAATACACCTTATTTTCCTAATCATAGCACCCACAGATTCAGAGGTGCCCTTGTTTGAAAGAAAGGAATCCTCTATTTCAAATAATGTGGCCCCTGAGAAGTTATTCTCTGGTGATCATGTGTTATCAACTGAGAATAACCCCTACACTGAAAAATCCAATAAGAAGTCCAGGCATAACGAGGATTTCCCCATCCTTGCTTCAATAAATTCAGGGGTACACTCATTAGTAAGAGGGGAGTCTCCTCTTTCAAATGATGTGGCTCCTTAGTAGTTACTGTTTGATGATCACATGTGATAGCCTACACTGCAGATAATATTATTGAGCCCAGAATGTGGGATGTGTTTTAATACTCCAAGAAGTTTATACTGCACATTTCTACAATGAGACAGACAAACTCACCACCTTTTCACTTCCTGTCTTTTCTGTTCACAGGATGTCACTGCTACCTATTAGAAAAAGTCTATTTTAACACTGTTTTATTCTATTTTTCAAAACTTGCCGCCACATTTACTACTGCTGCCCTCATTAATAGAAATAATTCATGAGAGACAGCTCCTGTTTGGCTGCATTGCTATTAAGTAGGCTAGTTTACTAGACAGTAACTCATTTGATGCCAGGAGCTCCTCGTAAGTGGTCTCTCTTGTCTACATGAGTTTCTTTTAAGTTTTCATATGGATTATGTTGGATCAAGATTTCACATATTTATTAGTTAGACTACATTGGGAGAAAAAAGATGGGGAGGAATTACAATTGAAGCACATTTTAGCTCTTCTTCAGCTCTCAGTATCACTGACTGAACATGTCTAATTCCAGTAGATAATCTCTTTGACCTGTTGAGGGATACTCATTCACTGCTTACTGAAACTTAAAACAGTTAAAGATTTGGCAGTGGGAAATTGCATGGTGGTGCCAATGAGCGCCATCATATCAGTGACAGAAGAATTTGGGGGATATCTTGAATAACATCTCTGTTCAGCTGCTTGGTCCAGTGAGCTCCGATTACCACAATTCCGACAGCGAGGACACCTACAACTAAAAAACAAATTTAGTAAAAACGATGTAAATATAAGCAGACTTACCTGAAAACCGACTGTGAAAGATCACCGATGGGAGCAGCATGCTGACGGCAACTTATTCCGATTTCACAGCTGTTCGGCAGTACAATCTGGGAGGTCCTGCCAATGACATTAGAGTGTACTGCCGAACGGCTGTGTAATCGGAGTAAGTTGTGGTCAGCATGCTGCCCCCGGTGTCCTCGCTGTCGGAATGCTGCCCATCGTTTATGCGTACCCAACCCATGAGCTCAACTCTCATAGTTGTCAATTGTCATTGATGTTGCCATCTCTGTTCCTCCTTTGGTGGTCTTTACTGCCACCTTGGTGACAGCAGCCGCCACCGAACATCGTAGTGAACAACCTGGCTCTATTTACGGCAGCGAGTATGATAGTAAAGAAGAACACCAGGCGCACGGCTAGTACAAGCTTGTGGATAGCTATGATAGTATGTGTACAGCGTGAAAAAAGAAAAATGGAGTAGTAAGAAAAACAGTGAAGGAAAGTTATGGGTGTTAGCAGAGGACTGTTTTCAGATTTCGAAAGTGACTGATACATGCTTTGTGTTTCTGCCTTCCGCTGTCTTTCTTCTTCTATCCGTAACAAAATACCGTTAGCTGAAAAGAAACGCCATTCGCTAATGACTGTGTCATTATTGACAGCAGATAATGATGCTGCCGACAGTAGCCACTCACACTTTCCCACCACCAGCTGCAATTGTCATACCGCTACCTTAACTATCAAGTGTTCCCTACACTTAGATCGTAAGCTCATTTGGGCAGGGCCATCCTTGCCTTCTGCTTCACGTCATTGTATGTTATTTGTGTCATGATCAGTGCTGTGTAATATGTGCAGTGCTGTGTCATGTATCAGTGCTCTATAAATAAAAGATAATAACATTAATAATATTAATGTGACAATATCAATGAATTAGTCCTATCAATGTGGGCAATATTAATACATTTTTTATATGGATCTATAAATAGGGGAAATATACATTCATTATTGGTATCAGTGGAAGCAATATTGATGAATTGTTTCTATTAATGGTGCAACACTGTCTATTACATTTATTACAGAGTAAACACTTGTAGTGCACACTTGTGACATTACAAGTGTGTGTAGCCAATGAGCATGCTGATGCTTGTAGTTCTACAAAGACGAGCATGCCGGAACAGTCATGGGCTGTCAGTGCACTAATTTTCACATGATTACACTGGTACCCATCTGCCAGGGGTACTAGAAGCAGAGCCAGATTTAGACCTCATGGGGCCCTAGGCAAGATACTGGTTTGAGGCCTCCTCCCTGAAAAAATCCATAGCACTATAGTTTTTAGCATAACATATACCCCTATGCATGGGCTGGCTGGCAGACTTTAGCCCAGGGGGGCAAGCACATAGCACTGGCCCATAAGTAGCGGCCCATTTTTAAAGGTTGGTCTCACCTGGGAGGGCCCTCTGGGGACTGCTGGGCCCTAGGCAATTGCCTAGCTTGGCTAGTGGTAAATCCGGCCCTGACTAGAAGGGGATCAGTGCTTTGGTCCTCTAATGGTGAAGGGGCCCAATCATTTCCTCAGTAACTATACATTGAGGACCGGGCCAGAAACTGGTTGCACTGGGCTCTTGTAAATTTTAGGATAAAATCGGATGTTTCACATACAGTTTTACCAAGCGGTTTGGCCTAAACCTCATGCGGTTTAGGGGTTTTCAAACCGCCACACATCACATGAGGTTTGAGCTTTCATCCTCATTATCCTGTGGGTTGGAACTGAAAACCATTGTCAGTGTAAGGCGATTTTAAAAGCACCGAAAAAACTGCTGATTAGTCATTTTACCCTGTAATCTTAAATGTTTTTTTTTTGTTTGTAAATTGAATATGCTGTAAAATCCCCACACACGTCTTATAATATAAACATACTTAGCCCAAATATTCTTGAATACCCTGGTTTGAAAGCATTGTGACAGGGATTGTGACAGAAGCTCTCCGCGATATATAATTTGGTGTGTAACGACGTGGATGAAAAGTTTGTTTTCTTACTGTCACTTTATAAATAGTAGGCTACTTTGCATTACTATAAACAGGACATACACAATTTACTTTTATTTTGTCATTTGCACTCGTTGGTAATTGGACTAGCATACTTCTAGAAATTATACCATATATATACAAATATGTCACTAAAATAGATTTAATTGGAAGAAAATTTAAAGAATACTTAGAACCTGCTCACTTTAAAATCTGACACAATTAACACATTGACGGTAAGGAGATGTTATTATCTACAGAACCATGACAACTTAATAGCAGCTCTTCAAACATCTTTCTTTTCCTGTTATTAGTGCAGCAATCTGGGCAGGATGACTCTTCGTTACAATGTACCACACTCAGTCCATACTGATTGCTCTGGGAACAAAAGAACAATATTTTAAGCTGTTTTTCTCCAACTGTGTGTCTGCTCTGTTGGATTATTAATGTCATCTAAACCTGCTTACATTAAGACTTAACTAATAACACGGTGCTATGCATGGTATAACCCATAGTGACCAATCAGGTATTGTTTTTATTACAGTAACTTGCAATACAAAACAGGAAACAAACAGCGCATAGCATAGGCAAACCGAGGGAAGGGGGGGTTCCTAGTGCCTGGCAACCCCCTCCCAGCCTGGGGTACTGTATGCTTGAGGTGGCTGGACCCTGCCCCGGGACCAGCCACTTTGCAGATTGTGTGCAGATCGTTTCTGTCTGTACTGTTCACAGCCATCTCTCCCGAACAAGTATTGAAAGCAGCTAGAACAGGTAGGAGAGAGCAGGACAGTCTGTCAACTGTTCTGACACACTCAATAAGGACCTTGTCCTGATTGTAAGGACAGTTGGGAGGTATGTCTCGCTTCACACGGCTCTGCTCGAAAAGGAAGAGCTGTGTGCCCCTAACAGTAGTGCACACAGCATTACCCGTGTATATGATGGGGATAGAAAGAGTTGGAGAGCAGCCAAGCACTGTCTAAAATTATAGCCACGCCCCGAAGCATGCTGGCCACACCCACTGGCGGTGTGGCATGGAAACCCCTCTCTACAGATCCTGCGTTTGCCCCTGCAGAGGATGGCCAATATTAACTTGCAATGACCTGATCAAAGTAAATGCTTGTTGATATGCGTCACAAATCACCTTCGCGCTGCAGTAGACAGCCAACCTGTTATATTTCAGTAAAAGTTTAGAGATAATTGGGTGCTGGGACATTTCATTTATGGTCACCAAAATGCAGTAATGTTTGTACATCTGAGTTGCTGAGTTTGCCACCCTTGGATTCCATAACGTAATGTACACTAATTGGAATGATACTTATATTTATTGAACTTCTCTAGGTAGAAGCTTCATTTTTGAAATTGCATTGACCGATGTTGTCAAAAAAGGGGATGTGCCAAATATTGAAGTGGGTGGGTATTAAGCTGCTTTCAGCCAATCGGAATGTGTTGCCAGGCAGAATACTAGTGGCAGGCAAAGAAGGAAAGAGAAAAAGGTGAAAGCCTGTTGAGGTGTGATGCTGGAGAGCTGGGTCAGATTACCCTAACCTTTTTTTTTCTTGCTGAAGCGTCCAGATTACCATTGGTTCCGCATTTTATTTTTTCCTCTCACTCTTGTAACCATCTATTGCTTTCAACTGCTGCATTCCCCCTGACTCTGCTGCACTATGCGATGGGATGTGGGTTGGTGTGCTGTTGGTACTGCCGGTGCAACTAGCAACACTTTGGTTAGGGTGAAGGATGAAGTCAGCGGGTTTCTAATGATAGCAGCATCAGCCCCCTGAGAGAGGCGCAGGAGCATGGTGCATGCCCTGCCCTGTCTGTGATGTGATTGGTAGTTCAGTAACTTGCTGCTGCTGAACAACCAATCACAGCACAACAATTGCCTTAAAGAGAGCGCTGAATACACTGAGTATTCCAGTACAAATAAACAATAACAAATTTTAGAAACTGTTTGCATTACATTAATTGGAGTAGTATGGTGTAATGCACACAGGAATGGGACAATTTGAAACTGATGGGAGGAGCGGGGCAAGTGGGCAAACCAGTATCTTGTCTAGGGCCCCATGAGGTGTGGATTTGGCTCTTGCAAAGAGCAGTCAGTAAAGAAAAGGTAATGAGAAAAGTGAATAAAACAAATTCATAAGAAAAAGAGAGAAAAACTGCAAAAAAATTTAATCATTTAAATGGATATAGTGCCTCCTTGACTGACCAGTATTTAGTAGACAGGTGCTCCATTGTTGGCCTAAATGAGATTGCTACCTCAGGGAATGTCAGGTGATCTTTTCACAGAATGTGAGATATACCTGCTCTGTTCCCAGAGTGAATGGGACTTGATTTCAGTGTCACATTAAAGTTCAAGTCATGTGAGGCAGCCTTGACCTTGTCAGTTGTTGAGTGGAGAGAGGGTTCTGACCTGCGCTGTGACCATAGGGAACATGAGCTGTGTGCTTGACATCAGCAAGGGATACTCTGGATATCAGTGAGCGCCAGTAAACTGTATGTGTAGCTGGGAAGAGCCCAAGAGTATCGGCTGGCATTCCTGGGTAAATAGTTTGACATTGTTGGTTTAACTTGCAGAGAGAATGTATACAAAGGTTACCCGAATCAAGCGAACAGAGCAAAAGTACATGCGGTCTGTGTTGCCCACCTGAACGGGGCGAGAACAGGTGATAAAGAGACAATGTGGGGGTGGAGAGGCAGAGTGACAAGGCAAGTAAGTATCAGCTCTAAAGTACATAATCACAACTTGTGTGTTTGTTACTGTACAACTACATCTGTGTTTCATCCCAACGACTGCATTGAGTTGGAGAAAAGAAGACTGAGGTAGCCTAAGGGAGACCAGAGCAAGAGGTAAGTGCCTATGTGAGAAGCACCTACACCACTGCGCCAGTGTAAAAAAGGTTATACACAGATCTGATTGGAAGGAAGTAAAAAGACAGTGAGCCAGAGGGAAAAAAAAACCTTATTCTCATCATATTTATATCTAAATATAGCAAGAGAGATTATCCTTTAGGATGTAAGCTCTGTCTCTATACTTATTCTTCTGCTCCATCTTCTCCGTACTAGCTTTGCTTGGAACTTTTGGAATCTTAAGGATATATTTACTAAACTGCGGGTATAAAAAAAATCAGATTCTAGCTGTCATTTTGTAGAATGTACTAAATAAATTATGACTAGAATCTCATTGGTTGCTATAGGCACATTATAAATAAAGGATAATAATAATAATAATAATAATAATAATAATAATAATAATAATAATAATAATAATAAAACATATAATGAACTGCATACTATTTGTTAACCAAGTGATTTGTATATTATGAATAACAGGCTTAAATACAAAGTTAACCTGCTTGGTAATATTTACTGAGACAGTGTCTAAAGACAATAAAATATTACAAACTTAAATGAAGAATTTATCTATGCTATATTAATAACTGTGTTTATCCCTGGATTATTAAGACAAGAATAATAAATAAATATATTTTAGGTGTTACAAAACAAGTAATGAAAAGAGAAATCAACGTGAAATAAGTAATATCACACTCAAAGAAACTGGAGGAAAAATAAATGCACTTTTGTTCAATAATAAACCTGAGTTTCTAGTAACCATGGTTTCCCTGGATGCAAGTAATAAACAGAGCCTCCCTTGATGGGATAACAAATACATTTTGATTGTATGACTCCGCCAACCACCTATATCCTCCCTTCCACCCAACAGATTATACTCCAAGACTGGGTGGCTGTAGGATTACTTGTGTGCATGGAGGACGAGCACAGTGAACAGCTAAATCTTAAATGCTCACAGATGTGCTCACCAATAAGATTTTTAGAGGCGGGGCCACCATGCACGTTGACTCCTATGATTGGTTATCCTCAAGCTCCATACATTGACCTTGGCTTGTCATCTGCTAGGCCACTGATAAATAGATTGTCAAGTACTGTATTTGGTCACTGTAGTCTGTGGAGAGGGAACTGGGATGTAGCAACAACATTTTATTACAGGGATGATGACCCTCATTCACAGTGGGAGGTGCTATACCAGAACCAAATGTTCCATTTTATTCTTACCAGCTTACACTACAAGTAAACCAGACAACTCTGTTTTAGTCTCTGTGCCCCAGTACAGCCATATTGATTTTATTGTAGGTAGTACCTGTTGTGTATCCAGCAGGGGGCACTGTTGTTTTCTTGTTCTGCTTGGTTGACTGTTTCTTCTTGTTGCAATTCTGCACTTGCTGATTGGTGAAACAATTTGTGTTGTACAATATTTTTTTAAAGCAACAATCCCATGAGAATAATTAACATAAATCACTGTGGCAGGCTACAAGAAGAATATTGATATTTATAAATTTTGTATTTGTTTAATCAGGCTGCAATTAAGACATTATAATTCTGCACAGGGTAATTGCAACCACAGTCACATGGTAGATATAGTGAGCAGAGAGGCTGTGGAACACCCTTCTGAGCTCTGTTTGCTCTGTGTACTGTAAAATCCTACCCTTGCTCCACCCCCCTCTGCCTTCACACGATATGCTGAGAGCTGTGAGTCTGTGTCTGTGTAACTCTGTTATGGGCAACATGAGACACTCTGGGGGCCACAAAATGTGGTCCTCTAGTATTGAAAAGGGCATCACATTACCCTTAACATCAGTAGTAAGTTAAAATAATACATTTGGTCAAATAAAAAGACACCCATCTATAATAACAAATCAACATGCATTTTAAGCAATATAACAAACACATCTGACAATGAAGCAGAAAGGAGCTGGGGGGGGGAGGGTCATAGGGCACCATGTGGTCCTCGAGCTGCCTGTTGTCCATCACTGATGTAGATGGTGGCCATATTTTGCAATCTCCAGTAAGACTATGATAAGGAGATAATAATTTGTAGAAGGACAGTTAAGAAAAATGACTGTCTGATGCATACTTAAAAGGTAATTAACTTGATATTTAAAGGAAACAAATCTTGGATGTGGGATTGCTGTTTTAACCTTGTATTCTCCTGTTCTGTACCAGTTCAAAGCCTGTTATTCAAGGACACTACTTAAAATATTCAACAAAACCCTCATAATTTGGTTAACCTATCCAAAAATCCATTCATTATACTTGTAGCATCTTTGGAGCCATCTGTGATGCTTTACTAAACCATTATTTTTCTATATTTGTTATATTCTACTGACCTTTTATCTTAATACACTTTAGTTTTGTATATAGAACAATTTTATGTGATGAGAAAATTAATATATTTTATTTTTAGTTTGCTTTCTTTCGCCTCAAAGGATACAGTTGGTATTGAATGATCAATACATGTAAAATCCAAGCAAATAATATGTCAAGGATTGTTTTATGAGCATCGAAAGTGTTTATCAAAATTTGTCGTTGGTTTGTGTTAGCAGACTTAAGGTCATTTTTCCAGCCACAACAGAACAGTAAAGTGACTGAAAGTTATTGAAAGTAGAATCCAAAGTTACTTATTTGGATTTGCTATGCTTTTGCTCCACCTACTGGAACAATAACGAACTGCAGAAGCACATACAGGAAACTGATCACGTACTTACTGTAGATCTTGTCACCCTTCTCGTTTTTCTTCCTCCCTGTTTTTCACAGACAGAAGCTAATAAATCTGACAATTGGACCGTAATGATGTCAATTAACACTGCTAACTTTAAATCTCTCAAAACAAACTTTGTAAAGCAATTTTATCTTCTACTTCAACCTGCTTCTACCATATAGGCTATCAAAAAGCTAGCACGCTGATTAATTGTTTAACGACCTGAGGATCAGGTGCAAAATGTTAATAATTTTGATGAGTGGATGACTAGAATCATCCCTCTGTGCTTTTGTGAGGAATATTGCACATTAGAGTTTGTAAGTCACATTCTTCATGTCTGGCTCGTCGTCTTAAGGACAATAGATTCATGTGTACTCAGCCTTACCGCACACACTGCTTTCTATTTCAGCATTGCTCTTAGAATATGCAGCTCTCCAGTCAAGTGTAGATGTATCTGTCGCATTTACTGACAGAGAAGATACAATTTATTGTTGTTTTTGTATCCTTCAAACTGCGCTATGACCTACTGTTTAATTATAATTAATGTAGAAGGGTATTAGCCAAGCCTGTAAGGAGCATCACTACATTTTATCTGAAGAGTTCTTTCTCATGAGAGGTAGCAAGAGGGTGTGTGAGAGACATTGGGATGGAGAGAGAGTGCGGGAGAGGGAGAGGGATAGAGAGATGAAGAGTAAATGAGAGAGAACTATTAAAAGAGAGAGAACTATATGTTCAGTATAGAGACAGATAATATGATATATAGAAAAAGTCAAAATTCATTTTTGATATGAAATGGAACCAGACTAATCACCTGTAAAACTGGATTTTTAATGATTTATACTGTCAACAATGCTTGACCCTCCTAATAATCACCTCTGAAAGTAGTTATTAAAGCAGTTCTAGCTATGCATTCTATTGTGTTCATTTAACACAAATGTTTGAGAATGATAAATATGGACCCAAATTGGGAATGAATGCTTCTAAACGCTGGGCTTGCAGTCTTATCACAGCACAGTTAAGTTTTTTTTCAGGAGTTTGAAGTAGCAAATAGGAAACAATGGGGTGGGGTTAGGAAGCCTTTATAAGCAAGAGGGATAGAAAATGTCCCTGACTTTCTTCAGGATTTCCCTCCCATCCTCCCCAATTTCGATGTAATTTATTTACTGACTGTTGTATTGTTATTAACCTTGTTTTTTTCTCTCCTAATACAGACGAGACAAAGTCGCCAGGAAAGCAGTGCAGCCAGCGGTTTAATACATGGGTGTGTATCTGTACAGCGCTGCGGACTTAGTGGCCCTATATAAATAAATGATGATGATGATAAACAGAGGGGAATGGGGGATGTGACTGTCCAGAGATATTGGGTATATTTACTAAACTGCAGGTTTGAAGTGGTTCAGATGTTGCCTATAGCAACCAATCAGATTCTAGTTATCATTTATTTAGCACATTATACAAAATGGCAGCTAGAATCTGATTGGTTGCTATAGGCAACATCTCCACTCTTTCAAACCCGCAGTTTAGCAAATATATCTCACAGTATTATAAAAAGAAATGGTGAGAGGCAAATTTGAAAGAAAGAACAAAAGAGGGAGGGTGTTAGAGAAAGAAAGATAGACATTGTGGAGAAGGAAAGATGACACATTTAGGAACAGATGAAACAAATACCTAGGATACTAGTGTTAAGGCAGGTTAAAAAATGACTGTAAACTATAATTATCCTGAGGATATTCAACAAGCAATAAAACAATAAAATGTTTAACAAGAGTTCCATCCAGAAAGACAGCATTAAGGGGCCTAGTGGTTAGCACTTCTGCCTCACAGCACTGGGGTCATGAGTTCAATTCCCGACCATGACCTTATCTGTGTGGAGTTTGTATGTTCTCCTTCTGTTTGCGTGGGTTTCCTCCGGGTGCTCCGGTTTCCTCCCACACGCCAAAAACATACTGGTAGGTTAAATGGCTGCTATCAAAATTGATTCTAGTCTGTCTGTGTGTATGTTAGGGATTTAGACTGTAAGCTCCAATGGGGCAGGGACTGATGTGAGTGAGTTCTCTGTACAGCACTGCAGAATTAGTGGTGCTATATAAATAACTGATGATGATGATGATTAAGAACCTGCAGTTCTAGACAACCCAGCACAATGGATTTTAAACCCTAACAAACTCAGTTTTTAACACTATCCATTCCAGATCACTTAGTTTATGTAACAGCAACCTCAATGCACCTAGTTTATGTGTTATTCAATTTGTCAATCCTTAACCAGTACAGTTTTGACTATGTGGCACATGGAAATACATTAATGTGTACATTTACTAGAATAGGAAGCTTCACCAGTTTATTTGACTTTTAGTGATAAACGATGTGACAAGTGGATTTCTTCAAGCAACAAGAATTCCATGTGAATGGATTATATGACCGTTACAACTGCGAGATATAGTACACATTAATTACAAAAATAAAACTGAATACACACTCAGAGAAACAGATATAACTTTATTTATGTTTATCATTAATGCATTGATGGGAAAGTCAGAAAAGGTTACTAGTACAATTTTTTTTGCACCCAAAAAGCAGCATGGGATGGGTTTTATGTCCTTAGAAAAAAATTAGAAGTGGGCTCCCACTGAACTTATCAGTTTGTGTAGCATAAATTGTGTAAATTTATACTGTACATGCTCTCAAAGAGAACGCACACATATGCACTAATGTAGACTTACATCTGGCACTTGTACATCCTTATGATTGGACACGTGGTACAGGAAAAGGAAGGGGCGTCAAATCATAGGCCAAGCACAGTAAGAGCATGAACGACTCATGCAGGCCTGAAGAAGAATGCATAAATGCCTGTTAAATGGTTTATATTTTGCATCTGCTAGTTGGCAGGTGCAAATACTTACTGACAATGTTGACTTTCCATAAACAGCACATATGCTGCCGATCTGGAACCAGCACATTTCAAGATGTGTATGCTCTGAATAAGGGCAGAAATACGCTATTATTACGTGATCTATTTTGTAGTATAATTAACTCTTCGTCAGGCCCTCTATATACACATATCTATCATTAGACAGCTCTGTGTGAAACAGGGTGAGTGGAGTATATATGGTCCCCCACCCAATTCTAGATTATGTTTTAGATTTTTTTAGTAACCAAGGAGACTGATAAGCCTGCAATTGTGGAATGGGCTAGAGTTTTAAATATGAAAAGTTACTTCCCAAGCATTGGACTTCTGACTCACAGATTTAGTAAGTATATTGCCTATTACTGGCATTCTGGAATGAGAATGAGAGAGAGACCCTTTGGACTCTCAATATACCAGTCAATTCTCCAGAAGAGCTCTAACCCGCTGCACGGTAGGCAAGGACTAAAAAACACTGAGAAGCAGGAGCGTAATAACATGATTATGTCATCACGTCCATGCCACTCTACATGGCGTGGTGACAGAATTGCCCCATCCTTTTGATGATGAATTGTATCATTGCACTCTGCCCACCTCTTCTTTTCCTACCTCACCTTCACATCTCCTGGAAGCAAGGAAGTAAAACATGAGACTGACATTAGCAACCATGTAAGGGTTGGGCAAATCATGACAGCTATTGAATCCCTGCCCTACCGATACACTGCCAAAATATCTCCTTCAGATGTACCCACCTATTTTATCAACTTGTGGGGTCATCATGATTTCAAGCTGTCAGTAGCAATAAACATGGTGTCTTCTCTTTCCCACATTGTTTCTTCAGTGCGTTTCCACAGTTTCAACAATCGCACTGATTAACACAGCTGTCAGCTTTCCCCTCTCTTATGCCAATTAAACACTGGCGTTATTTGCTTTTTTTTTAACGTTACTGAAAATACTATTAAAAATGCATGTTCAATTAAATACGATTGACATGCTTTTGTAATTAGCATTTCCAATTTCGTTTAGAACTTCCTGTAGGCTTCATGTGGATAGAACTTCATGGGGATACAACAAACTTTTTAAAAATATCTAAGATACAAATTCTGTTAACACTGGTAGTGGTTAGGGTCCCACTATAAGCAATGGTTTCTGCTGTGACTTGTGTTTTCATGAAATTTATGGCCATCCACTGGCAAAATTAGTAAAATGCAGTAATTACTGCCATTGGGTATGAGACCTGAAACTTTATGTTCTGTTCAGAAATCCAGCAAACATTTCTCTCCCTTTTAACCCCTCTGCCTTGTCTACCACAGTATAATCTCTTGTTTCCTACTCCTCTTTCAGAACTTTTGCCCTTTGTCAATACATGATGTCAGTAGGAGTGAGTTCAGCCTTCAAAACTCAGTGCATTTAGTATTGTAGGTCAGTACGTTAAGCATGTAGCATGTAGTATTGTTAAATTTCCTCTCAGTATAAACAGCTCTCTTACGTCTATCAGAATGTGATTATTCTCCCAAGGCTCTAAGCCTTTTCCCTTCCATTTCTCTGCTTCCCTTCCCACACTGTTTCAATGTCATGCTGCTTCAGTCCTGTGCTCCCTGGGCTCTGTTTTGTCCCCTTCGCTGTCAGTCACCTCCTACACATTTACTCAGTTCTCTGTGCTGTTAATGTTTATACAGTTTACTTTCCCATGCTCAAATCTGCAGGTATGCAAGAAACATGTCTATAGCTCTTGCTGTTTGTTAAACAAGATAGAGGTTCAAGGTATCTAATACATTCTGGACAGTCATTCACAGTCAATGTTGAGCTTCCATTTCATTCTCAGCAATTCCTGCCTCGTACTGTTTCTTGCCCTAAGTTCTTTCCTTAACTTTCCTATACTACCTAATATAAAAAAAACCTGTGCATTTCACTGTCTTTTCTTGGTTTTTGTTTTCTTAGCACATTTTTAACCCAGTCATACTGTCACTTTTCCATTCTTATTCTGTGTCCTCTCCCATTTCTACTCTCCTCCACCTGACTTAGTACTTTCTTTAGCCCATTCTAATCTGTGCATTGCTTAATATCACCTGCTCTAGAACTATACCTTCTATATTCATTCACCATCTTTTTGACCTGTCTTGGATCTATTCTGATTCATTTATCTCTTGTTCTGACCATTGCCAATTCTCTGTACTAATCATGCTTGCCCTTTGTAAGGGATGACCTGTCTGGAATGCCTATCTTCTTATGTGCTGTGGTGAGTCTCACTCACCCATAGCTACAGGCATTTGGGCACATGCTCTCTTTTAAAGTGAAGGGCGCTTAATTAAGTCCACGCTTGTCCCTACTTAGGTGGTCATTAAAGGTTTGCTTCCTGACCTGAGTGCTACTGTCTTATTTAATTATTTTTGCTGACCTTCACTTTGTTCCTGACTATAGTTCCTTGCTGCCTGCTTTGCTTCCTTATTAAACTGCTTCAGTTTATTGACGATTGAGGGCATTAATTTATGCTTAGCTCTCTTAAGGTCCTGCCACTGCATCGCCTTGGGGTTGAAATATGGACTTTGACTTGACCATTTCAAAACCTTGATTCTTTTTTTTCCGCCATTAAGCAGTGAATTTGCTGGTGTGCTTTCAATCATTGTCCAGTTGCATGATCCAGTTTTAGCCAAGCTTTAATTGTCAGATGGATGGCCTCACATTTAACTCTGGAATAAAGAGGATTTCATGGTGGACTTAACAATTGTAATGCATCCAGGTCTGTTAGTTGATAAAAGAACCCGAAACCACCACACCATGGCCTCTGTGCTTGACAATTCATATGAGGTTCTTGTGGGGACACGCTGTATTTGGTTTTCAATAAAATGTATATTAGGACCAAACAATACCACTTTTGTTTACTGCATTTATACGTAAATTTGAAAAACTAAGGTCAATATGGTATGTGATCGTCAACTACTACGCAAGATGTTCACCTTTAGCAGCCCCCTTTCCGAGAAACTATATACGGTCCATAGTACTCAGTTGTCCCCAGTACTTAAGCTAGTGTAGTAGTAGTTGTTGTTGTTGATCTTACTTTTTCTCTGTGTAGTGGACAGAACACACTATTAGGTAGTGAGCAACTTAGATGGTAACAGTAGAGTAAACTGAGAATCAGGCTGACAAGGGTTAGTGCAGAGTAATAGACAAGCCAAGCCAAAGTCAGGAGCAGGAGAGGACATCAGTTCCTTTAACAAGCCAGGGGTCAGGGCACGTAGAGATATAGATGCAGATCCGTTTAATAAGCAAAGGTCAGGAGCAGAAGAAGATAAAGAATCCTTTAAACAATATCGGTCAAACATTGAGAACAGAACAAATCAGAATGCAAAGCACACTAGATCAAGCAGAAACTATCACCAGTATTGGTATGGTAACAGGAAGAAGTTTATAAAGCCAGCAGAACCTATGAGATATTACAGGATGATTAGCTGTATGAGTGTAGCAAGTGTTTGTACAGCTGATGCTAACAGACTGAGAGATGAAGACATGCTGGTTGCTATTTACATAGCAACCAGCTGAATCAATGAGGCACTGATTGCGTGGGAGGAGAGGACATGACTATTGTTGCTAGGCAACTAGTCTAGAGCATAGAGGCGGACATCCTGCACACACACGAAACATAGTAGAATACACTGCCGCTTAATAAGGAGAAATGCTGTGAACAGATCAGATATGAGGTGGTGACTCCTGCATAACTAATAACATCATAGCACACTTTGGCTGGCTGACAGGGAAAGGACGCTGGTAACAGATCTGGTATGCGGTTGCGATCACCACACTCAAGTATATCGAGGTGCAATCCGTTTTTGCCTGAAAGAAAGGACGACGGCTACATTGCTAAACAGCTGATCTTGTGTCGTGCAGAGATCACCATATTGCTTAACACTGTGATCTTTATTTGTAAAGTAGAGGCTTCACCCTGGCTAACGTTCCATGACAGCCACAATTGTTCAGTATTTTTATTATTATACGGTAATATATTGACAGATGCCTATAGATCCCTTGATATAGCTTTTGGGGTTTTTGTGGTTTCTTGGAGTATTTGTTGTTTGTGTTCAAGGTTCGCAGTTTGCAAAAAAATAAATTGAAGTTTAACTTGAACGTATTAACTCGAACACTGTCGAACAGCCTTGAACATGATTGAAAAAGCTTAAACATGTTCAAGTCAGTTCAAATCTTAATTTTAAAATTGGTTCTAAAATGTGAGAAATTTAGATAGTTTTTTTTAATTTTAGAACCAATTTGCTGAAGTAGTTTGAGCATTCAACCCTGATAGTTTCAAGCATCAAACCACGAATGTCACAATTTGTTTGAACATATCTAGTTTTGTATATCTGCATATGTATACAGATATACAATATATATTTGGGTGAGTGTACTGTAAGGTACACATATGCCAAGTGACATGCATGCACTGCTGCAAGCATTTTAATGCGTACTCAGTTCTTAAAGGGCCGAGCATCTATTTATTCCTGCCATGGAAGCACTTAGGGGCCCACAAAATGTTTTGTTTCCCGACATGGTTCCTTTATTGAATTACTGTACTTCTCTTTGATAGTGAATATCTTTCTTATCTTTCCTTGGTGACTGCCCTGTTTTGAACTTGATTTTCTGCCGGCTGATTTGTAGCCTCTCTATCTGTTTGTATATCACTCAGCATACATGACCTGTCTCTCCTTATGTTGATTGCTAGTTTTAGCCATATTGCTCAGCAACTGTAGCTAATTTTATAATCCCTGGTGGCAAGTAAATACCAGTGAGCTAATTAAGTTTAATAAAAAAATAAGCTGCTGAAGTTGAAGACCATGATTAGCCTGGCTAAAGTGCATACCTGCCTACTCTCCCAGAATTTCCGGGAGGCTCCCGAATTTAGGGGGCTCCTCCCAGACTCCCAGATGAGTAGGCAAAACTCCTGGATCCTACAAAATGCCAAAATTCATGGTATTGAATAGCGGGAGGCGGGGTTTAATTGTGCCATTAAGCCCCGCCCCCACTAATCATTACCTTGAATTGCTGTAATTTTGGTAGGGGCAGGGCTATAGTGATGCAACAACGTCATCACGCCCCTCCTACTCTCAGTCACATGACCTGTACTCCGGGATCTCCCGGATGACAGATTTAAAAAGTAGGCAAGTATGTTATAGGGGCTGATGTATTGGTATAACTGGTATCATTATCTATTTCCTCCTGCCTCTTAAAGCTCAGTATTGTCAGCACACCATCTATTCATACACTTGTGTACAGACAACAGCAGATCGCCCAAAATTATAGTAACCAATACCTCTGATTTCACACAGTCATCCTGTAACTCCCCTGTATACACTTCTATATATAATACAGCTCGCCTATTTTATTACCAATAAATTATTGACTCTTCTTAATACTATTCCTTTGTTATGCCATTTCATCCCATTAGCACATCTGCCTCCCAATGTCCCCTCACTAACATAATTAATTGAAAACAGTAATGAGGCTAAATAGAGGAGGACTTTAGGGGAACAACTGAAAAGTTCAAATTAATGAAGGGTTAGTAGTACGGTTAAAGAAGGTTGGAGTATGTTTTGGCAGTTTACCTTCTCCACCGTGTGAATTTCTGGAGTCTCCACGACTTAACAAACGTAGGTGCATTGCCCTCTTACTATATGGTGTTTCCAAACAGTATAAAGAAGAAAAAGAATAGTCTGAATAAAAGAAGTGGAAAAATAATGGTCTTTTAGGGTTCAATTATCCTTTTTGTCATTTTTCTTGTACCAATATAGCCATATAGGTTGGCTTCATACTTCAATATGTTTCGGATACTGACAGGCAAATAAAATACAATACAAATTACACTTAAAAAAGCCTACATTTTATTACAGATATGGAAAGTTTCTTTTTTAAATGTGTTTGAGATTTGCCAATAGTGTTCCTATTAGGTTTTTTTTCCCTCTGAGTGGTAATTTGACAATGTTGTTTTCAAAAACAATCAGATAATTTGAACTATACAGTCTGAAAATAATTTTCTACCTTGTCTCTGTGGCACAGACTGTTGAAAAATAGCAAACTGCAGGGCATCACATTGGCTGTTATTGATTTGTATGAAATTTCAGCTTCTCAAACATTATGACAAAAGAGATTTCCTTTCAAATATTGGAGATTTGTGTCCCAAATAACAGCTTAGTTTTTCAAGAAAATGCAGTTTGCATTGAGTGGGTAAAACTTTTTACCTTAGGACAAATTTCAATTCTCATGTTGTGATTTCTCTTTAGGACATTTTATATTAAAAAACAAAGTGATTATGACTAAAACAAATTTAGAAAAGTTTCCACATACAGTAATTAATAAATTTACAAGATACTGAGACCTAGAAAAAAAAATCACCACCTTTTGTATTCCTAGTTAGCTCTATCAAAAAGATCCTCAATTCAAATGTAATTGTGATGTCAGCTTTGATAGTAGCTTTCGTCAGTGATTTGGGTTTGGGTGCATAAAAGTAAGGTTGTCTACCTGGTAAACTAATACTTTAAACATGAATTAGCTTTTAATTTACAAACAAAATTTCACTCTCGCCGAAAATAATATACCTACCCCCCAAAGGGAGTGCTGATGCACTTCTTCGCTATGAAGCGCGCAGCTAGACTGCTTTACAATTTCTTTTCTAAAACTTCTATTGGTATTTCCTCTGAAACATAATAAAAATGAGTGTTTGTTTCACTGGAGGTCCCGTCAGCCAATACCCACCAGAATAAGATGTTTAGACATATAGCCCCGGCTGCCTTGTGCCAGATAATCACTGATTGGAAGCAGCTTCGTGCTCCAAACTACAGACAGTCATTAGTAGAATCACACCTATAAAATGGAGTACATGACTAGCATTTTTCTAAATAGTTCAGAAGAGCATAGATCTCCTACTTCCACATTCAACTTCCCTTCTCAGTATAGTTTTCTAAACTCTTTGTCCTTGTCACACATTGCACCAACTAACCTGCATTTTAGTCACTGTCCTTACCTGTATCCCTTGGTTCTTACTCCCTGCATTCTCTTGCTGTTCTGAACTGAGCATGCGCACACCTGGTCTTTTCAAAATTTCTTGCATTCTCTTGATTGGCTAATTGCCTGTCAGCTCTGTCTATTTAAAGCACCTGCTTCTCTACTAAGTTGCCAGATCTTCAGGTCTCCTTACCAGTTAGGACGCTGTTCTCTCTAGCTCCCGTCTGCACATCGGTATCTTGTGTTACCTTTTCCACGATCAAGACCTGTGGTATTATTGCAAGAACCTCGTGCCTCATCATTGATCCCGTCCTCAAGCTTTTCACTTTCCAGTGAGCTCAGTGCATCAGTTCTCTGCAGTTCACCACCTCTCAGTTGGTATCCTGTGTTACCTGTTTCATGATCAAGACCTGTGGTATTGTTGCAGGAACCTTGTGCCTCATAATTAGTCCTATTCTCAGCTATTCGCTTCACTGCCATTCACCTGAACCTCTGCATTAATCCAGCAGTCCTGCTTCCTGGTTCCTTCTCACTCTGCTCTAATCCCCCTTAGAGGACTCCGACCTGCGGCTAGAGAGCAGCTGAGTCCATATTCCCTTGCGGTGAATACCTCTCTACTGTTAAACTCTGCACCTATCTGGGGTAAGTTTATCTAGAGCGGGATTCAAGGGCTATTCAAACTCAGGCTCCGTGGCAGTCCTGATCCACCTGGTCCCTACCCCCTTCTCTTTTTTTTTTGCCCCATCCTTTCATTTTTCGTTAATGGTGGCAAGCCACACCACCACCTTACTTGAAACTATTTATTCTGCCTTTTTTTCTCTTTCTGAAAACTTAGTTCAACAATTGTTACTTTCAGTATTTTAGCTAGTTGAAGGATGACATTTTTGTATCTCTACAATCTTACTTGTTTTATGTGTTATTTAAGTAACTACTTTTCTTTGAGTGTTGGTGTATTTGATATTTTGTATGACACAGTCTCCTTCAGTGACATGCTGATCTTCGAATAAATAAAACTGTTAAAATAAAAGAAAAAAATGAGAACTCAATCCATCCATAGTGCTGTAAAAGAGCATTATTACAGAGCTATGGGTGGTGTATTGATAATTTTCCCTTCAGTAAAGCATGAAACAGTCAACCAGCAGTTCCTATTCCTCCAGGACAGTCCTTATTTCTGGTGGACTGAAAAGGTTGGCCGATTACAAAAATGACTTGGTCTTTCTTGAAATATGGTTGGAATGGACACATCACGTCATGGTTTTGGCAGATTACAGGTGACCCTCCCCAGCCACCAACCAAGACTAGACTGAATTTGAGCCCTTAAATACACCCAATCTCCTCGTCTATTAGGAAGGCGAGGTTTACCCTTTCTCAGATATGGCACAAAGGTGCACACATACTTCCCAGTCTAATAAGAGCAACAAAAAGGCCTGTATGCATACATTACTACCTATAAGTACAACAAGCTTCAACCAGTGTCAATTATTCCTACCCACCTTGAAGAGATACAGGAAGTCATAAACTAACATATTTTGGCCTTTCTGGTCTTTAGTAAATTTAACTCCAAGTAAACCTATATTGGAGACTTGTTGAACAGAAAAAGAAATATGAATATATCCGTTCCCCAAAAAAACTCTACCATATGAAACATAAGTTTCTTGAGGAAAATTGCTAATTAGTAATTAAATGTTGTACTTTTGTTTTAATATTTGCTTTCTTTTGACAAGATGCGCTTCTAGAAACTGTGACCGATGCTTCTTAAAAGTAGACAATTATTTATAATGAATACATTTAATTATATAAAACATATTTCTAATCATACTGCAAGAAAATTGTGCTTTGTCTAAATCATATTTCTGCATCGGATACTAAAAAGTACATTGCATGTTAAATATAGTGACCCAGTTAAAAAAACAGTAATATCAAACCATAATTATTTACTATGTTTAATTTTGTGTAGATACAGTTTTGCACAAAAGTCTGTTTTACAATTTCACTCTTGAAATCTTCAGCTGTTATTCTTGTAGCTTATTACTTTTTACTAGATGTATTACTGTTTCCTACACTTCAAAAAATAAATAATAAATAAGTAAATGTAACTGCCTTACTACTAATTAGCTAGCTGCTTAGTTAATGTTGCCCATAGCCTACAAATAAGTAGACTAAAGAAATTTAGTGTATATAACTATGGCATCTACAGAGATTGATCAATTCCTACATCAATCTATGTATGTGTCTCTGTATGTGTCACACAGAGCCGTAACTTAGAATTCTAGTGCCCTGGGCGAGAAAGACAAATGCTGCCCCCCTACCCCTCAATTTTAACAAAATTAACCTAAAATATTCCTAAATTGCGCCCCCCTTCAGCGTTGCGCCCTGAGCGGTCGCCCTCTGTCGCACAGCCCTAGTTATGGCCCTGGTGTCACACAATCCAATTATATTGTAAGTGCTCTAAACAGTTTTACAGAATTGTTTAGTATAATCAGTTGATCGGTGCAATCAATATCCACTATTTAGACATTTAGATCACAGTTTTAACTGTAGTTTCAGTTACTTTTAGCAATTATTTTAGATATGGTGGAGCATTTGAGATGTCCAGTTTTGTACTATAAGCTTTGGACACCCACAGAATATGGTTTTGGAAATTTTGGTAGGGGGGGGTGGGGGTGAGTAAATAAGGACTGTATTATGGATTTTTGAAGTAAGTTATAAGTTAAGCTCTTAAAACCATGAAGATATGGAGGGTGGCAAACATTCCTTCCAACAAAGAAAAACAGAATGAAACATTCTGCAGCTTGAAGCATTCTTGACCATAAGAGCATCCCTATACGAAGGCTACATATTCATTGTTTGAGGGTAAAGTTCCCTTACATAGCAATGTAGCATTTTTTGAAAAGCTGCCTTGCTTGCCATGTCCACCCAGACTTTAGGGTAGACTTTGGAAGAAATCAGTGCTCTTCATTATTTGAACTGTGTATTCCTTTTTTGAATGCCTTTTGATGCTTCTTAGGAATGTGAGAATTCCCTGCACACTTGTGAAGTCACCAGCTTCATTGCTATGTACTAAATATACACACAGACCTCATAAACACATACCCCACTTCCACTGCCGGCCACTCTGCTAGCCAGGCAACTATCAACACTGTAAATGCTTGTAGCTGCCAAATTGGATTGTTTACCAGTAATATTTTATCAGGGGTCAGGATCGCAATCTTTGACCATTGGGAACAGTAGCAACCATGTGGGCTTCCTTGCCTAAAGCTTTGCCTATGAACCACTCTATTTCATGCTGAATTTAATGAGGTAATTTAATCTTCTACCCTACCATTTCCTTTTTGTTGTTTAGAAAGGGACATTTATTACAATATAAAACGTTGCTTTGTCATGGATTCTTCTCTAGAATGGATTCCATAAATGTATTTTAAAGTCATAAAAAGGGGGCAGAGCATAGAAATGTTTTTGGTTGGTTGTGTGATTGCCGAGATTAAGGACATCTGCGCTCTTATGATAATTATTAGCCCTGATTCAAATGCAATTGGGCCAAAACTTGGATTTCGTTTTATAAACATTTTAAACCAATTAAAATCCAAATAATATTTATTAAAATGTAGGAACAGTTTAACTCATCTCTCTATTTATTAATATACACATTAATCCTTTTCTTCATTCATTGGTTTATACACCTTCATTTGTATCACATTTTTATTACATTATATATTGTGGAAAATTCACTCACCACAGCACCCAACATATTTTTCTACCACTTGCTCACACCAAACAACCCAATTCCATAATAATTTTGCACTACACACCTACTTAGACACTTTTCCCCTATTCTCTTGTGTCAATAGATTTAATATGATTTAATTTACTGTTCTTCTGTAGCGTTCAATTTTATATATAATTTATTTACCCCATTATTGTATGTATTATATTTTTATATAATACCCTAATTTAAGTATCCTATGTCTCCTCTACCGATTGATATTGCAAATATTCTACTACCTGCCAAGCTCATTCCCTCAACACACTGTAACATTTTTTTTGTACAAAATGCAGCCATACTCTATTAGGAAAACAATCAACTGTGTAATATGCTGTGCAAATTTAAAATTGAATATGATTTTTTTTTCAAGAAAAATGCATAGCATTTATTAAATGTATTGGTGGATTATTTTAGTCAATGTTAGAGAAGTTTTACTCATTGGATACAACTTTTCCATCCTAACAGTTATATTTACACACCAGCATACTTAGAAATCAGGAGCATTTTAACAAAACATAAAATTGAACCTACAGTCTCACAGCCAAGGGAAGTATCTGTAATTTTACAGTCAGGTATTTCCACAGCCATACTGATTAATGCCTTGGTTTTACAATCTAAAAAGGCCAGGAGAGAAGAGGCATCGAGGGACCCTTTGAAATTGCTGCCAATTGTGCTCACTTCCCTGCTGTGGTTCACAATGGTACTGCTTCTTTTTCTTGCTATCATATTAATAACAAACTGTAGTTCTAAAGTAATTAATAGGTGGAGTACATGATATATGTGAATTTACAAATAATATGGATGATTGCTACACTCATATCTCTACAAATGATTGATACTGGCTTATAAGGTCCTATGTATTTGTACTGTATGAACAAATCAAAACTCCCCGAAACAGGGAATTAACATGGTGCTGGCCAATTAATTGATATCTCAACTGGTGTAGTAATTAAAAAGAATAAAAATTGCTAACATACATTTCAGTATTCAATAATACAAAATGATTGCTGCTCCTTAAAAGGTTGTTGTGTAACAACCAAGAATACTCTAATAAAACAAACTATATAAAAAAACAAGAAGCGCATCCAATCCATTAAGACTCTAGGATGTCACCATACAATAATACTTATCAATGATTTTAAATTTAAACATTTTAATAAACATTAAAAACATATATTACATATACCTAAAAGAAAACACTATTACCAACTATAGGAAAAAATAAGAACCAGGAGACATAGGTGGAAGTCTAATCATTCAAAAGCAAAACCACAGTTGTTATCGATGACTATTTTCAGCAAGAAAAAATATAGATCCTTAATCTTCACCAGTCAATTTCAAAGATATCAATAGAATTCATTTAATTATAAATTATTAATTACCACCATCCACTGCATAGTCAGCCAGTTCAAAAAGAGGTATATGTAGCGTTGTTAGCGGCACCTGCTGTTGTTGGACATAAATTTTTGCTATCTCTCTATTTTAGAACTCAAGTCTTCTTTAGACTACAGTGGACTTGAAAATTTATACGAAATGTCTATTAATTAAACCCGGGTTTTACGTATACAAAAATTCTTGAATCCGATTTAAAGCCAATCAGACAAAATCACATCTTAGGTTCACAAGTATCCAGGCTTACACGTCTTACGTGTTTCTCCACGACTGTGGTTTCCTCAGAGACATGATATCTCTGAGGAAACCACAATCCTGGAAACACTCATACAGTAGTTTGTACTGTATGACTGCATTTATTGCTGCGGTCAGGACTCATATGTATTATATCTTTTCAAGTGGAGAAAGTCATGCACATGAGAAAATATATTTTAATTCTGAAGTCTTACCACATTCAAATCCATCTACCTCTTCCACTCTCTTCCCTCCACCCCTATGGTCTCTGTTTGCTTCCATGATACTCATGAATGTTGACTCTCATGAGCTTGACCCTCTCTACCTCCCATCTCCTCATCCTCCTTGTCAGGTTATCCTTTGTTCTAGTTGTGTCTTTTAATGTAGGAGTTTTTTCCATTGTCTCTTCTTGTATTACTACTGATTCTATTGCCCCTTATTTGTATATTATTCTGTTTATATTTTGCTGACTGTACAGCGCTGAGCATTCAGTGACGCCTTATAAATAAACTGTACTGATGATGATGATGAAGAAATATTGTTGAAAACGAAATGAAAGCTACTAAAGCATAGTTAATAATCTACATGCAGTAATTATGATAGTGCTTTTCTCAGCATTTAACTCTCCTTTAGATTGTCAGAAATAATCACTATAAAATAATTATATAATAAACTTAGGGTATTGTTTTATTATATTATATTATAATATTTTATATGGACCAATTTGCAATCTGTGGCACTTAACCTCATATAACAAATTCTACTTGTCATATAGATTGCAAGATTGCATATACCGCATAGAAAGGAGTGGTCTAACAGTAGTAGTTGAATGAGCTCCTTGCTGTGTGACCGCCAACACAGCAATGAATTTTAATGTCCCAGAATGGCGGGTACATGCGCCAGTATTCTGGGGCTTTAAAGTTAAATTCTGCTCAGAAGGGCATGGAACTCTGGGTGATGTGCATTCATATGGAGAGCTCCCAGCAAGGTACGTTAGGAGAAGGTGCCTTGGAAACCTTGGGGCCCCTTTAAAATGCTTTGATATGCCCTGTAGGATACAAAATTGTATTGATGAAATAATGAATAAAGAAACAAAAATTGCTTATCATAGTGTGCATTGTTATAATGTCTTGTGATAGTCTGTGTAAATGTGAGATTTATACAAGGTATTTCTATTAAATAACGAGACTGCGATTCCACCTAGTAAACAAGGCAGTCAGAACCGGTTATAACTGTATACGTAGTAACCTTGAACCTGTCTGAACCTGCATGACAAGCTGCAACACTCTATGACGTTCAGTTGATTGTGAGTCGCCATTTAGTTTGGTTGTGTTTTCTGTAGAGTGCCGAAAAAATGCTAAGTTTAAAGTTGAACAACGTGTCAATTTGAAATTTGTAGTAAAATTGCACAAAACACCAACAGAATGTTTTCAAATGCTTACTAAGGCCTATGGGAATGACTGCCTGTCTCGTGTGCGTGTGTATGAGTGGCACAAAAGATTTAGTGAGGGACGTGAGAATGTCGAAGATGATGAACACCCTGGATGACCGTACACTTCAGAACTGAAGAAAATGTAGAAAAAATCAATCAGATTGTTCGAAAAGACCTCCGGCTCTGTGTTCGAATGATAGCTGAATCCGTGAACATTAACAAAGACACCGTATGGAAGATTTTACATGAGGATCTTAACATGACGAAAGTTTATGCAAAGATGGTCCCAAGGGTTCTCACACCAGAGCAAAAAAACGTTGCAAGGAATGTTGTGTTGACATTCTGCAGCAACTTGACACAGATCCAAACCTGTTTCATAAAGTAATCACTTGTGATAAGACCTAGATCTTCCAGTACGATCCTGAAACCAAAAGACAGTCAATGCACTGGAAAACACCGTCATCACCAAGAATGAAAAAAGCTTATCAAAGCAAGTCAAAATTCAAAGCAATGCTTATGGTTTTTTTCTATATCAAAGGTGTAATTTAGGAAGAATGGGTTCCAGAAAGCACAACAGTTAATCAGCATTACCTCCAATAAATAAAGGTGAGTTATTTAATCAGTCTCTTTGTTTAATAGACATATATCATACAAAATGTATAGGGTGTATGGTACAAATTTCTGTTTTAGAAAATATTTTCTTTAGTATCATTATTTTGACACAAATGGCCAAGTAGTGAATTGATTTTGAGTTTCATAGGTTAGCATTTTATTATGACATTAGCTTGATAAAAACTGATGAAGTAGCTAAAAATCTATTTTACAGTTACAAAATTGATTTTACATTTCAAATGTATTATTTTGTATTATATTTATTTATTGTTATTTCTGTATCACATCTGTTTGAATAAATGGCATTTGTGCTAAGAAAATAATTGTGTTACAAGTTTGTTTTTGTGACCCATCTCAAACTTGTGCACACCAAAGTAACAAAATTATGTATTGCAGTGTACAAATTGAATTATGTTACCGGTCACAATATGTTTTATACATATAATAGTCTTTGTATACAAAATATATGGTTGTATTTTTTTTTTATTGTCACTTATTTTTGCTAAAAATTGTCTATTTGTTTTTCACTTGCATTTTGTTTTTTGCAAGGTCACATTAAAGTTGGAAAATGGTCTGACTTGATTTTGATTTCAGGCTTTACATAAAAAAAATTAAATTTAAATAAGGGTGTGCAGACTAATTATATCCACTGTACATCATTTACCACTATGGCTATATGAAGTAAAATGTCAAGAGTGGAAATGGAGTACAGAAATAGAGTGGTACTACATGCAAGCATCTTATATTGTATGTTAAAAGTATTTAAAACCCGCTAAATCAGGACTTACATTCATAATAGCAGCAAGATTTTCTGATACTCAGTAACAACGTTTGTTGAGTGGGGAAACATTAGAAAAGCTGAAAATTTCAATCAGGTTTAAAACTATATTTCTTGGTACAGGGGAATGGGGTAAATATGATCACATGTGCTATAAATGGGGATTGTTATCTCTAATTTGTTTTTGTTTTATTATTTTAACATTACTTAAAAATGTAACATGTTTACCAAAATGTTTGCTATCAATTCTGATTGAACACTAAAATCACCAGTCCACACCACCTCCAAACTAGTACACCAGTCTGTGGGGTGCTCACAGTTGTCAAATGCGATAAGCTAACAACACTTACTGTATCTATAGATCTCTAATGATCTTTAGCAGGGTGTAAGAGCTTCGGGAGGGATGTGGTGCAAGGATTGAAATAAAAACGGTACCTAACAGACCAGGAATCTCCGCACATGCGCTGGGTCCTTTAAATTCTTATTGTCACAGTAAGTACATGTACCTGCTGCATTGTGCAAATAGCAGGGATTTTTGGGGAGGGACCAACAGTAAAAGGGATGTCCAATTTTAGGAAAAGCAGAGTCTAAGGTGAAGCTCTCCTGTTCAATCTGCTTCACTCATATAATAATGAATAGTCGGATGAAGATATAAATTCACCCACAGGACTGGTTTTATATCAGAACAACAAAAGAGTTTTGAAATAAATGGGGAAACCCCCAGTAGCCTATCCTCTATAAAGCTCTTCAATAAGGCTCCATATTGCTATGTTGATGAGCTATGGACAGATAGTGATACTTGCATTCGTAGGTAATGCTACAGTGAAGATGAACAGGTTATGTGGATATCTGGTTCACAGATTTGCTATATGAAGCTACATGTTATATTCACCTACCTCCAAACTTGTAGACTCCTGAAAGTGGGACAAAATAAGCCCCCCTCCCGTTTCACCCAAACTCTGCCCACAATTGAACATATTTGGACAAAACTCCAGCCAATCTTCTGTTAAGCTCCACCCCTTTTGTGACTAACAAATCAGGAAAGTGGACAACCCCTTATAGTGCTAATTTGTGGTTGCCTTATACAATGAAATCGTTAAATAGTTATAGTGTGATATATTTTTACACTTTACCGCAGTCATATGAAACACTTATTTTACAATGAATTATTTATGTTTTCTATATTATATTTTATATATAATATAATAATCATTACTCCGCATTGAATAGCTTCGACTATGACATGAGCATTAATGTTTTAGTAACTTTAAAAGAAGCAGCCTCACCATAATATGTTACTTGCTTGGACATGCTTAATATGTGAAATCCTAAATCTAATCTGTGGCTTATTAACTTTAATTATATTTTATTTTTAAAATGCCATAAATTATGCCAGTAGTGCATGTTAATTGGTTTCTACTAAATTTATACAAGACTTTATTCACAGAGGATTAATATATTTAAACTCTATTATTAACAGAGATTATCACAAAAAGAGTTAGCAAGAGAGAATCTATATTTTGTTAATAAATAATTAACATTTAAATAAATAAAGACACATAAACATAATGA
This sequence comes from Mixophyes fleayi, assembly GCF_038048845.1. Classification (NCBI taxonomy): domain Eukaryota; kingdom Metazoa; phylum Chordata; class Amphibia; order Anura; family Limnodynastidae; genus Mixophyes; species Mixophyes fleayi. Next base: position 341,931,120 of record NC_134403.1, on the reverse strand, counting down.
CAAAAATGACGCGGAATACTAAAGAGGGAAATTTCAGTGTACATAACAAAACAAGTCCCTTTTCCTACTTGCAAATCTTTAGAATCAGTTTAGTTAAATCCAGTTTTCTCTTTGATTAATGGGCTTTTTAAGGACCTGAGTTCTGCAATGAGAAAGGTGGATGCCACCTATGTACAGGGGTGCAAATAAGTGGGAATGCGGAATACAAATTAAGGAATTTACAGTATTATATTTTTCTTTAATTTACAAGTTGCCAGTAAAGGTCTGCAGCGCCGTACATGACATTTACTGTAGTATTTAATAAACAGAAAGCAAGGATCCATGACACATTACATAGTACATGAAAAACAGAATAATACAAAGACCATCATCATCAGCTATTTATATATCGCCACTAATTCGGCAGCTCTATATAGAGAACTCATTCACATCAGTCCCTGCCCCATTGGAGCTTACAGTCTAAATTCCCTAACATATACACACTGACAGAGAGACAAGGGTCAATTTTGATAGCAGCTAATTAACCTCCTAGTATGTTTTTAGAGTGTGGGAGGAAACTGGAGCACCTGGAGGAAACACCCACGAACACAGGGAGAACATACAAACTCCAGACACATAAGGCCATGGTCGGAAATTGAACTCATGACCCCAGTGCTGTGAGGCAGAAGTGCTAACCACTAGGCCACTATGCTGCCCAGACATGTAATAATTAAGCAAATAACACACAGATAACTCAGTAATGCAGATCAAGTTATTTAAGGTACAGTGAGTGAGAGTGATGGTAATGTCCAACATGAAGTAGGCCTGGGCTCAGAGGGTGATGGAATAATAGAAGGAGAGCACAATGACATGAGAGATTACTTCCTAAACGGAAGGGTAAGACTCAAATAGGATGGTGCCGAGTAGGGGTCTGGAGGTGATAGCTGAGATTTAGGAGGAGGGCTGATAAACTCAATAAAAGAAATGAGTTTTAAGGGCATGCTTAGAGGAAAACTGTTCCCATAAGACAGTGTTGACATAGCTGTTGTCATTCTGTGCTGAAAGTAATTGTTTGCATTGTTGGGATAGGGTATCCATTTGTTTAGTATTGCTCTTAAAAAAAAACCCTACCAATGGTGTATCTAAAGTGTGCTGGTGCAATTGTCTGCATGTAGTATGCTGACAGGGACAAGGACATCTGTCAGAGTAGAATTTTCCTGTAAAGTGTGCAGGAAAGCTCTTAGTTTCTTGAGGTAAGAGTTACCTCATCTCGCCAGAGTAAGAGCTCTGCCACCCTTGCTCTGCACTGACAGAGAGTGTGGCAGCGACTCTGTATCTGCATTAAAAAAGCAATAGTAGCAGATGCAGGTGGGTATGGCTAGAATGACTAAAACCAGGGCGAATTGCTTGTCAAAAATAGTTTCATAGAATGTGTAGCTATCTACTTCTGTTGGGGTTGCTTAGAAGATCTACTAAATACCATTTCAGTTCAGCTTCTGGACCCAGTGAGTTAAACTCTCATTGCTGTCAACTGTTATTATTTTCATCTCAGTTCCTCCATTGGGGATCTCTGCTGCCTGCATGGTGACAGTGGCTGCCACCACACATGGGAAATAAAAGATCTGCCCCTGTTTCCAACAACAAGCATTATACTAAGAAAACACCAACCTATATACAGCTACTCCAAGCTGGCAGATAACCACAAGAGGTTCCTTGCAGCACCAAAGCAAAAGCCATCTCTAGAACCGGAAGGAGGTTCAGTTTAGATAAACGAGAAGGGACATTTATGGTTGACATCAGGTAACTGCTCTAAGATTTCTGCAGTGACTGGTTCATGTTGCCACTTTTAGATGTTTAAAATGCTTGTCCATATACAGGGGGGGCAATGCTCCCAGAGAGTTGGGGCTATGTGTTCCTACCATGTGTTGCAGCACTAATTCATTTTTTATGCAATAAACACAATGAGCCTGAGACATTAAGGACAGCAAAGCAAAAAAGGAGTAAGTTTTCTCCTGGATAGACCATGTTACAGTGCAAGGTATAAAAATGAGTCTATTATTTTGCACATGAGTGAAATACTGGCTGCTTATTCATGTAGCACACAAATACTTGATAGCTTTATTTTTACACTGAAATTTAAAGTTGATCTAGGACATGCCCTACCCCAACTATAAATCTGTCCCCACATTTTAAATTTACCTCCCCCTCCAATGCAACATGGTAGGTACAAAGTTACTCCTTTTTTATGTTTTACTCTCCTTAATGACTCAGGCTAATGTAACTTTTTCCTCTCTACACAGGGAAACATCAGATCACTCAACAAATCAGAGAAAATATCAAGTCCTGGATTCCGCAACAGGAACAGAGGGATCAAGAATCTCAGCAGATGCTTCATCGTCTGGCTGAGCTACACATGGAAGATTACAATGTAGACTTGGCCTGTAGCTATATTTTATATTAAAATAGACTTGTCACACCAACATATGTCACTCTGACATCTTTAAAACATTTATTAAATATGTGTCTGTAACTGTGTAAAAGGTAAAAAAATCTTTTTTCATGGTTAGCTTTTCTGTTCTCTTCACAGTACTGCAGTATCAGTATTAGAAGTGTGTTTCTGAGGGGCGGGGGGGCTTTGGGGTGGGTGGTAGACACTTTTCTCCTACTAGAATACCTGCTGAATTCATCTTAAAACCATCTACATAGAGTGTCACTGGCATAACAGTCAGAGACAAAAGTGAATAACTTAAGAAATGTTTTTGACTAGCCTGATATAATAGTAGTTTTTCATAAAAATAATAATAATAATAATAATAATAATAATAATAATAATAACAATATAATATTTACAGTTTGCAATAGGTGAAACTATAATTTGCTAACAATTTGGTTAAACTGTTACTGACAGCTAGTATTTGTACTAATAATTATCATGCTATGTCAAAATATACTCACAACTGAAAGTAGAAGTAGCATCTACTCCATAAACTGGGGGGGTTGGGGATTTTAACTAAGGGGAAAACTTTGTTTTCTTCTTTACTAGCTGCCTGGACATGTATTTACAGTTGGCAAACAAGCTACATTATTTACTTTAGGAGCTAACTAACTTAATAAGAAAAGGTCTAATTAAGGGGCAGAACCAGTAGAACAGCTGTTATTAAACACATATATTTATTCATTATTCCAAATGCGAAGAACTACAAATACCAAAATACAAAATACCAAAACTCCTAGCAATGTAGAAATGGTTCAGCCAGTCTCTAAATACAAAATCATTTAAGAAAATAAATCTTCAAGTATATAAAAGAAGCTTGACACATAATGGAATGCCCTTCCTTGGGCATTATATAGATTGCCCCCCCCCCTTCCCCACAAAAAAAAGTGTAGTTGCCATTGTAACACAATACGTAAATATACTTATAAATAGAGTATAGTACTATATTTTGATAAATAAGAGTGTACAGTGAGATATAGATGATAAATGAAACATGAAAGGACCACTTAATCCCAAATGAAGTTGCACCATGGCTTAGTGGTTAGTATTACTGCTATGTGTTCCATTCTGACCAGGGCACTGCATAGAGTTTGTATGTTCTCCCGTCTTTGCGTGGGGCTTCATCCGAGTACTCTGGTTTCCTCCCACCATCCAAACACATGCTGATAGTTTTATTTTTGTCAATGTTATTAGTAGTCTTTAATGTATAGATCTAAATGCACCTATTATTTAATGTCCTTTGAGCTAGATATGGCACAATACACAATATGACTGGATGGGAATCAGCAATCCTATATGAAATAATGCTTATGGCTACCCATTTATTATTACCCTACAAATCACATAGTACATTGTGTATCAATACCATCGCTGTAACTTAACACAAACCAATACACATCTACCATCTATAGAAACCATTACACAGAAGAGACCCACCAATTAGCATTTCATCACAGTTTATGGCAAAACATCTGGTAACAATTGGAAATATTAATACTGAGAATTCCATTACTGATATGATATAACAGCAATTGAATGAGAAAATATTAATGGTAACAAGTCAAATAGAAATGTAATGTAAAAGCTTCGCTACTTTGTAGCTCTGTAAAACAAAGAAATGTAATATTTGTAGTGAGAGATCAGAGTTCTAAGTCTTGGTAGGGTAACAAAGACAATTTACCTCTTTAAATAAACTGTAATAGGCTGTGTTTTTTTTCTCATCTTCTGTGATCTCGATCTTTCCCATCAGGATTTGGAGAGGAAGAAAAAACTGCAAATGGTGAGCCAGGCCAAGATAAAGTATATTAATGATGTGAATGTGAGAAGAAAGATAGAGACGAATGAGCAGGAGAGGCTGACAGTTGTATGTTGGAGTACAACATGCAGAAAATGGTACTGAATTTAAGGAACTCTAAGCTAAGAAAATGTTCCGTGCACAGTTGTGCTTAACACAGGGTAATGTTTATACTACACAAAGAGGCATATTCAATTGACGGCGGGATCGCCGAAAATGCCGCGGTCAAAAAATATTACCGTTATTACGGTAATCTTGCGCGGGAAAACCGTTAATACGGTAGTTTACTTGCTGGATTTTTTGAGCGCGGGATTTTCGGCGATCCCACCGTCAATTGAATATGCCCCAAAGTGTCATGTTATAACTCTGTGCAACTATATGCAAACTCTGGCGGTTGTCTCTACCAACGCTGATCCTGCTCTCCAGCATATTTTCATCCTTTTCCTTAATTTTCCCATCTCCCAAAATTCATCCCCAATGATTTCTCATACACACCTCAATTATTTCATTAGGCCACATCTCAAGCTATTTTTAGTCGACGTCCACAACTCAGTAATATCAATAAGATTGAGAGGAGGGCTCCAGGAGCAGATAAAAGTATACAGAAAGAGAATGCAAGCAATGAATCTGTCATGGAGAACTATGCAAGCAGCAACATTATAGAAACTAGATAAAGTCTTATTACTTAGACTATTTTATACAGTGATCACCAAGATGTCTGTGGGTGGGCATGCTGAGGTTTGTAGTTCCACAACTAGAATTTAGGCAGCGTCAGTTGAACTTGTGTTTGTCGGGTGTTTCTCCTTGTGACAGAGACCCAATAAACCTGTGTCACCAGTAACTACTCTTTATTCACATTCACAGCTTTATGAGGCAGAATACATTGCAGAACAGAAACGAATTACAAATGCTATGTACTATTTTACTGTCAGTACATTGGAAAAACAGAAAAGCCAATGATTAGAAGTGTAAGAGCAGATTATATTATTATTATTATTATTATTATTATTATTATTATTATTATTATTATTATTATTATTATTCTGTTACAACTATTGTGAAGCTAATACATAACATATTGAGTTAAATAGATGTTTTTACTAATGGAACTCATTTTTTGTCTTCATTATCCTCGGAGTGTCCCGGATGCTCTTAAAGTGAAGAGCAACCAAGAAGTCATGGAGAAAGCCTAGCTCCACAAACAGAAAGTGGAAGCGTTGAAAAAAGCAGAAAATGGTTTCCATATTGAGAAAGGCACAACCAGAGCATGTGGCTCAGAAGGAAAGCTTCTTGGCTCTATAGACACAGCAAAAGAGGAAAGAATTTAACACTTTTTTTGGTAAGGAGAATTAGATGTTTTCTAAGCCAGATAAAGAAATAGAAGGTACGGACTAATGAGTTGATGAAGAATGCAACCAGCTGAGACTCCAGCTGTGGAACTGTGAGAAGAACCAATTTGAGGATCAGTTTGTCTTCTTCGTTGAGGGAAAAAGTTGGCGGAGGGACCCCAACAGCAGAAAGCATATATGAATGAATTTAAACAGAAGAAGCTGGGAGAGCTGTTGTGAATGTAGCAGAGAGAATAGGGGACTGAAGAAGTATCGTAGCAGAGCAAATAAAATGAGACCTTTCCCCCAGACATAGAACATAAAAATGTGTTTTCTCATTCACAGTTATTTTTCCCAGCAAGATTTGGTGGGACTATACATTTCATTTGTTGTGTTAATAGCAGAACATTTAAAGTAGGCTTAACCTGGGTCCCTCTGGCTGTTTGTCACACACCAGCACCAGTATACGTTTTAAACTCTCAATGCCGGGTGTTTTCACACAGATCTGCATCCTCTGCTTCTGCCACTTCTTAATTTCTCTGAGTTTGCAGTCATATGATATCTGACTTCACTTTTGGTTCATTTAAACTGTCTACTCATGTGACCTCTGGCATTACTTACTGTTTTCAGTCATGTAATTACAATCTCATGACAAAGCCTCTCAGCTATTTAAACCCCACTCTGTGCACAAATCACTGCCAGAGTGTTAGTGTCTTGCTCTAGTTTTCTCTACTGTTTGAAGCAATGTAATCATTATTTGTATCGACTTAGTTTTGCCTCTCATTTTGTGTCTGTGAGCCTGACTTTGGCTCATCTGTTGTTTGGAACTTGTGCATGTAACCACGACTGTCGGCTTCTTGTTGTTTTTGCCTACTGATTTTGTATCTTCCTCTGACATCATTCTCCAGCTAGTTACATCAGATGACAGATAGAGGGTCCTGACCTGTGGGATCCCAGCAGTAGTCAATACCACCTGGCAACAGTTTCTGGTGAAAACTGGAGTCTTGTTAGACCATATGTATCAACTCAATGCTAATCCATCCTGACTGAAGAACAGGATCCTATTCCCTCAGTTAGAACCGTGGCTGCAGAACACCCTCCCAGCCAAAATATAGAGAATCTCAGGTTGCCACCTTCTGATTTAAAGCTATGCACATCAAAAAGAATAGCATCACAAAATAAAAACATTATGTAAACATAACTAATGTAAACATATTTTCTAGATTTGTTTAGTGTTATTTCTTTACTTAATAATATTACTAATATTATTATTAGTTATTATTATGTCTACTATTATATTTATTTCTATTGCAGTCTGTCTTCAATTATTATTCATCAATATGGGTGAGAGCTATCACAAGATTTATTTCCTGTGAAACATGGAACCATTTTCCATACACTACAGTAGAATGTTGCCCCACTCACCAAAACAGCCGGAAAAAGTAGTGTTGCTTAGCTTTACCAAGGAACACACACTGAACAAAGTTCCCTCAACACATTAAACACTGTGATCTATCTTGTTCCTCCCACTATATTTAAGTCAACGTATTTGCTCTCTTGTGGTTTGGCTGGACTAACAGACAAGTGCTGTTTGATTGTCACAAGGATATCTGAGGTGCCTTTATCAATGTACCGCTCTCCAGCCCTTCAGCAAACAAACTGCCTTCTGTTACAGCCAAGTATTTAAAATTTTGACTCATCAGCCCAGAGCACCTACTGCCCTTACTCTGCACACCAGTTCCTATGTTTTCGTGCACAGTTGAGTCGCTTGGTCTTGTTTCCACTTTGAAGGTCGTCTTTTTGGCTGCAGTGCTTCCATGAAGACCACTTCTGGCCAGACTTCTCCAAACAGTAGATATGTGTACCTGGGTCCCACTGGTTTGTTCCAGTTCTGAGCCAAAGGGCTGGAGAGCGGTACAACAATGAGAGTCTGCAGGCAACAGTGAAGCATGGTGGAGGTTCCTTGCAAGTTAGGGGCTGCATTTCAGCAAATGGAGTTGGGGATTTGGTCTTGATCTCAACATTATCGAGTCTGTCTGGGATTGCATGAAGAGACAGAAGGATTTAGGCAAGCTTACCTCCACAGGAGACCTGTGGTTAGTTCTCCAAGATGTTTGGAACGACCTCCCTGCCGAAATTCCTTCAATAACTGTGTGCAAGTGTACCTAGAAGAATTGATGCATTGATGTTATGTTAAAGGCAAAGGGTTGTCACACCAAATATTGATTTGATTTAGATTTCTTTTCTGTTCATTCATTTTGCATTTTGCTACTTGATAAAAATAAACTATTAACACTTGTATTTTGACAGCATTCTTATGTTGCAGCATTTTTTCCACACCTGCCTAAAACTTTTGCACAGTATTGTATATCAGCGTGCCTTGCGCGGACCTTAATCAATGACTGCTGTGTTATTTTATATTATTCATATATTATTCATTTATCCTCACTTTGTCTACAACAAGCATGCCGCGAGGCCACTAATGATGACGTCAACGTGGTGGAACATTTACTGGTCACCCAGAGAAAGCAGTTCAAAGATATTACGGTCAAGAATATTATCGTCACAATCAACGTATAGCAAAAACAACTGATACACTGCTTGCATTGTACATGACATATTCGTAAAACAATATTACTCTTTGGGTCCTATGGATGTGCAATGTGTGAACTGTGGTGCCCTACACTTTTTGGAAGAGGAGATTAATGGCCATGTTTCAGACTGCTGTCGCAATGGAAAGGTTTCGTTGCCTGATGTGGTTATTCTACCATATTTAGTAGAACTATTTATAACAAATACCCTCAAATTACGTACTCATTATCTCCATAATGTCCTCAGTTACAACTCATTCATTACATTTCAGTTTAATTTAAGGCGGTTACCAGCGGGTTTCCTTAGTAGCATTTAATAGCATATATGTTTATTAAATATGACTCCTTAAACCCCAACAATAACATTAATGCCACAGACCCACCAGTACCTACAGTATATTAATGCCACAAGGGTGCCTACCTCCCAACTGTCCTGATTTTTGCAGGACAATAGGTGAAGTTTTACACAAATTTGAACAATTGTGGGCGGAGTTTGGGTTGGACAGGGGTGGGGCTTAGTATGTCCTGATTTCATTATTCTAGATCACTGTTTCCCAACTCCAGTCCTCAGGACCCCTAACAGTGCAGGTTTTCCAGGTCACAAGTGAAATAATTATACCACCTGTGGATTTTTCAAAATGTATCAAATAAATACACCTGTGCTTCAGCAAAGAGATATGAAAAACATGCACTGTTAGGGGTCCCTGAGGACTGGAGAACTGTCTAGATGTTGGGAGGTATGCACACGGCTTGCTAATTTCATTAGAGGCCAATCAACCTTCCAGCATGTTTTTGGACTTTTAGAAGAACAGCGTGCAAATGCAAGTAGAATATATGAATTCCACACAGCTACTATCCTGGTCAGAACTGAACCTATGGTCTGTGAAAATTTACAATGAGAGATACTGTACATTATTCCTTAAAATAACTCAGTTTTAATTCAAATAAAAAAAATAATTTTTAAAACACAGATCCACAATGACACAAACTCACGCAGACACAAAGATTATTGACAGAGTTTGACAAACAGTCTCAAACTAACACACAGACCCACAATAACAGCTTGCAGGAAGTTGTAACTATGCACTTCCTGTTTCTTGCTACATAGGTTGAGTCCTAGGGGAATGGGTGCTGGAGTGGCCATGAACTGAGCAGAATGACATGTATTGTATATATCCCTTGGATTACAGAGTGAAATGTAGTATTGCCTTATATTAATTCATTAGCAGACTTTAATAAAAATAAACCAATATACTATGCTGGCAAAGGCAGATTATTACACTACAGCTTCCAAGATCCTCGAGCCAGCTAAAGATAATGGGATCACAGTTAAACAATGGCTTAATTGTCATGGTTGCCTAAACCCTTCTAATCCTTTCAAATGTACTTGTGCTATGCATTGAGTGCTCAGTAAAATACACCTGCTCATTTACATATATAAGCAATTCATTTATTTCTATCATACTGTTAATGATACTCTTACTGATTGAGATCGTGTGCTCATATTTACAGTTCCAATTCCGTCTGTATTGTGCATTTTATAATTCTTCAGTTGCACACAAGTTCCAGGCCGGTCTTTTATGATGCCATTAATAAAATAAGCCTTGTTCTTGCCTTGGCATGTACATTAAGTCGTATAAAGACATTGGAATTAAAAAGCTTTTGGAATCTCAATTTGAGAGAAAAAAAATACAATACTCTGCTATTTGTGATAATCCCTTTTCTTATGTCAAATGCTCACTTTGCTTTATATGCAAACATCACAAAGAGATGACCGACTACAGTGTTTAAATGAACATTCTTTTGTAATACATTGGTAGAGAGGAAGGAAAAAAAGGGAGTGAAGTATAAAAAGAAAGATTGCTGAGATAACTAAGACAACTGTCACAAAGTACCATCCATTAGAGTAAATAAAGAATTCCTCTTGAAAGAACTATTGCATAATTGATACAGCATATGATTACATGGTAAGGCATGCTGTCACATCAGTAATACATTTTGTACTGATTGTAAATTTGCAGTGACTGGGTAGTACTGCATGGTTCATAATTTATTGGAAATGAAAAAAAAAATAATGGGACCTGGTAACTTAATTGAATTTAAAGGGGCAAAAATAAAATATTACTTTCATTTTCTAAATTCTGAATATCTTAATTTGATCAGAATTGAAATAAAAGACAAAGTAATTATTGTAATTTTTTTGTTTTTGTTTTTTTATTAATGAATGAAATGTGAGTTAGTCAGGACAGTGTTAAATAAATTTACAGAGAAAGGTAAGAGAGAATAATTAAATCATTTATCGATAAACGTAGAGTTGAGTTGGTAGTTGAGAAGTTGAGAGAGACTGTGAGTTTACAGAAGGCCGTGATACCATTTGAGGACATGTATGTAACTCTGTTTGCATTCCACTCCTGTCAGATCCCACTTAAATGCAGTGACTGACTTAGATTTCTGAAAAGTACTAATGATTTCTTTCTCAGCAGGTATCTTCAATCCTCATAGAAAAGCTGTGATGTGTCGAGTAGACTTGCCTGGGAGCATAGGGCAATTACAACTCGACTTGGAAGTGGAGTCAGACTTTCAGATGGGAGCGTCCACTTCCAGGCTGGCTTCCTCTAGATGTCACTTGTTTATTTTTAGATCTACCATATACAGCATAATACAAAACCTGTGAATGTGGCCATAATTTACCATTGGTGCAATAAAAGGCTGATGACGCATAGGCACTTATTCAGTTAGGATCAGACCCAGCTTGAAGGTGGAGTACTGTCAAAACCACACTGCAGTGAGGACAAATTTAAAACTCTATTGAGTGTTAAAATAATGCTACCCAGTACAGTGTGCTACATGCAAAAAAAGGCAGTATTTTGTGTGTGTGCAAAAACTGAAAAAAAATCATTTGTACTCCTTGCATCACAAGGAGTGGTAGTATAGTTTGACATAGTTTGTCCAGTTGAAGATTTGGAATTTTATCTGAATTTGCTTCTAACTCTAAATAAGGCCATTTGTGCGCCTGTAATGTCTTAACGGTGGGAGTTAGCACTTATGCTCTTTATTTGCTTAACAGGCTGTGTAAGATCCTGTGGGCATTATTTGTGGAGTATTCATCCATTATATTAGTGTTTGTGTGGCAGACCAAGGGGTAGATTTATCAAACCTTCTAATAAGCAAGAGTGGAGGTGTAGCCCATAGCAGCCATTCAGATTCTAGCTGTCATTTTCTAGAATGTACTAGGTAAATAATAGCTAGAATCTGATTGGTTGTTTTAGGCAACACCTTCACTTTTCCTTTTTTGAAGGTTGTTGGGCATTGACAGTTTTGTGGGGAGGTTTGACGGCATATAAGGGGCATTTAGGAAGATGATGGATATGTACTAAATGCTTGCCAATAATATTACCCAATTTCCTGCATTATTTCAGCTGGTATTATTCAGTTGTTTCTTTAAGAAAAACACTTAGAAACTATGAGCTTGAAAATTGATTTATGTGTCTGAAATGGATGGAAACGTACAAATCTAAACCAGCTGTATTAGTAATAGTACCGAATCGATTTACTGATTTTCTTTCATTGAATTTTTGATTGAACTCGTTAACATGTACTTTCCAGATTTACTGCTAAATCTTTATAATTTCCTATGATCATATTTTTGTTTAACTGTGTTCTTATTGATTATTTTGCTGTCAGTTTATTCATTTAAGTGCAGTGAAAATTGGTACAATAGGGCATATTTATTAACTAGCACATTTTTGACACAATCATTTTCATTCCTTATCGCAATGATCGTGGGTGCCATCGGGCACAACTTTTGAAAATCATTAATTTTCAGAACTTGTTAACCCATGAAAAACAGCAGTCCCCATAGAAACCTATTGTGTACAATAACATCCCCTAGTGCGATCCCCTAGTTATATGTAGAGGGGATACTGAAAATTGCGGTGGTCCCCCAAAAATAGCTGTTTTCAGGGGATTAGTAGCTTGGTAAATAGGCCCCAATAACTGCTATTTCTATTTCTGAATGCTACTCTCTTAAAATGATGAACTGTAAAAATTGTCCATCTAGCATACATTATACAGTAATACATACACATATACTGATGCAAATGATTGCATATTCTCTGTGCAGTGCTCATCAACTGGATTGGCACTAAGGAAATGATAATAACAGTAATAATAATGGAGCATTTCAACAAAATAAAGGCTTGAATATATAATAAATTGTTTATGTATGTTCTAAATGGTGAATATTGTAGAAAATTCACATGTACATCTCACTGAAGTGTTCTGTCAATGGAATTAAATTGGAGAGCATGCAATCAACAGTCAACAATCTTAGATGGATTTTCCCAGTGATAATTGTTTATTTGTTAATTAAGTATTAACTAGTGAAGTATTTAAAAGCCTGATGATTGCTTTTGAGAGCCAATTTTATATCATTATGAAGTGGGACTTCTACACACCGTGCCACAGCTCAGAAAGAAAATAGTGACAATAGCTTGGAATAATTTATGTTCTGTGCTACAGTGATTGCATTTTATTTCAATGTAACTTATGATTTAAGATTTCTGTGCAGCATTTTTTAAAGCCTGAGGTGCAGTATTCTCTGTTCTCCAAGCCAAAACGGTGGTAGACACTTTCCTGAAGACAGTAATCCCGACAATGGTTACACCGACTTAAAACGGCCGATTAGTATAAATGCGACATTCATAAGTATTGGCATACCATAATTTACATACACAGTATCTCCGATACTTCTTATAGACGACAGGTATAAATTGTGAGTGGGGAAAATGCCGGCCGGCGACTGGTAATCTTGTCATTTACAAAGGTCAGAGTGAGATTGACAGTTTTAAGGGTGGACCTGCCGCCTGTATACATTAGTATAAACTCTTCATTTAGATGTCCAATTTGTCAAAGATAGACAGGACGATCTGGACAATAGAGCGTGCAGAAATAATTTGTGCATAATATTCCTGAATCTTTTGCCTCTTCGGAGTTTGAACAATTCCTGCTGCAATTTTATTTTGCCATCTTGATCCTGAAGCATCCACAGAACAACTACATCTGGACAGGGCTTACAGGACCTTGAGACCAAAACCTCCAAATACTGCTCTACCTAGAGGGATCTTCTCTTGCAAATGCACTATTATAAATCCTGTGACTGGTTCTTTCTACATCAAGACACAGTGATAAATACATTTTTGAAGACCTCCAACTTGTGGTTTTTCAGGACCTAGCACCTATCATCATCATCGTAAGCAGCTATTTATATAGCACCACTAATTCCGCAGCGCTGTACAGAGAACTTACTCACATCAGTTCCTGCCTTATTGGAGCTTTAAATTCTTTAATATACACACACAAAGACAGAGAGACTAGGGTCAATTTGATAGCAGCCAATTAAAGATGTTTTTGGAGTGTGGGAGGAAACCAGAACACCCAGAGGAAACCCACGTAAACAGGGGAGGTGGCTCAGTAACTCAGCCCAAAGTAGCCCACTATGGGACTGGCCAGGAGATCTGATGCCACGCTGTCCCTCAGTTCAGCCTGCCCCTGCACACAAACATGGGAAGAACATATAAACTCCACAAAGATAAGGCCATGTCGGGAATCGACATGCTGTGAGGTAGAATTACTACATTAAGGAAACATTATGAACTGAGAGTCTTCACCAAAACTCTGCAGACATGGACATTAAATATAGATGGGGCATTCCATTAACCCTCATGGTGTCAAACAATGATAACTTCCTTTCAGCTAAAACCCCAGATGACATGTTGGACCTTTTCACCACTTTGAATATCTCCCCTCCACTCTCTACTCCTCTCTCTCAGTCTCAATTAGCTCACAAAATGTGATCTAAGATCACCCAAAAAAGTATTGAAACATTTCAATTCTCTCATGGAACTAGTCTACATGACACTTCAAAAATCAAGAAAGAATTTGAAAACTTCTATTACAAATTCTACAATGTAGCTACAACTCGTTTTCTAGCCCTGAATTATCCACCACCATAAACGCTTTCTTACCCTCATGTCAAATTATTCTCTAAAATCCTGTCCACGGTAGGCGAGCCTGGGACTATACAAGAAGGACTATTGATCTTGTCCAATTAATTAATAAATTTAGAACACACTCCTTGCTTTTGTCCCTGGATGCATAAACAGATTTTGACCGGATTCTCTTGCACTTTATGTTTGCAACTTTGAGCAGATTTGGGGTAGAGGGAGATTTTCTTAGAGACATCGAGGCACTGTATACAAACCCATCAGCCAGATTAGTACCCAATGGCAGTCTCTCAGAGCTTGTTCAGATTTGTAATGGCACTAGACAGGGCTGTTCTCTTTCACCCCTTGCTTTTGCATTAATTATAGAAACACTAGCTATCTTCCTCATGTGCAATCCAAATATTGGAAGAGTGGCTATGGGAGGTGAGACCTACAAATTATAGGTTATAGACCTACTAAATCACCCCCAAACAGCGCTCACACCTCACACACTTCAGGTTTGCCACCACCTATTGAGGACCCCAATACCATGTCCCACACTGGCACACAAGGCTTCTAGCTATCCACAGACAAGCAAGACCCACATCAGCAAGCAAAGGGTTAACTCTTCACACCTTCAGACTGTTGCACAAATTTAACTGCAAGCACACACACAGCTTGTTAATCAAATGTATCAACAAATCACACACTGGCATTCAAAGGGTTAACTTGGTCGAACTATATTCTTCTTAACAGGCTAATGAATTCATTAAGAGTATCAAGGACGCAACATATTAAAGTATAGATTTAATATACAAAAGTACAGGGCATTCAGATATAAAAAATAATTAATAAACAATTATTAGATTGACATGCACAAGCAAAACAGTGTAAAATAACAAGGATTAGATTCAGAGTACAACTTACATCGAAGCGGTATATTCTGGCCAAGGGAAATTGGCTTGGGCAACTTATCAAGGTGAATTGATTTCCCAAAGTCTGACAATGTGTTATAACCCTTCCACATCTGTCCCCGACCCCAGGGGTTGTGTCTGTGATACTTTTTTCAATCCCCATTTGCATGTTGCCTGATTTACTACCCAATTCTACTATGTGACCTAACTTTTCTGTGGAGCGTCACACAGACCTAATTTCATTATTAATAAATCCCTTATGAATTGGGCCATCTTTTTATAACAAACATCATGGAATTATGACAATGTGACATACCTTTTCCAAGATATGTGATTTTAACTATTCCCGGATACCGCCAGTATCTGACATTCCCAACCCCAATGTGATTTCTGCTTCTCAGTATGAAGTGGCACCCAGATTTCCCAAAATATGAACTATGAAGACATTTTCCATTGAAGCTCATGTTTCTATATATCTTTATAGGCAGTCTTCAAATGCTATCTTTGTTTACAAGGATCTAACCTAGGCATATGGCTCTGTCATTTACATTTAGTGGTTTGTTGTGTTTACACTACCTATTAAAGTAAGTCAATTAGGAAGTGGAATACATGATCAAAACAATGGATGTCTGTGATCTGCATATCTTAAGCAGGTCTCCTCAAGTAGGAGGTAACCTAATTACCTCCTACTGGGCTAAGTGTTTCCTTTTTAAAAACATTTGGTCAAACATTTATCTGAGTTGAAAATCAGGTTCATTTAAGTATCAATGCAATGCTTTATTTGGGCCCTGACATTCAATATTCTATTTCATCATATCAGATTTATGCTCTCATCTTGACACTCTGCAATCCGAAACATTCCACTGAAACTGCTCTTACAAAAGTGATCAATGATCTACTTACTGCAAAGTCTAAGGGTCATTTCTCTATACTCATTCTCCTGGACCTCTCTGATGCTTTTGACACTGTTGATCACCCTCTTCTCCTACACACCCTTCACTCCATTGGCATTCGTGACACAGTTATTTATAACTTATCGAACCACTCCTTTAGTGTTTGTACCTCTGGCACATCCTCCCCTCCACTTCCACTATCTGTTGCCGTTCCACAAGGCTCTGTTCTTTTACTTTTTTCATTATCCACCCCTTCTCTTGGGACTCTACTTCACTCATTCAGCCTCAAATACCACCTCTACGCTGATGACACCCAAATCTATATCTCTTCACCTGACCTCTCTCCTTCTGTACTATATTGTGTAACCAACTGTCATTTATGTCTTTCTGCTATCTCCACATGGATGTCCCAATGCTACCTAAAGCTCAACATGTCCAAAATAGAACTTAATATCTTCTCTCCTGTCAGAGTCACCACCTGCCCTCAAATCTTCCTCACTGTCAGTAACATCACAATTTCCTCAGTCTCCCAAGTTCGCTGCCTTGGTGTCACACTAGACTCTACACTATGCCTTATTGCTCACATCCAGACTTTCTCCAAGTCCTGTCGATTCCACCTTGAAAGCATTGCTAGAATACGCCTTTTTCTTATTCAACATGCTACCAGAACTCTTACCCATTCTACCATAATCTCTGGTCGTGACTATTGCAAACTCCTGCTATCTGGCATTCCTGACACCCATATATCCACACTTCAATCCATCCTAAATGCTGCTGCAAGACTGATCTCCTCTCTCACCGGTCCACATCTGTTGCACCACTTTGCACATCACTACACTGGCTCACTGTGTCCTCCAAAATCAAATTCAGATTACTCACCCTTATCTACAAAGCCCTCAACAACTGTACAATGCATACATCTCAAATCTCATATCAAAATACTCTCCCTCCCACCCTCTTAGATCTACCTCTGACTGAACCTTGTCTCTTCTCTGATAACCACCTCTCACTCCCTCCTACAAGACATCTCCTTTGCTGCTCCCCACTTATGGAATTCCCTACCATGCTCAATCAGGCTTTCCCACAGCCTTCAAATATTTAGATGCTCTTTAAAAACCTATCTCTTTTTTAGAGGTGACCTTACCTCGAATAACACTATTCACACTTTAAATGAATGCACCCTCACAACTGTACCAATCTCCACTCTGAACCAGATTTGCTCCTTGTTTCAGCTGTGCCCTCTTCTACTTAGAATGTAAGCTCTCTAATGAGCAGAGTACTCCATACCATTTGTTTTCATGTCTGCATTTATTTTGTCTTCCTTGTATGTCCTTGTTTTATGTATGTACTGTTTCCCTACTGTACAGCTCTGCGGAGCACTGTGGCACCTTACAAATCTACGATAATAATAATAATAACAATAATAATAATCACATTTAAAATTAATTATTCTAAACCTGAGGCTCTCCCTTTACATATCCCTGAACCTGATAAACATCATTTATCGCACAATTATAATTTTAATTGGAGAACTAAAAAAATAAAATATTTAGGAATATACTTTAAAACCTTCTACTCTTCAATACACATAGAACATTTTCCAATCCTCTTTTCTGGCATCCAAAAATATCTGCAGAAGTGGAAAAGGTACACTATCTCCTGGCTTGGTCATATTTAGCCATAAAAATAAATATTTTACCCTGACTTCTATATGTATTCTAGACCATTCCTGTCCTTGTTCCCTGTACTCTTCTAAACAACTGCAGCAACCTGTTAATAAATTCATTTGAGCTAATATGTCTCCTCAGTGGAAATTTTCACCCTTATTAGATTATTATTTTCATTATTATTATTATTATTATTATTATTATTATTATCCTTTATTTGTTAGGCGCCACAAGATTTCCGCAGCGCCGTACACCATACAAACAGTACACTATACAGGGTGAAACAGTACAAAACAATAAACAGAGATACCAGTACTTCAGGAACTCCAGGCAGGTTAAAGCAATAAACAGGGAGCAGAAGAACAGGTGAGAAGACAGGAGGGAAGAGGGCCCTGCTTAAGTGAGCTTACATCCTAAGGGAGGGAAAACAGAACAGGCACAAAGGGAGTCAGATGTGGCAAGGGAGAGAGCGAGTGGAGGAGAAGAAGGGGTTATGCGCATGGTTGGTAGGCTTTAAGGAAGAGGTGGGCTTTCAGTGCACATTTGAAGAAGCACAGAGTAAGATGGAACGAGGGAGGTCATTCCAGTGAAGGGGGGCAGCACGGGAAAAATCTTGGATTCTGGAGTGGGAAGAGGTGATAAGAGTGGAGGAGAGGCGTCGATCATTGGCTGAGCGCAGGGAGCGGGCAGGAGTGTGAATGGAGAGGATGTTAGAGATGTAGGGGGCTGTAGAGTGGGATAGAGCCTTGTAAGTGGTGGTGAGGAGTTTGAAAAGGATTCTGTAGGGGAAGGGAAGCCAGTGTAAGGCGAGGCAGAGAGGGGAGGCAGAGGAGGAGCGGCATGAGAGGAAGATGAGTCTTGCGGAGGGGGGACAGACGGGAGTGGGGGAGGCCAGTGAGGAGGAGGTTGCAGTAATCCAGATGGGAGATGATGAGTGCATGGATGATAGTCTTGGCAGCATCCTGAGAGAGAAAGGAACAGATGCGGGCGATGTTGAGTAGTTGGAAGCGACAGGCTTGAGCAAGGGAGTGAATATGGGGGGCAAAAGAGAGAGAGGAGTCGAGGGTGACCCCCAGACAGCGGAGTTGGGTGACAGAGGAGATGTTGGTGTTGTTGATGACAATAGAGAGGTTATGGTGGGATGGGAGTCTGGATGGAGGAAAGACAATGAGTTCCGTTTTAGAGATATTGATTTTGAGAAAACGCGCAGACATCCAGGAGGAGATGGCGGAGAGGCAGTCAGATACATAAGAGAGGAGGATGGAAGAAAGATCAGGGGAGGAGATGTAGAGTTGAATGTCGTCAGCATAAAGGTGATACTGAATACCGAAGGAGGAGATGAAAGCACCAAGGGAGGAAGTATAGAGCGAAAAAAGTAGAGGGCCAAGAACAGAGCCCTGCGGGACTCCTACAGGGAGAGAGTAGGGGGGGCAGGAGGCGGAGCCGGACGTGGATACAGAGAAGGAGCGGTTAGCGAGGTATGAGGTGAACCAGGCGTGGACAGATCCAGAGAGGCCGAAGGAGAGAAGAGTTTGCATCAGGAGGGGGTGGTCCACGGTGTCAAAGGCTGCCGAGAGGTCAAGGAGGATTAGTAGGGAGAAGTGACCCTTGGATTTGGCCGATAGGAGGTCGTTAGTAACCTTGGCCAGTGCAGTTTCGGTGGAGTGAAGAGGACGGTAGCCAGATTGGAGGGGGTCGAGGAGAGAAAAGTCCGAGAGGTGTCTGGCGAGGCGGCAGCAGACAATCCGCTCCAGTAAATTGGAGGCATAGGGGAGCAGTGAGATAGGGTGATAATTAGCGAGAGAGGTGGGGTCAAGATTGGGTTTTTTTTAAAGATAGGAGAGATAAGAGCGTGTTTAAGGGAGGAGGGAACTACACCAGAGGAGAGTGATAAGTTGAAGAGGTGTGCAAGGTAAGAGCAGACGGTGGGAGAAAGAGAGCGAAGGAGGTGGGAGGGGATGGGATCGAGCTGGCAGGTGGAGGGAGGAGAGGAAAGAATAAGGGAGCGAACTTCTTCCCCTGTTGTGGGGCAGAAGGAGCACCAGAGTTGGTTGCTGGAGGGAAGCGAGGCGATGAGGGTGGCGGGAGAAGGGGAGGAGGAGGTGTTCAGTCTGATGGCCTCAATTTTGGATGAGAAAAAGGTGGCAAAGAGGCGGCGGGGGTTGGAGGATTGAGAAGAAATGAAGGACTTAAAGAAGGATTGTTTAGCGAGGGAGAGAGCAGAGCAGAGAGAGGAAAGAATGAGTTTAAAGTGAAGGAAGTCAGCCAGGGAACGAGATTTCCTCCAGAGGCGTTCAGCGGTGCAAGAGCACCTTTGGAGGAAGCGGGTGAGTTTGGAGTGCCAGGGTTGAGGACTAAGGCGGCGCCTGCCGATAGCGGAGGCCGGGGCAACAGCATCAAGGGCAGAAGTGAGGGAGAGGTTGTAGAGAGAGGACGCCTGGTCAGGAAAGACCAGGGAGGGAAGAGGTGATAGTAGAGTTCCAAGAGAGGAGAAGAAAGAGGTGGGGTCGATAGCATCAAGGTTGCGCCTAGTGAGGGTGGCTTTAGGCAGGGCGGGAGTAGGGGAGGAGGACAGAGTGAAGGAGAGGAGATGGTGGTCTGAGAGTGGGAAGGGAGAGTTGGAGAAGTTGGAGAAGAGTTGGAGAAGATCTACCCAACGGGATGGATGGGGAAATTTCCGTAGCTACTCAAATATTATTATGCTACCCATATGTCCCAACTGATGGCCTGGTTAACTCCCTGTCTGTCCTTCCGTCCCCTTCCTCTGCTCAGTGGCTCCAAATTAAAACTGCTATCACTGGTATAATTTCCTGAGCGTCTATTTTGACTCTTTGTAAACTCTCTACTCCAGTGATAGTTCTCAATGACCCAGTTATTGACTTTTCTACATCTACCTGGCTGCATACCACTAGAAATTTTGAATTTATTGCCATACCCTCTCTAATAACCTCTGTATGGGATAACCCTTTCTACCAGGTTCCCCTACCCACCTTCTCTTTTTGTAGCAATGCTTGGTAAATTTCCCAGGGAATTTATGATTTCCTTGATGGGCTGCAGTGTAGGTTTATGGACTCCTTGTCAGAAACATATGGCATTATTTAGTGTCTTTGAATACTCCCAGTTGTACTCCTATCTGTACTCTATATCAAGATTTCTGGTGCTTAAGGGCCTGAACCAATTTGACAGAATTTGCAATTACTAATAAAAGAGGTATGATTTCTATTCTATATACTTTATTTATATCTACCTCTGCAGAATCTTCTCTGGGACTTGATTGGGAAAGAAAGCTCGAGCTCCTGACGGATGATGACATGGATGATGACATGTGGAGCTGGATTAGGGATGGGCAGGGCCATCTTAACATCATAATGGGCCCCCGAGCAAAGCCGTGCACCGGGGCCCCTATATATATATATATATATATATATATATATATATATATATATAGATAGATAGATAGATAGATAGATGTACTTGCTCAGTGACCCTTGAAGGGTTTTTTTGCAGGTTTTTTCGTTTGCATGAATATTTATTCTAATTAAGAGCCCTGCCTATGGGGCCCCCTTGCACGTGGGGCCCCCGGGCACCTGCCTATCATGCCCAATGGAAAAGATGGCCCTGGGGATGGGGTCTCTAGGGCCTCTATGTCTACCCTGATTAAGGAAACATCTTATAAAATCTATTCCAGATAGTACCGTGTGAATATGAGGTTAAACAAGTTGTTCACTGCTCACCTTTGTGCTGGATGGGGTGAAGGCTATCCATAATTGGTGGCAACGTCCCAAGATTTCAGAATTTTGGAGGGACATTCATAAACTTATTGAGAAGATCTTGAATATTAAATTCTGCCTCTCCCCTTTGAGTGCTGTGCTGTGCCTCCCTGTTCCAGATTTGGGGACCATGTCTAATAAACTTATTTCACATATTCTCAATGCTACAAAATCCTCCATACCTAAATTCTGGAATGAACTTTGTCCACCTCCTCATTGCCTCCAAGGAGCAAATCACTTATCTTCTGCGGAGAAAAGTGGATAAATATGATACCATTTGGGAACCATGGCTCTGTTTACCTCTCCCACTCTGTAATAATTCCTTGTTGTCCTTCAGCTTGATCCTTCACATGATATTTATATTGGTGTTAACACGTCTAATATCTATTTATCTAATTATACCTTTGGATTGTCTTTTAGTTTTCTTACTGGCATTGGTTTATACCCTGATGGGCGCTCTGCTCCCTTTATACACCCCCCCTTTCCCTATCCCTTCCTCCCCATTTTAGAATTATACTTTTAAAATCTTAAAATGACAGTATTCTGTTATTTTTAGTGTTATTCCTATCTATTACTATGTTGTTATACTGGAGAATATTTTTGCCTCTGCACATGTTGTCATTTTAAAATAAACATTTGTTTTGAAAAAGAGATACCTGGAAAAAGCAATGTCCTAATATTATACTATATGATTAGTGTGGAAGAAGTCAAAATCTTCTATAAACTTCTATTAAGTAAGAATGACCAAAGTCACATTTATTTAGTAACTTTACTCAAACTAGCATAGGTGTATCCCCTTCTGTGGGATCAAACTGGTATTTATATCTTGAAACAGTACAATGAGGAAACAACTATAATGTATAATGCATGCAAGGTACAGAATAGTTTTTTGCTGAGAAAACAGTACATATTGCTTTCTTCTTTGCAATTACACATGTCTAATATATATTAGGAGTCAAAATGTAACCATCTTGATTGTTAAAACCTACTCTCTGTTTTCAAAACATAAGATCACATTTCTAATTAAGCACAGTCCCTTAGGCAGCTATATACTCTCTTACAGAAACAAATACTGATGTTATCATCACACATATACATTCCCTTTCTTCTCCATTACTTTGTTTTCTTCTAAGATATTTGTTGCATACAGAAATCCTTTTAACTAATCAAAGTCTAGCTATTAAGTCCTACTTCCAAATTCCCATCTTTTCAGCCATACATCATTAATATTAATACTAATCAGTTCATCCACACATTTATCACTTTCTCTTTTCCTACTTTTCAAATCAAAGTACAATGGGTCTTATTTAGAGTTTAGAAGTTGAGCAACATAAAAGCATTTTTATAATATATATTTTATGTTTGATGTCATATAATAGTCCCCCATCTGAATTAAGGAAACCATATTGTTTCCATAGTTGGCCATGATAATGTACTACACCAAACGCATCCTGAGAATCATTGTAAATGCTTGCAGAATGTTCCTTAGCAAGTGAACATGCTCTTATGGGAGGCAATAACTCAGCAATTTGATCTGCATAGACAGAGGGTAAATTACCTAATTATTCTTTTCTTTTTGTGTCCTGGGGTGAGGTTGTAGGGTGTTCATATGAATCAAAACTGATCCTTTTTACCCCATTTCCTGTCATGATCTAAAAACACACAATGCATTTAGGTAAAAGTGCAGCTCTTTAACTAGACCCAAAGGCATAAAAGGTAGAAGGATCACCATAAACAATGATTTTCTTTTTCTTCTGTTAGATATGCACATGTATCACTTACCAGACCAAACATAGTAAACCAGTTATAGAGGAAGCTGTAGGTCTAAGATATATATGTATTTTGTTTTCTAAGAGGACTCATATTTGTTGACCTCTGGACTGAGGCTGGTAACATTCTCAAACCACCTTTTTCCTCTCAGAAAGAAAAGGGCTTACGGCATTAGAACCTTGAACCCCTAAAGGAGAAGAAAGCAAGAGAGTCATTTAGGGCCTTTCTTTAGGATCAGTGTTGGATAATCTAGTACTAGTTACATGCAGGAGAGAAGTTCAAACAATTATGATTGTATTTGAATATGTTCAAAGCATCCAGAGCAGCCAATAATCATATACAGACAAAACACAGCTTGCCACTTATTAATAAGCATGCAGCAAATTCTGTATTAATAGCAGTCTCTGACAGCTGTAGTTAATAAAAGATCCACAGAGACAATGGCAGTCTGTTGTTCATAGCACAGAGTTATAAAAGTTTTGATTTTTTTAGAAGGAGGCACAGTACTCACAAGATGCAATCTTGATAATGGAGAATATCCAATATTCCAGATCACCAGAAGGCAGCGAAACTCCAAGTGTTCATAAATTAACAAGTACAGAGAAGAGAATCATGTAACATAGGGGCACTCTATGATAATGGAGTATTTTAAAACTTACATTTTATTAGTTTTATTAAAATAATAATGAGTCCCAAAAATAGTGCCTGTGACACCAGTTGCGAAATAAAAAACAAAAAAGCACATAGTTAACATTGTAATGTTCTTATATTTAATATGGTATTAATGGTTTTAATACCTCTTAATTCACTTTATTTTGTTATATTTAGTAAGACTTAACGTATAAATCACTTCCAAGAAATAAAAAATCTTTTATATTTTTAGCACCATGATTAGATAGGCAGTGTGTGGGGTAACTATTATCTTTAGAATAAATGTATTCTTATCACAATGTCACCGTGGGGTTAACCATATTAACATTCCTGTGTTTATATGTACTTAATAGATCTACTAATGATGCACCAGTCCTAATATATATTAATGATGCCTCTCTGTCGATAGCCCTGGTACAATAGTACATTACATATCAGTATTATTAGTGCATTCATGATCTGTGTTTACTATTTTCTCCATATATCTGTAATAAACCAATCACTACAAGGATTAGCAGGGCGGGACTTACCTCTCTGCATTGTGATTGGGTCAGCGATGTGTCCATCAATGAGTCTGTGTCTTCGAGAATGATAGATTTCTATTGGCCTGCTGGTGATGACGTCCGTATTTGGGGGCGTATCTATCCCATAAAAGAGCTGTCAGCTCTGTCCTTCGGCTTGCCTGGTTAAAGCGAGTGAGCGAAACGCGCGTCGGCGTTCGCCTCGCAGTGTTATGCATATTAATTAATTATCAAAACAAATCTTTTCGGGAGGGGTCTAATCTCTGGCGTGTGTATGAATGATTGAATGAGAGCCCATAACCAGAAATAAGAGGGACTCTTAGATCAGCCATTTGAAAATCTCAGCAACAGTTAGGGCTTTATTAGCGTGACAGACTGTGGTGATTGAATGCTCAGATGTGAGCCTCCATTATAGAGAGATACGTGGACCAGTCCTTTTCTAGCCCTACTACAGCGTATGGTTGGGGCAGGATTTAGCCTGACTAATGCTACATTAACAACTATAATGAAATATACAATCTCTGATGTTGAAAACAACATCTTATAGCTTGGTAATCTATGGCTTATATACATCATGTTTGCCAACAATTAAGAGAGAATATATTTACTCATACAGCACTCTTAAGTCTGATTTATAGTGATAAGACTGCCACTGCCAGAGTTCATGTCCCACTAAACGGAGGTTACGTGACTACGGAATACCAAGGGTTCACTATTTTGATATATATCCCTTGAATAATTATTCCACCACAACAAGGGAATAACTCGGCTTATACTATCATTACTCCGTTAATGATGTCTTACTATATATCTATGACATCTCCCGTTTAGGACCAAGAAATTTCAAATATCTATGACATCTCCCATTTAGGACCAAGAAATTTCAATGGTCCTTCATATATTTTTGGATTTATAGACAGCTATTAAAAGCATTTTGTCATTTATTATAAAATCTTATTGAAGACTTTCTGGCTGTCTCATTACACTGCGAGGCTTGGCGGTGTTCTCTGCCATTTTAAAATTTATATGTTTGTTTATTTCACAATTTTTTTGTTTTTTATTTCGCAACTGGTGTCACAGGCACTATTTTTGGGACTCATTATTATTTTAATAAAACTAATAAAATGTAAGTTTTAAAATACTCCATTATCATAGAGTGCCCCTATGTTACATGATTCTCTTCTCTGTACTTGTTAATTTATGAACTAATAATACATGTATAGGGTGCACCAACTCAGTCAAAAAATAATCATATTAAATGAATGAAGATAGTCTGAGTGTTTGATTTCCTAGTGCGTTGGGAATTCAATTCCTTTGAAACTCCAAGCGTAACTGAGATGAGCCCAGAGCCGCTCAGTGTGTTATCAGCAGGCAGAGTAATATGGAAAGATTCCCTTTCTACCCAGCAGACAACTATTCAATATGTAGGCACTTCTATGTTCAAGTTGTTGTACTTATATAGATAATTCACAGTAAGCTGGATGCCAGAATGCTGAGATGGAGTAGTAATGCTGATTGCCAGAGTACAGAGTCTGAATTTTCTGTATGCTGTTTGCCAAGGTACATAGTCTGAGGTCTTTGAATGCTGTTTGGCAATGTTGTACAGCCAGAGTAAAGGGCGGAAATCTGTAAGCTAAAGAATCCCAGAGAGGAAATTGTGCAGGATTCCAGCGTAAACTCTATCACTGACAAAGAAGCATAGTACAGGAGACGGGTTTAAACTTCAAAAGTTCAATCAAGCCAGGAGAGAAGCATACTTTAGTTTAATGAGACAGGTGTGCAATGCTCACCACAGTTGAAGTTAGAATGTCAATTTACAAAGTCAATGACTTATGCTCACCAGAGTTAAAGAGACAATATCCTACTACCCAGGAATCCTCATTGGCAGCTGGCTGGAGTAGGAGGGAAGTGTCGAACAGATGATTGGGGGGTTCATCCCTAGCCTTATAACTAAAAGGTATTTTATAAACCAAAATGAAAATTACTGGGTTTTCTGATCTCTGAAGGTTGAGAAATAGTCAAAGCACAGTTAAATGAGTATCAATATTGATCAATATGCTTCCCTGGTTCTGTAAAGGAACTCTGGACCTTATAGATTGTATGATTGTACAAGTGATTGTAAGACTGTGAGAGACTTGTATGTCACAGAGGGTGAAATTCCCAGAGGTAGAGAGGCCATCTTTGCATTTTACTCAGATCTCTTTACTATGAAGAGACCGTACAGAGTTTTGTTTTAATAACAGAAAATTTGAACTAGCCTCAAGGGCCTGACAGTAATGGCCTGGACGAGATAGCTTAATTTTAGTATTTTAAAGATGATTATTAAAGAGGGTAGGATCCATCCAAGATTGAGCAATGACGATCCATTGCTTTTCTTAAAATGGACCAGAATATTCTGGTGAAAATACTCTTTAACAGATTAATGGATTTTTGCTTCAGTTATTGTCTGTTTTTCAACACTGTACTGTAAAGGGCTGTAGCTTTTTTAGTATAGTTCTCGGCATCAGGGAATCTCTTGCATTGGGCATGGCCAAAAAGTGGGGAAAATACTTTCAGTCTCTAGAATGAACCAATAAGAGAGTGAATGTTTTTGGCTATTGGAGAAGGGATAATATTTTTAGCTTTATGGATGCCCTCCTCAAGGCCAGCAAGGAAATCTGGATCTTAGGAAACAGATTTGACCTTAGTTATTATGTCTCGCAAAACTGGAAACGTAAGTTGTCAGAGAATTGGAAGAGTTGAAAATAGTTTCTGATGTAAATGTGGACCTCACAGAGATCTGATTACAATTTTCCTCTAGGTCAGTTATGTGTGTATCCTACTGAAATTTAGGAGGGCTAGGGTTACTGATTTATCTTATAAAATGTAATGCTATCTACAAGCAATGGATACAAGGGAGTGTGGGAAT
Source organism: Mixophyes fleayi (assembly GCF_038048845.1). Taxonomy (NCBI): domain Eukaryota; kingdom Metazoa; phylum Chordata; class Amphibia; order Anura; family Limnodynastidae; genus Mixophyes; species Mixophyes fleayi. The sequence continues at coordinate 341,903,855 of NC_134403.1, read as the reverse complement.
GTAATTTATTTTATTTGTCATCATTTTTATTTAATGCCATTATGAAAACTTTCTTTTTGTGGTTTCTTTTCAGTGGGTGGAAGGCTTTAATATCTGGGCCTCTATATTCCTTAGTATATGGAAAGGCAGAGATCTGTCTCCTTGTTTGAAGGCTCTGAGGCAGTGGCATACAACATTAGGGGCAATCAAGACTACTATGAGGAAGGTTCTGGTGAGGAGAATGTTGAGATCTCATTTTTGCGTGATGGACTGCCCAGTATAACTTTTGATAATTCAATGAGAATACCGGCTAAATAGACACACTGTTTAACGCTGCTTCTATGAGAGACTCTACATTAGAAGACATTTTAAATATCAAAATGTAAATAATTATGATTTTTTTTCATGGTAGGAATGACAATGGAAGTGGAGAGTATGGGTCATTTACTTCTTGGATGTCTTTTTAATCTAGAGGTTTTTAAAACAGTATTGAGCTCTTTTGGTATTTTTTCTTTTGGGACAAAGAATTCTAAGTTATTTTAAGTGAGTATATTGAGCATTAAGGTGGTTTAGGATGTCAATTTGTCAAACGTCCAGTAGACTAACTTTCCTGCTCTGTAATGTGGTGGTGGGTGACATTCTGCTATGAAGTGAGGATAATTTGAGGACTGATGAACATATCAATTTTCAGAAATGTTGGTGAAGCAACAGAAAAGTTCCCCAAGAGAACATAGAAATGCTATGTTTAAGCTAAGTTCAATTATATATATGAAATCCTTATACACATTTGGAAGTATTGAGGATTGACCCAAACATAAAATTTATTTTAAGAAAAGGAAACAATTCTAAAAGAAAATTCTTACAACAAACTATTAAAGCTTGTTCACACATCAGATTTGATATGCAGTGGATGTGTGCTTTCACTGAGCAGTGTACTCATGTATACCGCATTATGAACTGAGCTGTCCATAGATATGATTGATCCTTTTGACAACGTCAAGTAAAATGCTCTTGCGTGTGGGAGAAGGGATTATTCATCAAGAACTAAACATGATCAGATTTAGAGATGAGTAAAACAATTTGGCCAAGTTTGAGTGGTTCTGAATCACCATCATTCAGAGTCAAAAGATGACTTTGAACAGCTGTGATGAAAAAAAAGTCAGACTTCTGAACCAAATTGACTTTTAATTCATTAAATTTTCTAAGAACCATAAAACCGTAGAAAAGAACAAAAGTTTTATAAATGTACTTTGGTCACCTAATGACTAAATGATTTTGACCCCTTCCAGATCACGACAAACAAACTCCTTAACCGGTCTAACCAGACATATATCAGAGAATGTATACAGTTCTAAAGACTCTGAAAAAGACCATTGAAAATATTGCTCTAAATAGCTTTGCTTTAATTTTTTGCTCATGCATACATACTCTCCTTCTTTGATTAGGTTAGCAAGCATTTGTGCTGTTATTGACTGCAACTGTCAGGAGTGGGTGTCCCTTCTGTGCCAACTCTTTGCCACTACCCTCAGCATGAATTTCCTACTGTTGTCCTCTTCCCCTGTTAAACTGAAAAAGGAAGAAATCCCAGTCATGAAAATGTTGACAGCTGTCCTGGAACTACCAGCTGTGAAACAAAAAGTTTAGAAGGGATTATACGTATCTTTGGCTGAACCCAGCTTCTACTTCTCTGTGTCTCTGCCGCTTATGGCACTTTATGTTTAAAATGCTGTATCTGCCCTTTTGGAGTACCACCCATGCCATTTGACTATCTCCTGTAGGTTGCTGGGCAAGATGGGTGTACTTCCTGTTGTTGGGACTGGTGCTTTTTCCTTTTGCTCACCCCTGTCCTTTCTCAAACAATCCTTTGCTGCGCAATAAGTACAAGTATGGCTAAACCTACACATGCCCATTCATGCTAGGCCTCTCTGATTCTCCTAGAAAGAAAAAATATGCAATAGTGTATGGGTGTCCACAAAACAACTATGAACCATGGATAAGTATCAGTCTTTTATTCCAAATGCATCAAAAACTACAAAGAATGAGTGGCAATAATTCAGGAGAGGCATTCGGCTAACGACCGCCGCCTCTCTTCCCCCCTGGTCACCTCCTCCCATGCTCGCATCCAAGACTTCTCCCGCGCTGCCCCCCTCCACTGGAACCAGCTCCCCCGCTCCATCAGAACTTCCCCCAACTTGTCCAGCTTCAAACGGGCCTTAAAAACCCACCTTTTCCTTAAAGCCCTCCAGTCCCCCACCTAATTGTCCTCCTCCCAGTCTCCGCCTACCCCCCTCCCACTCCTGCCCTCCCTCCTGCCCCCCTCTTACCTCCCTCCTTTTCTTTCTCCTCTCTCCCCCTCTTCGTCTCAGCCTCCGTTCTCCCCATTCCATCCTCCTACCTTTGCGTCTCTGTCCGTCCTACCCTCCCCTTAGATTGTACGCTCCTTCGAGCAGGGCCTCCTTTCCCTCTGTTCTCCACCACCTTAACTCTGCTCTCCAGCTCCTTGTCTCTTCCGTGAGGTCCTCCTGCCCTTCTACCCCGCTGGGGGCTCTCACCTCTCATCTAGCTGTACATTGAGCTTCTGAGTTACTGTGCTTTTTGTTAACTGTACCGTGCTGTCTCACCCTGTATCGTGTTTCTGTCTGTCCCTGTACGGCGCTACGGATACCTAGTGGCGCCCTATAAATAAAAATTAATAATAATAATAATAACTCAATAAAATGAAAATAAAAATACAAAATTGTTGATGATGAAAACAATTGTGAGGCAGCAATCAGCAATTGTAGGTATGCAGAGTAGCAATATAAGCATGTATAGTCACTCAACTCCTTACCGGATAACCGAAAAATATGTCCTTGAGAAGAAGTGTCATGCGACAATGCAAGTAACCCAGAATAACCTGCTCCAACAACAATTGGTACGAAAGAAGGTTCTTGCCTCCTGTGGAGGATAAAGCTCTTGAGTGGTTAAGTAGCTGTGACCTCGCAATTAGGAGTCTTCTCCAGTACACTGACTGGACTTGTGATCGCAGCACGCTGTCACACATGCACCAAGTTATAGAAATAATTCCCAATTAATGATCCTCCTCCAGAAAAATGAAAATAAAATGTAGCCACACAGGTGTAACGTAAGATTATCCTGGCTGACGTGTTTCATTGCTGGCATGCAATTTCCTCAGAGACCGTTCTGAAGAGCTTTATCCCCCCACAGGAGGCAGGAACCTTCTTTCGTACCAATTGTTGTTTGTGGATTGCATTGCTTTAGCCGCATGTCACTTTTTTTCCAGGACTACATCAAGGATGTATTTTCCGGTTATCCTGAAAGGAGTTGAGTGACTATACATGCTTATATTGCTACTCTTCATACCTACAATTGCCGATTTCTGCCTCACAATTGTTTTCATCATCAACAATATCGTTTCGATTTATCTATTTGCACTTTGACCAGTGGCAGACTGATCCATATAATCTATTCTTCGGTTATCTAGTAAGGAGCCAAGTGACTACATATTCCTCACTAACTGTTGGTTTCTGCCTCTTAACCGTCACTAGTACAACATCATACTGATCTGCCTATAACACCTGTTTTTTGATCAGTGGCAGATTGGTTCTATATAAAACTGTCATCATCATCCATTTGGACTGCTGATAGGTACATAGCTTTGGGTACATAGCTTTGGGACTTTGCTCATGCACATACTTTTATATACCTTTTATTTCCCAAATTTGATTTTCCTAATACTATTTTATGAGTAGAATCAAATGTAAATACATGTGATTAACATTGATACATTTTATATGATATTTTTTTTATTTTCCTTTTATTGAGTTATTGCCACTCATTCATTCATTGTGGTTTTTGATGCATTTGGAATAAAAGATTGATACTTATCCATGGTTCATAGTTGCTTTGTGGACACCCATACACTATTGCATATTTTTTTCTTTCTACTTATTGTTTTTTGAAGACTGCAGACCTCCTGGAATTAGTGATTTAGTATCCATTGTCAATACAGCACCAAGAGGAAAACCAATTTCTTTATATACTCTCTGATTCTCCTGTCTGTTCTTAAAAACAAGCCCCGCAACATCTGAAGACCCAGAATCCTCACTACTGGAAAACTCTTAATTTGAGTCACTAGCACATTGTCAATCACTTACACTTACTCAATTACTTTGCCGTCATTTTAAGGAGCTGATATTTCATCCTGGCTTGTTTGTCTACTCTGCCTACTTTCTTCTCTGTTGGTTATACTTTTGCTGTGCTGCTTACCTTGTCTTTTCTATTGCGACTTGCTGCTGAGTTCAATGCTCTTGGGAATAGACTAATATTAACACTTTTCTCTATATATTGGCAAGCTGCCTGAAATGCAAGTGGTTGTGGGTAGGGCTGATTGACAGATGGGTAGAGTTACAAAAAGGTTATTGTTGGGGGGAAGGGGGATGGGGGGGGGCAATAGAATTATGATAGGTGTCTGGTTTTTACTGAAGTATGGGTCTGGCCTCATATTTCCTTTCTCAATGGAATGTGCCGGAATAACAGCTGGATGAATATAGTGGCCCGATAGCTCTTCCCTCTGCTTTGTTTTTGGCTCCTCCTGAACAGTAGCTGAGTGGTTTCTGTCTGGCAGAAAGGCCCCTGTGGTGCCTGTATGACCTGTATCTGAGGGGTTAGGCTGACTAACAAACTTGTGGGGAGGGGGAATGGGTATTAATAAGTGGCAGAAAAAATGAGACAGAACTGTTATTACCTGTCAAGAAGCTGCTGTCGTAGGGATATCCAGAAGACATTGTTGCTCATGTATGCTTGCTGATTCTATTTAGGCAATTTTTCTTCCTTGTTGTACCTGTGTGCTGTAGTTGATGCTTCCCGGTGTCTGATATTGTGACAGTGATTTGGAATTTCTCTGACACCGAGTTCCTGTTTACTTTGGCAAGAAACCAGTGTACCATCAATGTTTTAGCCTGTACAGTTTCTCTGAGCTGCCATCTATCCAGGCAAAGCAACATGTTGCCTGGGGTCTGGTGAGCAAGGAAATATGGACTATGAAGTTGCAGTATAATTTTATGTGCTATGTTGTATGTATGTGGCAGGTACTATGTGAACAGTGTATGTATTGGCATGCTGTATATGCACATTTTATGTAATATATTTCAGGCTATGTGTTATATTACAGATTATGAACTATGTTGCAGGTTATGTAGCATGCCATATGTGGAAGTCAAATCATTGGATGAAGTCGTTTCAAATTAATAAACATCAATTGTACTGGTTTTCTCTGAAATTGCAAATGGTACACTATTGCATGCAAGGGCTAATTACACAATTATACAAGCGAACATAAATAAATACATTTGCACACACACATTCATTTTGTAAATAGTTCAGTAAAATAGTTCCAGCACATATTATTTTATATTTAAATGTAACAGACTTAGAAGTTGAATATAATAACGTAAAAACTACATTAAGGGCATCTAAGACTCAGGATACAGGTAATGTATCATGTTTAGTGTCATATTAGTCTGCATTTTACCATCAGGAATTCGCTAATATCAGCTAAACGATCGCTTCTGTGATTGCTAGTTATGGAAGATATATGATTAATGCTCAAAATGATAAAGTGTTTGGAAGGTTAATAGGTTGGTTTGAACTAGTATTTCGGCGGGCTCCTGAGGTAAGACACGTATGCAGCAGTTGGAGTGAGCTGCCCCCACCCTTGGAGAGCATCCTTTAAGTCAACCTATGATCTGCATTGTACTGGACTGTCCTAAATCCTGAATTAATGGAGAATGCATTTAGAGTTACCATGTGTACTTTGTGATGTCACTACTGTTTTTTCATGATACCAACTGTATAAAAAACAGCCACCATGTCCCAACTTCAGACCTTGCTCTCACAGATTTCAGGACTGAATGATTGCTAAACTGAATCCGGTATGCAGCGTATGTATCAATTATACTTGTGACACTCTGTTATACTTTTGGCATTAAATTCTTTTGTGCTTTGGAACCACAATAATCACATTATTGGTAGTGACAATACGAACATTACACATATATTACAGGTTATGTGGTATGCTATACATTATATATATATATATACATATATATATATATATATATATATATATATATATATATATATATATGAAGGGAGGTGGTTTATATAGTGGGAAATTCTTTGTAATCCAATAGGAAATTCTTGTCTTTGTAATTGAATGTGAAAAAATCCAATAGGTGAATAGCAAATGCCAAATAGTAAATCTTTTTTGTTTTACTACATTTTATAATGGATAATGGTCTTAGTGAACCCAATCCACTTTATTAGAGCACTGTGGTGGCAAAGTTGCCACTCCAGGCATCGCAATCTTTTTCATTGCCATGACCCCTACAGCCCAGGGGAGGGCTAGTAAATGCTGCAGTGCTTTATAGTGCAGCGCTGGTAGATGTGAGATGGAACATGCTCTCTTTTTTTGCCCCCTCCCCCATCAGTGGCTCTTTGATACAGGACTCCATGCTGCAAGTTCCCTGCTACAGTGTAACCACATGTGAAGTCCATTTCAAGTACATAAATTATTACTCATGTTTTACATGTGGCCAGAAGAGTTGCTCTGTAAAAAACAATTGAATCAATAAATTATTTTAATTCATTTGTCTCTTCCAACAATGTCATCCGGTGATGGTGTTAGCAGAACTGACATCATAGGCAATACTTTACCCTGAAGACAATAATGTTGGCGTCTGTTTGTAGCATGCAGTTTTATTTGCCAATAAAAAATTCATTGTTTGTGGATTTCAGCGAGATTCATTTCTGCACATTGTCCCTGAATTTTCTCGCCATTTAGAGTGTGGTGAGAAGGTTCAGGCAATCAAAAACATTTTGTGACAAGGTATGAACAGGCCTTTTTACACTCACCCGATTTTTTTATATGGGGAAGTAAGGTGTGTAAAAAGGAATTTTTTTTCTAGTAAAAGAGCAAAAAGATGAAAAATCGAATGTGTGACGCTATAAATATATCACAATATAATGCGTGCAGCATTAATATGTGCAAAAATGAGTAATTGAATTGGCCTCTAAGCCTTGCTTATATTATTTTATTTATTTTGATGCATTTATTTCATGTAGCCATGTTTCTCTCTAAAACGTGTAATAAAAATACAAAAGGAGATACTGAACAGGGTACAACTTAGGGGAAACATGTCACCAAGATTGTATTTGTAAATGCTAGTGTAATCAAACCTTTAAAAAAAAACAATCTATTGTTACACTGCCTATTTAATTTTCATTCTATTGCTACTTATAATTACAGTATTTAACATATCAGTCAAAAAGACTAATATAGAGTATACTCAGAAAAAGCTGCATAGACCAAGAACATCAAGGAATAAAATATATACGTCCACAATTGTAGCTTAGGTATCTTATAAATTAGGCAGCATTCAATTATTTTATCTGACACCTGGAATACTTTTTTCCGCAGTCACTGGCAGGAAAAAAAAAATATTTCATAATTTTATCACATATTATGCTCTGCACTATAAAATGTCTGGCAAGAAAGATACTTTCTGAATAATCTTTTCAAAGTTGGTGTTCTTTTACAGTTACACGAGATCCAGGGCTGGCTGTCATAATTCTAATACGGACACTCTCACTGTCAGGAGAGATAGAAGTTTCATGCAGAAAGATGTATCATGTCTATTTAGAAACGTACCAGGATGATCTTTACGCAACCCAATAGTAGTCAAACGGAGATGGAGTGCACTTAATCAGCATTCTTCCTTATCTCCCCTGAGTTTTCCTTTCTGGAAGACAGCATCTAAAATCATCCAATTATTCTGCAGTAATCACGCGTATGGAATAATAGTAACAGAAATTGGGAGCAGATAAGTACCATTTATCACAATCAGGCTAGCTACTTAACTCGATGACTTCAATGTTTTTTTAAAAAAATGTTGCTCCCTATAAAGCTTATTTTTGCCTACTTTTTAGATTTTTAATTCATTACTCTATATCTTCTAAGTGCAAATTGGCTGCAACATGTTATTTTTGTAATTGGATTTTTCAAAAAAATTCTATAAAAATGAGCTATATAGTGAGAAGAGAAGGGAAGAGAAATAAATAGCTAAACTAATATTTTCAAAGGGTGATTAGTTGTAGGGGTCAAGGCTTTGTTACTGCTGTTTCAGAAATCCAGGGTAGCTCTTATTAACTGGGAAATAGGATCTATATCTTCCATAATAAATTACCAATTTTTGTAAGCAAATAACATAGGGGTTAGTTTCTATAGAAATACAGCTTAAGACATTACTTTTTATTACACTTTGAATTCTGTATTTTAAAAATAAAATGGAAAAGCATGTATTTTCAGTGGCGCTATATAAATAAATGGTGCTGATGATGATGATTTTCGAAAAATCTAATCCTTATGTTATTTATACAGTATATTGTAGTTATAATTAATAGTTATTTAAAATATGCATTTATTATATAATTAATTAATTAAATAATGAAGCAAAGTGGCTTTTGTCATTCTAGCCTTTTTGCCATTTTGTCCTTATGCAAATCATGAACAAGCCATTTATGAGAGAATTAAGGAAGCCAGGCTTGGGAGAAAGGACAGGAGGTACTGGTTTGTATGAACACCTGCTGGTAGAAGACAAAAAATGTATCCTGTTTGCAGGGCCGGATTAAGGGAATGGAGGCCCCTGGGCTAAGGGGGTCTCCATTCCCCTGTGAGGCCCCCCTTGTGAGCCACCACCCCCTTGAGGCCCCCCCGTGTACCGCCCCTCCCCAAGCGCTTACCTCCTTCTCCTGTCACTGTTGTCCTTCCGTGGCGCGTTGTAAGCTCCTTACTGAGGAGATATTGTGGGAGTGAGACTCATAGTCTTACTCTCACGAGATCTCCACAGTAAAGAGATCACTGAGCGCCGCGGAAGGACAACAGGGACAGGCTCAGCAGCATTGATCGGTCCGGGGGCACCCCTGCACCGATCAATAATGCTGCTGAGCACTTTCAAGGGCCTCTGGATGCCCGAGGCCCCTGGGCTGTAGCCCAGTTAGACCTAGGGTTAATCCGGCCCTGCCTGTTTGGTATAGTCTTGTATAACTGCAGAGAAAGGGGCCTAATAGTGCCAAGTGACAATTGGGCCCTAATTGTTTTGGGGGCGAGTAAACACCAAATGAGTGTTATAATGCCACTAATCCAGTGTTTTTACAGGTGCTGTGGTACCGCTACACACCGAGCCAGCTGCAGATTTGGAAGAGAAGCAGCTGGCTGCTTTTTCATGTGTAGCTGCCAGCTGCTGCGGGGGGCAGAGGATGCCAACTCACCTTCCACCTGCTTATGCAACAAGCAGTGGTTAAGGACACAAATCCCAAGGGTAGCACCATTTCTGAGGGGCAGAAACGCTGCCTAGGGCTCCTCCAGAGCTAGCACCGGCCCTGACAATGGAATTCTGAAGTGGGCCAGATACCCAAAGGAGACACCGCACTGTACATGCACTTATTGGGCAAATCCTTCTATTTTTTCAGTTTACTTTCAGTGATGTGTAAATTAAACAAATTGCAGGCTAATTGTGGACCAGTGGGTCCTTTGAATGTAAATTCTAATTACTTAATTGATCACATAGTGGTACACATGTGTTGGCTATACTTTTTTGTTAATATTCCTGCAAAATACATTAGAGTCATACAGATTGCGTGAAACACAATTGTGTTGTACTGTGTAGAGATGGTTGTTTAAAATGAAGAATATTTGTTTTGTTTTATGTTTGCTATTTTTTATGATGATGAGGGTGATTATTATTTATATTATTATTATTACTAATTTTATGTTATTAGTTTACTTTTATTTAATCACACTGATGACACATAGCTTAAAATTGCCATGCATAGCAGCATACAGTACATGTATAGCCAGTCTTTAAAACCAGACAAGAAAATACAGAGAAGACAATGTAGAGTAGAATTATGCAACCTCTGCTATACGCTACTCTCTGTGCTCTATTTATCATTATGGGATTATCAGATTTTTTTGTTATCAAATCACCTACAGCTCCAATTTATCAATAAAATATCGCTAGGGCAGCTTTGCCGGGCCAATCAGAGGGGATATGTGTATGTGTGACCCGACTTATCTCTGGTGAATCCCAAATTACAAATCTTATCGCAGGGGGTAATGATATAGCTGTTGGTGACAGCCCTTGATATATAGAGAAAAGCTTTTTACCCTATTATAAATATACCTTTCTCAATGCAAAGAAGACTGTATGATGTCTCCTCTATACTGCTGCCTTCTAGTCTCAGTACAGTTAGCGACCTCCCTGGTGACATCATCACAGATAACATCGAAGATGTCCTAACAGCCAAATACAAAAGCACTCTGCTCCTGCACAGTTGAATACAGCGACCAACATCTCTCACCACAAATCCCTCATATAAACCAATATGTGTGCTTCTAGCCTGATGGTAGTAATAGAAGATTAAAATGATAAGTTTGCTTTATGAAACCTGCATATATAGTTAATTTAGAGTTAGGCTTAAATAAAGTTTAAATTAGCCGACTCATATAGAGTTGGCACGGGAGGGCTTGTATACTAGTTCAGCTCCAAATCACAGAAAACTGCTGCCCTGTATTGTGTAATACATGCAAAAGCAGACAGTATTTTTCCTACATGCAAATAATAGAAAAATCACTTCCACTACTTGCAACACAACATGGTTTTTCCAGGTACAAATCTGTACAATTAAACTGGATTTTCTGGTAATTGTAATTGAGATCCCTATAGTAGTCAGGGGCTGGCTGGCCTGGGGTTCAGGGGCGTATAAGTCCCCTGGGTCGATCCCATGGTGGGCTCAACATGGGCTGTGACATTGGGCTGGTAAAGGTTTTGGTGTCCGAACTCAAGAGGGTTCTGATGGTGATCGTTACTACGGTGGGAGCTGCTTGATGAAAAGAGATATCAACACTCTTAAGAATACTTGCTGTGAAATTAAAATATATGTATATACTTATCAACCACTGTAGCCACTGTAGAATGGGTGAATCTCAAAATATGATAAACCACATGTAGCTAATAGATAATCCAGAGAGAAATTAAGTGGTGTAATGGGAGAGTAGATAATTTGAGCCTTGGGCTTAGCTCTGCATGAGTCCCATATTCAAGCGGATAATTTTAGTGTGGGTAGGGTTTTTCCTATGTTTACCCTCTGTAGTTTTGATAGACCCTAAATCGAAGATAGTAAATGTTGATTAAGATATTTGGCTTCTGAATCCAACCACATCATAGTAGACAACGTGGAAAATGTAACTAGTACCTAGCTTAGATAGGTAGCCAAGTAATACAGTTTGATGTCCAGAAGACCTCTTCCTCCCAAGTTCGTAGGTTTCATAGGAATTTCCTAAAGAGTCTGTTTTTTTCCAGATAAATTTAAAGATGACTTATTTAGTCATTTTAACTCCAAATATGGGACGTTGACAGGCAATGTTTGAAAGTGATACAGTAGTTTTTGGGTGAGTAGTCATATTAACAGTAATTTTTCAGCTAGCTAGCTGTCCATTCAGTCGATTTAAGGCTATTTGGGTGTGGTTTATAAACCAGCCCTTTGCTGCATGTTAGCTTCCCAATCTGAGTGGTGAGTACATATGATTTTAACTGCATTTCAGTGTTGTTTGAAGCATAGATTAGTGTAGGACTTGCAAATTTGAGGACCATTGATATTGGGTTGCAATCTTAAATCTTATGATCAAAACATTGCCATGTATTGTTACCCTGTACTGTTATCCCAAGCTCTAAGTATGGCGCTGTGGGGCCTTTGTGGTGTCTCATAAATTAAAGATAATAATAATAATAATAATAATAATAATAATAATCAAAATATTAACTAATATATCAAACTTTAATTTTGCTAGATACATGCAGATTTGTTGTAGTAAGGATAAATGCTGACAACAACTGTGCTTTTTAGCTAAAGTAATTCTCCTGATTCCAAACCAAACCTGATTCCAAACCAAAGTTATATTATGCAGGATGTTATGAATTCACAGGAATACAAGGTGATGTAGTAAATACATAATATTTATTTCAATTTATTTCAGATTAATGCATACAATAATGATCTGAATAAAAGCACACTATTGCACTAATCAAGAGAAGCCATGTGAAAACACATACTCTGAGGTAGTGTAGGGAGAACACACAGCCAATGCAGGAATATATTTCAATCTTGGTGGTTATGCAGTAACAACTGTCTTTGAAGCAATGCAAAAATATACACAGTATTTGCGCATAGGCAGGTATATAACAGTTTGTACTGCGAATGTCCAGTAGAGTGAGCAATGGTAAATACTGCAGTGCATGCCCTTGGATACCATAAAGAGCTATATGAATAGCATGTAGATGCAAACCCAGATGTTATGAATCAGCAGACTGTAAATTCCAAATCCAGGTAACTAGAACCAGGAGACAAAAGGTTGTACAACCAGGTATCAGGAACCAGGCAGCTAGCATGTAACACACTATCACTAGTAATGAGTGCAGGACAGGGAAGAGCTTATAAAGCCTTCCAAGCAGGAGTCAGAGGGAGACACACCTGAGCTGCATAACAGATCTGAGTAGCAAGCAGAATGCAAAGCAGATGAAAACAGTGCATGTCTCCTTACTTTCATTCCTTGAACAAAGGAGACTCATCTATGCAGTATTTTAGAAAAAAAAAAACTAAATAAATGCTACTATTAATTAAGGGGTGGTCTTATAATTATAACAGTCAGTATTTAAAAGGTTTTTATGTTTACAGCATGCAATTTATCTAAAATCTATTTAACTACTGTCACGACCTGCCTCCGGCTGCACTGCAGCATCTTTCATGAAGATGCTGCCTACCTCCTGCAGCTCCTGTTTGCTAAGAAATATGCTTGAACTTTGCCTTTACGTGAATCTGGCATGCAGCACCTACCTACCACTAGAGGTTATGCTTTCCTACCATTGTACATTCCACCTCAGTAGCAGGAGTTAGCCTCCCTCTAATCAGCACCCACACCTGTTCTACATTTATAAGACTGCCTCTCTTAGCCATCTGTGTCAGTTCATTTTTATCTTGCCTGCTGCTGCTGATTCTCCAAAGTACCCTGTGTCCTGTTCCAGTCTGACTTCCTGGTATTGACCTCCGCTTGTTCCTTGGTTTTGCTGTTTATCTTCTGATCCAGACCCAGGCTCCGATCTTGACTACACTCCTGCTCATCCCCTGGTACCGTTGTGGCTCTCCTGGCTTTTGACCCTTTGGCTTGTTTGACCCTCCTCTATCCTGACACCCACAGAACAATCCAGTGCTTTGTGCCTCCTTGAGTCCTCTCTACTGTGGTTCATCCAGTATCTAGTCCCTCATGCCTCCTGAGTAAAACAGGTATCTTGCCATCTGTGATTATCCGGTACCTCACGCCTCGTGCATCCTGAGTCTACCAGGAATCCTGACATCATGATACATCCTGTGTCTTCAGTCTTCTCTGATTCTCCAGCCTCTGAGCTAGGTCTGCTATCCGGCTACTCAGCACTGCAAATTTCTGGCAGCCCACAATACCACAAAATGTCATAAAAAGAATTTGCATGGCCTGCATGAGATGGCTTGTATACAATGGATAAATAGATGCATTTTCACTAAAAAGAATAAGCTTTGCCTCTGCATTTTTTCCAGTGCATAAATTGCTCTAAATCTTTCTCATAATACTGATCCAATACTGGCACTATGCTGTAGTAGGTAATAAAATTAAAACAAATATTAAATTATTACATAATAAGGACATTTGTACTTATATATCTGGGAATGTTGCAATATTCCTTTTTTTGGATCACCTGTGTGACAGGTTTAGTGCCCTGTCCTCTTAGCATATTGCTCTTTAGTCTCCATATATCCATTCAGTTCTTGCTTAATCATTCACAAATTCCAGGTTGCCCCCATGTTTGACATGAACAGACAGTAGATTTATTTGCAGACTCTCGGTGTTCCCTCGGCACCTCTCTGTATGAACCCTAATTACTGACTAAAAAAGAAGAGTGAATCACATTTACAGCTATTACCAAACACCACAACTCTACTATCAATTTAACAAGCATTGTGTGCTTAGCAACTAAAGACTCATACACACGAGTGTTGAAAAACAATGCCTGTTAAATGTAGACAAAACCATGCACTTTGTCCTTACTTTAACAGAGCATTGATTACCCCATCACAAAGCTTCATTGCAGCATAGTGTACTATGTACTTAATAAGTGCTCCCATAGAACTCCTTTGTATTTTCCCAAGTCTTAATGCTTCCGAATGCTGCAGGCGACATTGAAATTGATGCAAAGCATAGCAAAGGCTTCTCCGAAAGTATGTTTGTATATTTGCTTACATTATTTTTTGGACTAGCAGCAATGAAGGCACATTTATCAGTCTTTAATAATGTGTGTGGAATGCATAACAAAATCCCTGTGGGTATGAGCCCTAAAGAAGAGCAAATAAAGTCTAAAATAAAATACGTTTGATAACAAATTGAACAATTTGTCATATTATGGCTTTATTTCTGCCATATTGAGTCCCTCCATCACTTCTCACTTTATACTCAAGACTGTAAATGCCAAATGAGGAGCCCAATGCTGTTCTCAAACCCAGTCCTCAGGGAGCCCTAACAGTGCAGGTTTTCCAGATCACAAGTAAAATAATTAGCATCACCTGTGGATCTGTTAAAATGTGTCAGTCAGTAATGATTACACCTGTACTCCAGCAAGGAGATATGGAAAACATGTACTGATATGGGTTAACTGAGGAATGGATTTGAGAAGCTTTGCTGTAAAGCAATGAATAACTCCCCCTGAGGAATCATATATGCTGAAAGATTTGGAACTCCTCTACCTCTCCATCTCCATTTCCACCTCTTGCATCATTGTATGGCTTGTCCAGGTGCAAGTTTGCACCTTTTAGCTGGAGTTGCTCTAAATGAGGCCCTATGTAGAACATGTACAGTATCCTTTATCAGTATCTTACTTAGTGATTAATGAATTGATGTAACTGAATGTGTAAGAGAATTTAAACAACCACTTATGCTGACCTCCTCGCATATTGGACTAGAAATAATTGTATAAGTTGGGGCACCAGAACCAATTTTAGCTAACATCAAGTATAATATTTGTCTATGAGGATTTGTTCTCCCTTTGCATAATTAACAGACTACTTTGGTGCTTTTTCCAAGAGGCAGAGAGCAAAAAGCCTGTGACAAACATGCCTGAAAGTCACTGGGAAGTGAGCAGCTCCACTGAAAGAATACTTTGCACCATCTCACGTTTTGGGTCTGAATCATCAAGGAACGTAAATGCCAGTATGTGCTATATTTTGCATTAAATTGCACTGTGCATACCCAGAAACAAGGTATACACCAGTGAATGCAAGTGTATGCACCCTTGCCCACTAGGTGGCATTTTCCTCTGACGTCCAGGAATAAAGAAGCCCTTCCTCTATTGAAGTGGGCCTAAATTGTCCACACTCCAGATAAGTTTTTTGGGGCACTGAGTGTGCAAGAGCAACATTTCCAAGCTTTCATAAAAGAACAGAGTCACTTTAAGCTTGTCTGGTGCCACTCTTCTGTATATCCAGTGTACTTGATCCATAACATCGTATTCCTACACATACATTAATTTATTTACAGTTTGGGACTTGGCTGACTTATACATGACTTATGTGAGAGTTTTGTACGTACAGGTGAAACCTGTACGTACAAATGTACATACGTGCATTAACTAGCTAGCTCCCCTTACTGTAGGTACTGTCACAATGGCAACCTCAGTGGTACCAGTGGTCCATAAAACACCTGTCCATTATATGATAATAGAATAAATAAGTGGAATTAAATAAAAACACTCCTAGGAATCCCTGTTGGCACAGTACTGTTTAGAAAACTGTGGCTTCCAGCAAATAGACATTTTTGCACCTCTTCTGGGAGTGTCTAATGTTACAGGCCCCATTGGCTGCCCTGTAACATGAGATGGTGTGGAACAGCTTTCGTTAACATTTGGTACTTTATGGACTATTTCCTGACATACACACCTACAAGGCCTGGTGCCTTATGAACTGTATTAAGAATGCTTATGACGTGCCAGAAATTGCTTTGTGCTGAAAATGGAAAACATTTCAGGACTGTCACAGGCTGTTCCATAGTCTGCTGATAGATTACTGCATCATAGACAGTATTGAGGAAGGATTAATCCACCTTGCCTCACCCTCTTCCCCTTTTATGTGTCAGTTTTCAGTATCTTTAGACCTGCAATCCCTCTCTCATTCCCTCTTCTATTCTCTTCTTCCCTATCACACAACCAGAACCTGAACTTGGTCATTCTCAGTAATACCTGAATTGTGCAATGCATGATGTATAGTGATGTATAGTGTAGTCTATCATATATTGTCATGTAGTTTGCTATAATGAAGGCATAATTTATGTACCTTGATGTATTGCATGTCAGAAGCATTGTTACATAGTACATAATGTTTCACTGTCATATATTAATATGCTTATTTTTTCATATATTTTTCTGTTAAGATATATTCTTTAACATTGGACAACTGCAAATTGCAGTAGAACAGAGACGCAAAAGGGGCACTGTTTTGGCAATACAATTGTAACTTCTGCTTTTCACTTCACTGTTCTGTGGCAGCAATGTATTTGTAAATCCACACTGCACATTTAAATTTTGATATCTAAAATGTGCAAAACTTTATGGACAAATACAGAATGAGGCAAATATTTCAAGGAACAATTTTGTATTTTGTATAATTATATCTTTTCAGTACCTAGAACCTATACAGCACAGTACATTCTCCTTTGTAGAGCTTGTCAGTGTTTCTTGTTATCTTTCTTTTCCTCAACCAGCAAAAAATGGTAAATGTTGGTTGACACTACTCCATAGCAATTCCCTCCTACTGACATTTATGATTATATTGCCTTTGTGGAGTGTTCTATAATATAATGTATGTAAGGCTGGAGCACGGTGGCTCAGTGGTTA
Organism: Mixophyes fleayi; assembly: GCF_038048845.1. Classification (NCBI taxonomy): domain Eukaryota; kingdom Metazoa; phylum Chordata; class Amphibia; order Anura; family Limnodynastidae; genus Mixophyes; species Mixophyes fleayi. Next base: position 341,886,846 of record NC_134403.1, on the reverse strand, counting down.
GCACTTCTGCCTCACAGCACTGGGGTTATGAGTTCAGTTCCAGACCAGGGCCTTATCTGTGTGGAGTTTGTATGTTCTTCCTGTGTCTGCTCAGTTTCCTCCCACACTGTTAGGTTAATTGGCTGCTGACAAAAATTAACCCTAGTGGATGTATGTTAACGATTTAGGGGTATATTTACTAAACTGCGGGTTTGAAAAAGTGAAGATGTTGCCTATAGCAACCAATCAGATTCTAGCTGTCATTTTGTAGAATGCCCTACATAAATGATAAATATAATCTGATTGGTTGCTACAGGCAACATCTCCACTTTTTCAATCCCCCAGTTTAGTAAATATACCCCTTAAAATTTAAGCTCAGATGGGGCAGGGATTGATGTGGATAACAAATATTTTCTGGACAGCGTTGTGGAATTGGTGGCGCTATTAATAAAAGATGATGATAAAGCTCATATTTCATTCTCCTAAACTTTCATAATGGCAGAAACTAATATATATATATATATATATATATATATATATATATATATATATATATATATATATGTGCTATTGTGTATCATTACGTTGCAGGTCTCTCCCATACCATTAAGACAGCTCGTCTGTGCATTTAATTACACTTAGTTTAAGATGAAAAACATGACTTTAAAGTACCAGTTCACATAGTGAATAGCGAACAAAACAGAAAATTAAAAAACGATTTACTGTTTACTGCTCTGTGTACAAGAAGCAGTTTCAAATTTTGCAGTTCACTGATTATAATCTGGAACCATAGTGGGACCAAGCCATTTACAAATAAAGATCTTTGTTCTGGAATCTTAAATACTTAAATATCAAGAAAGCCGTAACCAAAACTTTGCAATAATTGCACTGTAATGTCCAGATCTCTGTTGAATCAATGAAACCTAGCAGGGGGAATGTTACCATTGTGAAAAGCATTTTGACTGCCGAGCTTAGCTAAAATTCATTACCATAACATTTACCGCATAACACACCAACTGCTAATACAAAAACCTCTCATGAATTGGCCTGTGCATGTTGAGGACTTAGCAGAGGATGTAGTGAAAATAAAATGTCAGTCTTGTTTATTCACAAATTGTTACATATATCCTCCCTGGAGGTGAAGTAGTCTAATTAGATTGTTCTTTGGCTAAAAAAGATTGCTCAGCTTTACTGTTTTAGAGGGAATTGTGTGAAACCATTTTCCAAAACACTTTTGAAACAGACAGATGAACCTTAGATGTAACTTCAGGCAGTTCAGAAATCTGCACTAATCTACATAATAGCGGACTTTTCAGAGTCCTGTTGTCATGATTCCCTCTGAGTTGCAGGAGGACTGCGGGGTTACCTTCGGGCTACTGGAAACTTTCTCTAATGAAGTGCTGGAAATGTGAGTTGAGATACAGAGACAGTTCTCTCTCATTGTTTCCCACTTCAATGCACATTTTAATAAGCATCGGAATGAAGCACCAAAGCTACTCTGAAGCTACAGACTAGACTACTAGACGACGTGTTAAAAGAAAAATAAATCTCAATTAAATGCAGTTTAGCAAGCAGCAGCTTCTGCTGTGATGTTTATTGAAAATTATGACAATATATGTTGTGTGTGTGTATTTAGAGCATTTCGTGCCACAGAGGGTTGCATTAGATTGTTCTCACCCCTTTCTGGCGCTAAATGTACCAAACATCAATCACTGTCCCCACAGCAGTCTGCATTTTACACTCCCTCATCTCTTAAACCAGGGGAAGAGAACAGTCGTCTGGTAGGCCTTATAAGGCCCGCAAAATCATTTGGTCTGGCCATGCCAAGGAGGACCGGCATAACGCGATAAGCGGGGTAAGCATGGCGGGGCGCACCAAGCCTAAGAGTCACTCCCCACGCCTGCCATCCCCTGCTTCTCAGCCAGCCCAAAAGATATAAAAAATAAAAATAAAATATAAACCTCTCTGACAGACCGCCGCACTCCTCCCTGCGCACTGAATGTCAGACCGGCGCACTCCTCCCCTCACCTCCTCCCTGCACACTGCATGTCAGACAGGCGCACTCCTCCCGTCCCCTCCTCCCTGCACACTGCATGTCAGACCAGCGCACTCCTCCCCTCCCCTCCTCCCTGCACACTGAATGTCAGACTGGCGCACTCCTTCCTGCGCACTGAATGTCAGACCGGTGCAATCCTCCCCTCCCCTCCTCCCTGCGCACTGAATGTCAGACCGGCGCACTCCTCCCCTCACCTCCTCCCTGCGCACTGAATGTCAGACCGGTGCACTCCTCCCCTCACCTCCTCCCTGCACACTGAATGTCAGACAGGCGCACTCCTCCCCTCTCCTCCTCCCTGCACACTGAATGTCAGACAGGCGCACTCCTCCCCTCACCTCGCCCCTGAGCACTGCATGTCAGACCGACACACTCCTCCCCTCCCCTCCTCCCTGCACACTGAATGCCAGACCGGCACACTCCTCCCCTCACCTCCTCCCTGCACACTGAATGTCAGACCGGCACACTCCTCCCCTCTCCTCCTCCCTGCACACTGAATGCCAGACCGGCACACTCCTCCCCTCACCTCCTCCCTGCACACTGAATGTCAGGCATGATGCCATCATGTCCAACAGTTGCACTGAGTAGCGCACGACACAGAAGAGAAGAAGAGTTCTTGAAGAAAATAAAACAGAAGAGAATAAGTGAAGGGGAGAAAAACAGCATGATTGGAGCAGTATGAAAGAGGGTAGACAAAGCGGAGAAAAAACAGCATGAAAGAGGGGACACAATGGGGAGAAAAATCATCAATACCAAGCTAACATCACATGCCAAACAGAAGCAGTTCCAGCCATCACATTAGGGGTGAGTTAATTAAAATGTTGACCAAATACAGCAAGCTAATTTTTAAGTTTATAATTTTGTATGGCCCGTGAATAATGTTATAAATATCCACATGGCCCTTGGCAGGAAAAACGTTCCCCACCCCTGCTTTAAACTCATCCATGTCTATTGTTGTCAAAAGCAACAATCAGCTTTTAAAATAAGTGAAGCTTACGACCCCTTTAAGATACCCCAAAAATGCACACCCATTTAATGCACAAAGTTTTAGTTTGCATTTGTTGACCTAAGTCACTTTTTTCACCAATTCACATATTTTGACCAATAGTTTAAAAACTCCAAATATTTCATTTAAACTAATGTGAGCCAATGCCAGACTGGCTTTGTCCAATTTGATCTGAATTAGTAACCTTTGAGCTGCTTCCAAGCTCCTGAATTACCAATGTGATCAAGGTGATGATTGAAGTTTAGTAGTGTCACGCTTGCGCTTGGTGACTGTTTTTGGAGCTTAATCCCTCTGATACCTTCAAGAAAAATAACAAATTGCTTTTTCAAATTCACGTCATCCTAGCACTCATTCACTCTACAAATGTTGCATTCACAAAAATCTATTAATTAATATATGCCAGTTTATGATCAAAATAAATACCACAATAAGCACTTGAGGGACACTATCCTTAGTGAAAATCATCCTTGTCCCACAGATCAGTTGCTAAATCTGTCAGTATTTCTACGTATATTTCTTTAAATGTGTTACACACTTGATTTAAAGTATTATTTCAATTTCAGACCCTGCATGAAATAATATATAATTGTGAATGAAATTTAAATGCACCATATGTAGTATTTTCAATACAGTAAATCACATTTCTTTTTAAAGTACATAGTGTTGAGTGAACTCCCAGAAATTCATCCTACCAAAATTTTCATCATATTGAATAGATTGAATAAATATTTAGGGCCTGATTAATTAAGGAAAGTAAAGCATGAAAAAGGAGTAACTTTGCACCTGGGCAAAACCATGTTGCATTGGAGGGGGAGTTAAACTTAAAATGTGGGGACAGATTTATAGTTGGGTAGGACATGTCCTAGATCAACTTTAAATTTCAGTGTAAAAATAAAATGATCAAGTATTTGTGTGCTACATGAAACTACATGCAGTTTTTAAAAGTGTGCAAAATAACAAACTAATTTGCACCCCTTGCATTGTAACATGGTTTGTCCCGGAGAAAATGTACTCCATTTTTTGCCTTACTTTCCTTAATGAATCAGGCTCTTAAATGTTTGGTTTATACAAGACTATTTTGAAGTGATAAAGTTATTAAAAACGTGAACTTATTATTATTTTTTTTCTACAAATTATAGCATTATTGTACAAAAACAACATTTAAAAAAGTAAAACAAATACATGAACCCCTCAAGCACTGATACCACATGCATTGCATAGACAACAAAACAAAAGAATGTGGAAGGTGCACAATGCTCTCTAGTATTACATATTTGTAATGGAAGGAGTTAAGCCGTTGTCGTTGAAACTTAACTTTTATTGATTAAATGCAAAAGCGAAATAAAACAGATCCATTAAACCATAAAAATAAATGTGTGTTTTAAAATCCGCTGATTGAATTATTAGCCTTATATCTAATAATAGTAGGGAATAAGTTGAAGGTAGCAATCAGATTTAATTATGATTACTAATATGATATCATGCAAAATCTGATTATTCTGATTCATCTGCAAAGAAAAGGTGTCATATATCGTGGCTGCCTATAACGACACAATGTATTGCTTTGCTGGTAGCTAACCTGTGATAACACAGGATAATGCTTCTATTAGTAATAAGTGTGTCTTGCTAACTACCTATCTATTGCTCCATCTAACTTTGGATCTATTGGAGCGATGAAGTATCAAGGATTCCCTATAATAAGGTAAGGCAATATAAGCAATCAGCGCTCAGGGTGCTTAGTCGTGCCACAGACTCTGTTTGTGTGTATATTAGGGAATTTAGACTGTAAGCTCCGATGGGGCAGGGACTGATGTGAGTGAGTTCTCTGTACAGCGCTGCGGAATCAGTGGCGCTATATAAATAAACGGTGATGAGGGAAGTGGATTTTGGGAGGGGAGAGCAGTAGGTTGAATCCTCTCCCTGGCCATGCATACATAGCAAACTGCCATATCATATCCACCAAGTCTTTCCCTCTGCATACATTAATTAAATGTATAGATTTATTAAATGTAAACTATATGTAGGCTAGGATTATTATTTTATTTGTGAAGTGGGCATACCCCTGATTGACAACCATATATTGTATGAAGACATTTCCATATACCAGCCGTGTATTGGATAGGGATACCGACATTGCAAGTACGGTACTATCAGGCACCGTCTCTCCACCTTTCCAGCTGCTATGGGACGGTATTGTCAGGTACGTCCCATCGTATAGCAACAGGATGTGACTTCTGCTCGGCCATCCCAGGGTGCCAGAGTATTAGGTCTCCTAGCTCCAGCACTACCTATTGCCTTTCCTGTTCCAGTACTCAGTTCCCGACTCCTGATATGATTCTTTGGTTTTGGACTTTGGCTTAGCTTCTGACTATCCCTTGTATCCTGATTCAGTCTGCATACCTGTTTGGCTTTGACCTTTGGCTTCCCTGATCTCTCTTTGGATTCTGCTTTGGTAGCATGTTCCTGTTTGACTATTGATCTCAGACTATCTGACTACTCTATCTTCACCTATCTGTTTTGACTGTCTTTGGGAATCGCGACTTGCATGCCTCATGCAGTGTAGCCCATACCTCCTTGTGGGGGTCCCTGGTGAATACCAGGGGTGTGTTAGACTCAGTGCCTCTTAGTTCAGTTGCACAAACTATTGGCAAACAGCTAGCATCCTTATCCTCCATCTAGTAAATGTTATAGGTAGTATTATTATTATTATTATCTTTTATTTATAAGGTGCCACAAAGGGTCCGCAGCACCGTAAATGACACATACAGAAAGCAGTGCATAACACATAACATTATACATGAAGAACAAAACACAAAGACCAGACATGCTGAATGAATAAATATACAGGTAACATGGTAATGCAGATCAAATTATTTTTTGGAACAGTGAGTGAGAGTGTCGGTATGACCAGCAAGAAATGGGTCTAAGCTTAAGAATACAGGGCTAGGGAAGAAGGCCAAGAGGTAGAGAGGGTGATGAAATATTAGATGGAAAACACAAGGAAAGAGCCCTGTTTGTGAGAGCTTACATCCCAAAGAAAAGGGAGAGACACAAATAGAATGGTATTGAATGGGGCATCACGGTGTCAAAGTGGTTAGCACTTCTGCCTTACAGCACTGGGGTCATGAGTTCAATTCCAGACCATGGCCTTATCTGTGAGGTGTTTGCATGTTCTTCCCGTGTTTGTGTGGGTTTCCTCTGGCTGCTCCGGTTTCCTCCCACACGCCAAAAACATACTGGTAGGTTAATTGGCTGCTAACAAATTGACATTACTCTGTGTGTCTGTGTGTCTGTGTGTGTGTGTGTGTGTGGGTGTGTTAGGGAATTTAGACTGTAAGCCTCAATCATCATCATCATCATCATCATCATCTATAGCCCCAATGGTGCAGGGACTGATGTGAGTGAGTTCTCTTAGTGGCGCTATATAAATAAATGGTGATGACGATGATTGACTGGGGAAGTGAGTATTAAATACAGGACAAGGGAGATAGGAGTTAGGCTATTGCAGAAATAACCCCCATCGGCAGTCATATATCACTGACATATTACCCTTATTGCTATATATATATATATATATATATATATATATATATATATATATATATATTGTACAGGCATCCTCTATTATTAGACATATATTGCACAGAGGAACCCAAACATTGTAAGCCACATATTGCAGAACAATACCCCAATTGCTAAGTAAACATTACAGAGTAACACCGTCATTGCAAGCTATGACTTGAGTAGATGATAGTTGACAATAGTCAACAATATGTTGTACACATACCCCCCATTACTATCCATAGCAAGGCATAGGTCTGTAGAAAGATAAGCTTTACTGCTAGCTAGTGTCTAAGCCCTATGGCACAGATAGCCCACATTTGTCAGTAAGATGTTCCTCTGTGGCCTCCACATCCTCCCTCCAAGCCCTCTAAGCCCTCCCCAAGACCCTCTCTTTTCAGAGCAGAGTGGGGGGATCAGGAAACTACAGCAGCATCGCCAAGGATCTACACAAGATTTGCTATAGACAATCCAGTGTTTACCCTTGTGTTGCACAGTGTACCACGATCACCCCACTCCATGCCCTGCAACTAATCAATTAATAGGTTCTCTATAGCTTCTCCATAGATAGGGGGACACATTGTGCACAGTCCTGCGCTTCACAGGCACATGTGTTCACCACTTTATTCAACACAGGCAGAAATGGCTGAAATCTGATGTGTTTTTCTGTGAAAATTAATGAATTAAATATTTCGGTGACCTCTAAGAGTAACTTTGTAGCAAAGTAGATTCAAGTTTAGAACAAAATCTGAAAAGAGGTAGCACCATTTGTGTAGGATCTCCACTGGAGCAGCAATCAAGCGCACATAATTATAGCTTGGGCTGTGGAACCACGAGGAAATAGTCTGTATGTTGAATGAATTTACTCTATTTTTATAGGCAGCTACATCAATTAACTACAGGAAACAACCAATCACACACTTGCTCCCTCAACCACTGCTTATCAGGTGTAATGATTCCAAACTATTGAGTAAGTGATTTCTCGTTTCCAAGTCTAAACAAGGGAATTCTGGGAATAATTCTGAATGTTTGAGTTAATATTCCCTATGAGGTAGAACTTAAATGACCATAATACACAGCTGATTGCTGAACACTGGTGATATACACGTACTATGTAGGTTGCCTACCCTGCAGATATGTGTGTAAACGTTTTAAACTGACACCTATATCAGCTCTTCAGAGTTCAGAACGCAATAATGTTTCTGGCAGAAACCAGTGAGCTGGAAGCAATTTCATAAGAGTATGAAATAATTAGGTACATTCTAGAAGAGACTTCTGTAGATTTCAATCTAGAGGTCTATTTATCATCGGTGGCAGCTAACGTTCTGTACCTCCACGTATTGTAATATTACAGAAAGTTGTACATTGCAATTTATCAGTCCTCTCCTAATGCTCAAGCCCAGCGACAGTTTACTATGCTGTGGTGAAAGGCTTTACTCATGCATTTTTGTATACCCTTTAATGTGCATGATCCACTCCTTGTATACAAAGAACAGTACCAGTACCAGTGACCAACTAATACTGCATTATTAGCAGCAGATTTCATAAAAACTGGGCCAGGTTTACAATATTGTACCAGAAACAATCATATTAGCCTGTCAGAATATATGGAGGACATACATTAAGCATGCATTTTATACTTCTATTAACATAATGCTGTAGGGCAGGGTAACCAGACAGAGCTACAGGGAGTTGTAGGGAAACATTTGTAGTTAAATGATCAATGGCAGATTATGTATACTTCTGAATATATGAAAATCCAGGCATAATACATTTTCTGTGCATAACTAGTATGTTTAGACAGTAAGCTGTCCTACTATATGTACCAGGGAAATGCTGTATTTTTCTGTGCCGTTTTGGGTCCTATGTGTACATTGTTGTACCGTTGACAACTGCTTCTGTTTTATGACTGGTAAATGTGCCCCCCACCAGTGGGTTTATACTGCCACATTCGTTATATGGCTTTATTTTTCTCCAATGGTAGAGGGTGTCATTTTTTAAATGGCTGTCACATGGCAGCTGCTCTGTGACTAACAACTACGTAGTACTGGAGCTAGAGGAGAGGAACAAGCAGCCTACCGATTAGGGATCAGGAACAGCTCCCTCTTCTCTGAGTATTCTCCTCTCCGATGGGCCTGAAAATGAAGCTGAAAGGTGAGTAACGCCTTCTAAAGATGGTGAAGGGTTTTTAGTACAAGCTAAGCTTTTCTTCACTTTATGTATTGATTCCTTTCACTGCCCCCCCCCCCCCCCCATAGAAGTTGATGGGAATGGCAGTAAGCAAGGTTATCTAAGTTAACATTGGAGAAAATTGTGGTTCCTCCGGCGTTACTACTTCCATAACTTTGCGTGAGGCGGTGACAGAGCAAAAACAGCCATTTTTACAAGAGTTTTGTCACCGATTGTTAAATATATCTCTGCTCTTGTTATTAGTATATGGGCCTGTACCCTACACAAGCATGTATAATATACCAGCCTACGTTCCACCTACAGATTGAATTTAACTTGTTTCATAATACACCCCTACACAGAAACCATGTTTATGAGGTCACCAGGGTTTCCTGTGAACATCTATGTGTGACTCTAGGCACTAAAATAGTCTTAAGAAAGGTGGTGTGTGTGTGTGTGTGTGTGTGTGTGTGTGTCAACTGTACACACCCTGGACCAGTTCTAATGGCTCCCAGCAATGTAAAGTAGACCAGCGTACAATGTTCTGTCACAAAACTGAATTTGTCAGTCAACATGATATCCATGTTATCCTACCCTGAAATAATAAATAATTACAATATAATCCATCATTCATCCCAGATTTGATAATTGCAGTTTGACAAATTTGTAATTTTGCCCCTGGAAATGCTGTGTACTTTGCAATGTCCATATTTTTTCATATCACCAAACAAACAGGACCTTTTTGATTAGCTTATATACTGGGTATTATTTTTACTATCTGTATATGGCTTGATTTATATTTGTGTTGATCATGCCGACACCTTAAGATAATCCCTATTGCCTGGACTGTTCTGATTCTCAAATGCTGAAAAGAGTGTAGTCCATCAGGGAGAGGGAGGTGCTTCAGTTTATGTGGATGGGGTTGGGGATTCAAGCTCATGTGAATTAGTGGCTTATTTGTACCATGGTAGCGTTTTAAAACTATTGTGAGGTTTGACTTAAAGGGCACTATGTGTGATCTTTTAAAAACAAGAGCCCTGCAACAAAATTTCACTAGAAATGTTTTTGGGATGTGCAATCCATCTGCCCCTCTATTTCTCAGTTCCTTCCATTCCTTTTATTTAATTTTTAAAACTCATCAGCGATATACAGGATGATGTTGCTATGTGACAAAAGATAGTTTATTAGTGTCTATTGTGCCCTTCCACTGTGAGTGTAATAGTTTGGTGAGTGTCACTGCGAAAATGTTGAGCTTGATGGACCATCTTTGGAGAATCAAGCAATGACATTGCAGACAAAGGGCAGAGAATATAGAGTTGGCTGTGCAGGTGAAGTAAAGGAGCTGGAAAGATTTGGGAAGACATTAAAGGACAATATTGAAGACCAGAAGATGTGAGAGGCAATGGGGAGTGACAAACGAGGTAATGGTGCAACAGGTATAAGACATAGAGCTGATAAAATAAGATAACTGATGGCAGTTTTTCTGTACAATGTAATGACATAATAAGATTAACAATTACATATTGCTTATTACAAGGCTGGCTACTTTGAGAAAATCAATAAGAAAGGAAAAAAAAAGTATTCTTAGTTAAACTGAGACATATCAAATGGGGATAAGAAGAGAAATGCCATGTTGTGTGATGGCTTTTACAGGAAGAAAATGGCTCTACATCCTGTTGCCAATAAAGACTTCCCCCATAAAAGCATACTTCCCATTCCTTGGATCTCTTTAAAATATCTCATTCTCCCCCCTACCACCTTGAGGTTATGAAGTGCATGTGGCTTGTCTCAAAAATGGAGTATATCACCAGCCTCTGAAACAACACACTTGCCTCCTTTCACGAAATTTGGAACCCCTGGTATACTCACTATGAGACCTCTCTACCTAAACATACCTCTCCTCTGAAGCCCCCATCCTACTCCAACCATCACCATCCAACCACCCTGTAGAGGTCAATTAATAACCCTCCTATTATGTACTTGCTCAACGTCTGTTTAATGAGGTATTTGAACTGTTCTTTTATTATTTTCTTTTTCTTACTGCCAACATGTACCTTTATTTTAATTTCAGGTACTTGTCCATCCGAGATATTGATACTTTTTGTTGACTGCCGCATTCTTACCAAATAACCTGAAAAAATTATAAATAAAGTGAGTTCAAAAATATATGTCGTCCTGCGAAATAAAATCAAATTTTTGCATGTGGACAAAATACTAGTGGGCTAAATTATCAAGCCTTAAACAGCTGTTTACGCATGGTTTAGGCATATTTTAGCAAAATGGCCATTTAACAAGAGTCTAATGCAGGAGATATCAAACATATCTTCGGTGTTAGGCCAGCTATCACAGAACAACACAGTCCCCATAATTCTCAATGCAGACTGTGGTCTGCACCAATTTTTCAAGCTTCGAAAAGCTTAGCTTTTCGCCTATAGCATGACACCTATAGCTAATGCAGATGGCATTAGCCTTATAGCCTATGGGGAGAGTGTCACAGGAAAGGAGTCTTCTGATGGCTTCCCGGACTAGTGGCCAAGGAACAGAGGAGACAAACAGAGGGCACAGATAAAGCAAGCCACAGTGGGCATAAAAGACATGAAGAACATATGGGGAGTATATTTTAGGTGAAATTCTACTTGTTGAAAGCATAACCTGCAAATTTAGGCTTTGCCAAGTAAACAGTATTTTCGCTTATAAGCTTACAGCAGTGAGAACTTGAGCACTGATATAATTATGTAGGAAAATGCTGCAGCACAAACTGAGATCTGTAATCTAGCAGAGAAGTTAATAAAAAGAACTATGACATCAATTTGCAATGCACCCCTGTAGTTTGCAATGTCATATTCAGAGAAAGAAAACTTAAATTATAAGCAAACTTTTTTTATTTATATTTCATGTTTATTCACTGTATTTTCTCTGCAATAAAAATGACTTATTGTACAACTGTACTAGCCATAGACAAATGCAAAACCACCCCAAAACATAATTAGATATATTTCAAGGGGTTGTAACTGAAATTCATGAAGGGTTTAAATAAGTCGAAGATGCAAGTTTCTAGATACAAAATTCCCTTTTAATGCAACTCAACAATGCCGTTGGAAGTCCTCCTCTCCCTCAACTGTACCCAAATAGTTCTCCAGAATCGAAATGTACATGGATATGGTTGATGTCATCTCAGCGGCAGTAGATAGCATTGAGACATTCCACATTCTGCACTCTATAGATCGATCTTCTCTGAACTTCATGCATGGTCAAGCTGCTCAGATGCCACTGACAGCGAGACACAAGATTTCATCCCTCCCTCCGTTCACTTTCTTATATCACTGTTTTCTTTTGGCTTTCTTCTCGGTAGCAAACTATAAGCAAACACGCTTTTATACTAATCATATAAATCATCTAAGATGAGATAGGTGTATCCCTACTGCCTCTTTTTACTTTTAAGCACAGTTATAAGCTTCCTCCTCCTTCCACTCACCTCTCTCCTTCCATGTTTCCCATCCAGTTTCCAGGATCTTATACCCTTTTGTTTATGATTAGACATGACAAAATTATAGCAAAAAGCAACAAAAAAGATTCCTAGTTAAACTGAGATATATCCAAATGCCATGTTGGGTGATGGCTTTTACAAAAATATAAGAACTCTGCATCCCATTGCCAATAAAAGTATATCCCCCCATTCCTTAGCTATCATTAACATATCCCTGAAAAATAAAATCTTAGCTTTGCATGTGGACATAATACTAAGCAGAATAGTTATCAAGCCCACAATCATGCTAAACCAGCTGTTTACACATGGTTTAGACATATTTAGCATGATAGTTAGTAGTAGGCTGGTTGTCATAGAATATTAGAGTCATAATTCTCAATGCAGACTGTGGTCTGGACCAATTTATCAAGCTCCAAAAGCTTAGCTTTTCAGAGCTTGACCCCGATAGCTAATGCCACCTGAAGATGGCATTATCATGTATAGCCTTTGTGGAGAGTATCGCTGGAAAGGAATCTTCTGATCCCTTCCCAGTAAGCTTCATACTTCTCTTGATTGTGATTAATTTACTATAGACCCTTTGCTGGGACAGGATCTTATCTGAGCCACTTTCCCTATTTCTATAATAAACTGGCATCTGCACTACTAATCCATAATTCACAGTTTTGCGCACAAAATACTTCTTGATAGCAAACATCTAATTATGTTATCATGTCATTCAAAAAAATCAGTATTTCCATGTATAAAACTGTTGTAGGCAGGTTATGACAAGTATGCATCACAAAAGTTAAGACAATGTAGCAGTTCCAAAATAGTGATAATATCAGTCCCGGTTAGTAGTAGTTTTGTTCTGTATTTAGACTTATCAGGCAGCATTCAGAGAAAGGCAACAGCAAATACAGTACAGAACTTGATGGTAATTAATAGGATTTCTTACAGCTCTGTAGTAGATTTCTATAAGCCGATAGTTCTATATGCTCCCTTTTAGGGTCAGTATTCTTGGTGTGTCGCTTGAGACAGAGCGCAGCATCAGCTGTTGGAGAGGAGGGCGGCGGTGGTGATCCTTAGCCCCTTCCCCTCCCCGTCGAACGATCTCAAGCTGTGCGGCTGCCGTTTAAGTTATGCTCAGCGGTCGCCGCACAGTTTTAAACTAGAATAGCCATTGTTTTTTTGAGGCGCCCTGCAGAGCCCGGCGCCCTAGGCAATTGCCTAACCTTGCCTAATGGGAGCGCTGGGCCTGTGTACAGTATATTTGGCAAGTATATCTTCGGAAAGAATGTTCATATATCATATCTACAAAAGAGTGCTAACTATATCACAGGTATAATTTTAGCGGGTGTAGCTTCCATTCCGTTAACAGAAGTTTTGTTAACAAGTTCAAAGAGCAAAATGTGGTTTCAGTAAAAATCTAAAGGCTGTCCAGTATAAACGAATGAAAAGGAATTTTTTTTGCGCACCATGTTTGATACATTTGCAATAAATAAAAATAATAAAGGTATTAGGGTATACTCTAGAAAACTTGTTTATTGCATTTTATCAAGTGAATTCAATTTGATTGAGTTCATTATAGCCCCTACTAAACACTTGTCTCAAGGGGATAACAAGTGCTCAATAACGGGGTTGCAGACCCAGAGTGTTTTGTAAACACTTCATGTTGAGAAGAGTGTTTCAGTTCTGATACTTAGGCAACTGTTTCAATCCTTTCAGTTACATGCATGTCAATCATATTATAGATTAATGGCTTAATACAGTTTATTCAGGAAGGGTCCCCCCATCCCTAGCTTTACCTGAGGAGCGCTACCCCACACATTCAACCTTCACTTTTTGCAAAACGGCCTTTTATGTGAAATTCTAAACCTGGATACACATTTTCTCCATGAATAAATAAAATATATCAGTTTCCATGGCAAACAAATTCCTGCAAATAAGGGATAGTTGGCTGTTGCTGTTAATTGCTTTGCGTGAGAAAACTTGAAAGATAATTAATAGGTTTGCATTAAGCAAATATCTTCATCGTTCTGTATATAATGTTTCCTCTACATTGTTTTATTATCACCCTAAAAAAAAAAAAAAGTTCTATTCAAAAAATAGCTCCGGAGAAATGTCAAAACAAACTTGAGTATGTGTCATATCAAGGCTACATAATGATGCATCCTCAAAAGCTGATGTGACTTCTCCGGAATAATTATGAAGTGAAATTTGAATCCTGTACTCAGAAAGGTGATAAAACATACAGAAAAGAACAGTAAAAATAAGCTAAACTAAAGATAAAGGAAAAAACTTAGAAATGTCATATTGCTTCTTTCTGCTATTTGAAAGGCTCACCTGTTTTAAGTATGACACAAGTTCTTATTTGTGTTGTAAAGGTGATGGAACTGTTATTGAGCAACTCATCCATTTTAAGTTCTAAATATTTTAGTACTTTTCAAACCATTTGTCATTGACTTAAAGCACAGATGTATAGGGAGATATTATAAGAAGTATTGTGAGACTCACACAATAATAATAATAATGATTCATATGAATTTCACAATAGCCGAATTTAAGAACTTTTTTCATACAGAGGAATAATTGACACCACAATCCTCCTGCAACAGGAATCTCACATCACTACTCTGTTCTGTTAACATTTATATAGCCAGATTGGCTATGTGATGGCCTTTAACCTCCCACTTCAAACGTGTTACATATGAACGTAGAAGCCTCATCACTAGTTATGGCAGAAACGTTCCTTGAAACAGCAGCTGTTCTCATACTCCATCTTGGGATTTGCCCTGTCTGAAGCTATTGGTCTGTTTTGTTTGATGGTTGCGTTCCTGATTTTATTTTAATAACCTCACATATTTTGATAACCTTAAGAAGCTAGAATTATTTAAGTTGTTTAACCAGGTTCTTGCCAATGGTAATGTTCAGGATCTGGTCAGTCAATGATATAGTGTTATATTTGAATGGTTTTGTTGCTTTCAGAAACTCTGAATTCCCAATATGCCTAGGAGTCGGTTGAACTGAAATGTAATGCATTGCTGTTAGTATCGAATGGCTCAGTTTGACTATACATTACCATAGGAGTCAGCTCTGTGGTGCTTGAGCAATCCCAATATTTTTTGCTGCCACTATCCATGTTTATGCCTGGAATTTTTCAGTCATATGGGGGTACTTGTGCACCCCCAATAATATTAAAGAGTTGGCTCTTACAATGCTAACCCCATGCATTTCATCTCCTGCCGCTCTGTGTATCCTCAGTCATGCTGAATGAATGCAATAGATGTTCTGACCCTAGTTAATGATGCCTAAAGTGCATAGGCAAAGCAAGGGGGTTTTATAGTGCCTGGAAACCCCCTCCAAGCCTGGGACACTGTGTTATTGAGGTGGCTGGACCCTGCCCCTGCTTCACACGGCTCTGTTTGAAAAGAGAGAGCTGCATGCACCTAACAGTAGTACACACCGCATTGCCCATGTATATTATGTGGATAGGAAGAGTTGGAGAGCATCCAAGCACTGTCTAAAATTATAGCTATGCCCCCATGCATGCTGGTCACGCCCACTGGTGGCGTGGTGTGGAAACCCCCCTCTGCAAATCCTGTGTTTTCCCCTGAAATGCATATTGCTACTTGCGTTGTTCCATTCATAAAAAAAATTAACTTTTATTAAGAGATAGACAAAAGAAAATTTCCATAATTCCAGGTCACTGAATTCAAAGTAATCCGTCAAAATGTATTTTTATTCTTTACTTTTCTTCTCTCTGTCTATTTCCATTTTATTGAAATTGAAATACATTTATTCTAACAAGTTATTGCATATTGGGTATCCTGCAGCCCTGGAGGTTCACCCTGCTTAACATATTGCAAATTAGACAGTTCTTCCTAGCACAGATGGCTGGGTTTTGCTACAATAGAACCGCTGCCCTTGGCAAATGGGCCAGTCCCATTCTTCGTGTACAGTCTTTTATATAGATACACAAGAGAGAAAATTGTTGAGTTACTAAATGCAAATTTAAATGAATTTACCATATAAAATATAAATACAAACACAAATACAAAATAGCACATACAAACACAAAATCAATTTATTATAAACATCTGTTGTTTTCCTCTTTAAGAATCAAATGAGAATATTCTTTCTTGCTGCAGTTCAGATGAAAACATCAATTAATGAGAATATATGACTGTGACGTCATGTTATTTAGTAGATACACTAATGATTTAAGAGCTATCAGCTAGAGGGACCAATCCCCAATCAGACGTATCTAGCTAGTCCCGCTGATTGTTATCATCATCAATACATCTTGTTGCTCCAGCACTCAAAAGAGATGTGCAAGAGATAGAGGTGTATCTGTATACGGGGCAGCACGGTGGTGTAGTGGTTAGCCCTTCTGCCTTACAGCACTGGGGTCATGAGTTCAATTCCCAACTATGGCCTTATCTGTGAGGGGTTTGTATGTTCTCCCCTTGTTTGCGTGGGTTTCCTCTGGGTGCTCCGGTTTCCTCCCACATTCCAAAAAAAAACATACTGGTAGGTTAATTGGCTGCTATCAAACTGACCCTAATCTGTGTGTGTGTTAGGGAATTTAGACTGTGAACCCCAATGGGGCAGGGACAGATGTGAGTGAGTTCTCTGTACAGCGCTACGGAATTAGTGGCGTTATATAAATAAATGATGATGATGATGTATCTGCAACCAGGTCTATTTAAGTTGCAATTACTTGAAGGTGCCATTACTATACTCTGTCCCTCTCTCCCCTGTTCTGTCTCTCCAAGCACAGGGAATCACAAGTGTAAAATGCAACAAAATCTACATACGAACGTATGCTTATGCATTTTTTTACACAAAAAAATACAGATGTACTTATATGTAAACAGGAGCCTCAATTTATTTCCTTGTGTGAAAATCTGACTTTACAGTATGTATGTAGTGTTGCTGTTTTTTTTTTAGTAAGGACACTTCATAGTGTCACTAACACTTATTAAGTTGTTATATTAACTTTAAAAAAAAAAAAATGTTTTCTGTAAAACACATACACTTATACATTTCCTTGCCATTATTTTCAGGATTTTAATCCAAAAATGTTATCTTTGGCAGTGATAATGAATATTCCTGACCATCACCTACAAGGCCCTCTCCCATTCCACTGCCCGTTATATCGCTAACCTCCTCTCCAATTAACTTTCCCGCCTGTTCCCTTCGCTCGACCAATGACCGTCACCTCTCCTCCCCACTGATCACCTTATCCCACGCTATAATTCAAGATTTCTCTTGTGCTGCCCCCTTCCTCGCTCTATCCTTCTTTCCCCATTCTGAGAACCTTCAAACAGGCTCTCAAAACCCTTCTGTTCCTCAAAGCCTACCAGCCATCTACCTATCCGTCTCCATCCTTGTTCTCCTCAACTTAACTTCCCTGTTCACGTTCCTCTTGCGCTTGAAGTCCTCCATTGACTCTTCTCGTGCCTGATGTCTGTTTGCCCTCCCTTTAGTATGTAAGCTCTTATGAGCAGGGCCCTCTTTCCTTCTGTCTCAATACCATTTCTTCTTATCCAACGTCACTGTACTTGCTTTACTTGGAGCTTTTGGAGTCTTGGTTTTACATGTTTTGCTCTGTACTGTTGTACACTATATGGTCTACTGTTTGTATTATATTTAGTATTTTGTTCGGCGCTGCGGAAACCTTGTGGCGCCATATAAATAAAAAATAATTATAAAAAATATATGAGTTAATACTTCACTATCCTGTCGAAGAGATAAAATAAATCGATCCCAATAAAATCTTACAAATGATTCAACTTAATCATCATTCTTCCCTTAATCTAGAAAACAACAAAGTTAGCATGTCCACATTTATGGGTAATGGAAACTCTCTATTATATATGATAAAACACTGTTCAATGTAAAAATATATTCAGACAATAGCTGGATAAAAGCATCAAAACAAGCCAAAGTTCTACAGCCTGCGGGTCCACTAAGTAACTTTCACTGGGTGATGGATTTTCACTGCCCATAAAACAACAGCAAATGCAGTGCAGAGGGCTGGTAATTGCCTACAGAGGTCAAGAAGGTGGTTTGAAAATTTAATAGGTTTGCCTAAAAATGTGAGTTTTTGGGGAACACTTGATGGTTTATAAGATAGAGCAAAGTCTTGTTGTATGAGGATGGGAATTCCACAGTTTGTGCAAAAAGTCATGTACCCGGCAATGGGAGTCACAGATCTATGACAGAAGAGAAGGGTTAAATTGGGAGCTATTTCATGAAAAGGCAAGAGATGTATATTGGTGCCATTTTACTTGTGACTTACTATTTTAGTAGAAGTATTTTATATTGTATTTGTTAAAGTGTTTGTTAAAGTACAGGCAAACAGTGTAGGAACTGGCAGAGTGGAGCATAAGTAAAAGAACATTTTGGGGGCTCGTGTAGAGATGGGCAAAACCAGGAAAAGATGCACACATGAAAAATGCTTTTATTTGCATATGTTAAGTCAGATGCATCTCACTATGCATCCAGCTCTACAACATTAATATTAACCCTAGTGCTGGAACATTTTTTGGGACCTTGGAATGTGTTTTTTTGGACAACTACTAGACATTTGAATATTATGGTTTTTGTTATGGTTTGATGCATTATGTATTAAAAATTGGATTGATTACAGATGAAGACATGAGAGGGTAAGTGAATAGGGATTTATTTTTAAATGATGCGATTACAAAGAGGTAACTGATTTATATACTTTTTAGTTTGTTTTTTTTAATAATTTTAATAAACTAATGTGGTTGAAAAGAAGGGTATATTTTACCTAAATTTTACTTTGTGGAACTACATGGCTTAGTAAGCCCTGGGTGTCACGGTATGTTGACATTTGTGGTTCTCCAAGTGTCAACATGCCCTGACTGCCATGGGTATGCTGGTGCTTGTAGTTATACAAGCACCAGCATGCCCAGACTGTTAATGGCAGCCCAGGTGGGCTGGTACTTGTAGTTGCACAAAGTAAAATAGCTGTAAAGCAACGGGCATGGTGTATGGTGTTACAACCCCTTAATCTAATCCAGTGTTTCTCAACTCCAGTCCTCAGGACTCCTAACAGTGCATGATTTTCAGGTGACAAGGGAAATAATTATACCACCTGTGGATCTGTTAGCATGTGTCAGTCAGTAATGAGTACACCTGTGCTTTAGCAAGGAGATAAGGAAAACATGCACTGTTAGGGGTCCTGAGGGCTGGAGTTGAGAAACAATGATCTAATCCATTCCTGAACTGCACTTTTAAACCATGTTGTTATCAGGAAGTATCAGTGTTTTGACGTCATTTAAAATGGGGACCGTCATATTAGCCGTTTTAATAAAATTTAGTATTTATCACCAATAAATATAGTTGTCTCTCAAGTCATGGAATTTATTTATTTTTTTACATAATTTTAGAAAATAAAATCAATTTATTTAATTGCTACTCCATATAATATTCCCTCTTTTATGGTCAGTCTAGTATAGTACTCTGCTCGCACATAGCATGGTATCTTGAGGCAGGTGGGTATAGACAAACTGCTAGATACAAGAGTCAAGTATTGCTAAGGAGCAACTAAGCTTTGACCCCAGCTACATTTAAATTGTTAAATAAATAGATCTCAATAAACAGCTCTCCTCCCCACAGTGAGTTGAAGGGAATGTTAATCTTACAGGGAAAAGTTTCATAGTAAAATGTTATTGAGAAGGAATGTTTAATAAACTCAGTGGCTAGTAGATGTAAAGGGCTTGACACACATATTTTAAACGATCATACCTACTACCTCAATTCCAATTATCTCAGTTAGCGAGTCTGAATTAGGTTCCGCTGTACCGACTGGCTGCTCTAGTAACTGGCCACTATTTCTACAATACAAGCGGGGTAGGTTGGTTTCTTGAGCCCTCTATTTAGCTGTAAAGTCTTAGCTATGAATTATAAAGCTGTTATAATTGTTATAATATGCTCTGCTGAGTAGAAAGAAAATATTTTTAGTAGTCAACAATAATTCAGTAGTCGATAATGTTTTTTAGTGAACAAACTAACAGGAAAATGGTGAATATTTGTTTTGGCTTGCCAAGCAATTGTTTTGAAATAACTCCATCATAGCCCATTATACTTGCATTATTCAGAAAAAAATCACTATGATATTGTAACGGTTGTTTATTAACAATACAGATTTATACCTTTGAGCAATGTTATTAAGTAGCACTCATTTTGTTTGCTTTTTTACAAAATGTTATTTTTTCTGTATTAGATCCCATTGGGAAATATTTTGCCAATTTATAATATATTTTATACCCAATGAAACTTTAAATATCATGTTACAAAACTGTAGCATAATGGCAAATCATTAAATTTCAAGGACCAGTCAACATAAGATTTATTGTACCGTATATTTAATTAAAAGTTGCTTATTGAAGAACAAAAGCCTAAATAACTCACAATAGAAAACATTAATACCAAGAAAGCTAATAATTAAAAACCAAATAGTAAATACACAACTTTTTTCATTTATTTGACTTTGAATAAGATAGATAACATTTTCTTTTTTTCCTGATCTATAATTAAAGGCACATTGAATGGAAGCCAGTAAAATAAGGAATATAATTGAAAAGTTTGCAAAATGATGGATGACTTAGTGGAACTATTACAATAAGAAAATGTCTGTTGGACGCAGCATTTAAAACTTGCAGAATTAAAAGCATTTTATAAAGGGAGCCTTAGCAATGCTGTGTAACAGCGGGAATGAAATACACTTCCTTTTTTTTACAGTTAAATGTATTGCACTTCTTTGTTAATTTAGAGGTAATTAAAGCCTGGGCAGCAATGTGGTTATTGAAGCAGTGACTCACACTCTACTTGTTGTGTAGCAACAGGGTTTCTTTGATTTCCAAGCCAAACTTAATGCCTTGAACTATTTAATTCTGAATAGTAAACTTAGTAAGTATTTAGGCTAATGGTAATCATACACTCGCATCTATAACTGAAACCAGCAACAAAATAACTAGTCACTTAAGATTACTGAAGGATGTTTTGGGAGTCCAAATTTATATTTACATAAATATTAAATTAGTAAAGTACTTTACCTAAAGCTTACCTAAAAATCTGAACTGCTTTTTCAAAAGACTTTTCTTTGTTAAATCTAGTTGATAATCCAATACAGTACTGTATATTTAAGTTATTCAATTTATTAATATATATATATATATATATATATATATATATATATATATATATATATTTATTTATTGACACACAGTGGTTGAAAGTGGGGGTGTATACATTTATTGTAAAACTATCAAACCTCAGTCGCTTACACTCTCTTTACATTTTCCATGCCACCACTTCTAAATTTGACCACTGTATATCTTTCTATCTATCTATCTACCTATCTATCTATCTATCTATCTATCTATCTATCTATATATATATATATATATACCCTGCCCCATGTAATGCTTCTCACTCAAGATAATGAATCATACCCTGATTCTCTATATTTCAGGGTATATATCATTCTCTCACACAACGCTATCAAGTTTGTGGCATTGGAATACTTGCCATTATCTACTGTCCTCCTAGTCCAGTCTCTCTATGCTTTGATTACTTTGCCACCTGGCTCCCGTACTTTCACTCCTCTAACTTTACATCACTCGTCTTGGGGGACTTTAATATCTCTATAGACAATCAGACCCTTCTGCTTTCAATCTTCTCTCCATCTCCTCCCCCCCTCAATCTTTCTCAATTGACCTCCTCTCACTCCCACCACAGTGGCAACGCCCTTAAACTGGTCTTTTCCCACCTCTGTACTGTCTTTGACTTTAGCAATTCACCTTTCCTAATCTCACAAGGCATATGCTGGACACAATTGATCCTTCCACATTCTCCGCCTCGCCGGACTGAATTTTGTCCCCCATCACTTTCTTTCCCTGATCTGGCTGTCTCCTTCTATATTCACACCCTTACCTCTGCACTTGACTCCATCACCCTTGCTCTCACTATCTAGCTTCGTCAGTCCCCACCTCAACTGTGGCACTCCAATGTGAAAGTCAAATAATTGGATGAAGTAAACTAAATTAATTAATATTGTTTTACCGTGTGATTGCGTTTAGTACGCCACGTGTTATGACGCAATCACACGGATTAATAGCACACACATTTACATTTGCACTTACACTTGTAAATAATATACATTTATTAAGGTTCCAATCCACATTTATTTATTAGTATAATGTGTTAGAGATTATTTATACATAGATAAAACTATAGTAAAACTATTAATGGTTCAGGTCCCCTAAAAGGTAAAGAGTTTAGTCTCATTTTAAAGCTTATTTCACCAGCATTTACTCATTTTGACAGAGTAGCGATTGCATCTAGAGGTCGCAAGTTATGACCAATATGATATTAATACTCAAAAATACTTTGTTTGGTGGGTCAGTTTGAACTGGCTATTCGGCAGTTAGACATGTTGACAACCGTTGGTGGAAGTTGCCCCCCACCATTTGTTGAAGATCAAATGAACTGACCAATGACCAACAGACAACTGGAACATCGTTAACCCTGGACCAATGAAGACCTCTCTAAGTGTTATCTGTGTACATAGTGACATCATCAGTGTTTTTTTGTAAATTGAAACTGTATATAAGCAAGCTTCCCTGGCCCATTGTTCTCTCTTTCTGACAACAGACATTATGACTATATCTGAACCTGGGCCCAGGTGAAGCAAATACATAATGTATTCGGGCTTTTATACTTTCCTGTTTTATTGTAATATCTTTTATGCATTATGATGGCTTGCTGTAAATTCTGCTATATTATGCGATTAAATATCTTTGCGCGTTGGAACCACAATAATCACATAGGACAATGTTTATTGGTAGCGATAAAATGAACTTAATACCAAAATGACCCTCTGTCTTCAAACCTACTCCCACAGTGCAGAACGACTCTGGAGGAAGTCACACACTCATGCCAACTTCATTTACTTCACCCCTTCAGTTCTGCCCTATCGCTCTCTAAACATTCCTACCTGCTGTCATTTACTACTAATCATCCAATTCCTGTGCCCCTTTAGCCTACCTTCCCCCTCTCCCCTACTTACTCTCTGTTCAAGACTTGATACCCACTTCACCTCCAGAATTGAGTCAATATGTCATGACATCTCCCATCAGTGCCTCTCCCACAATGTGCCTTCAAACAGGTTGTCTACAATAGTCTTAATGCCTTTCTATCATCTCACTGCCTCCTAGATAAACTCCAATCCAGTTTTCACTCCCTCCATCCCACAGAAACTGCATTCACTAAGGTCCTTTGCTTCGCTAAATATAAGGGACACTTTCCCTTCTTACACTTCTTGAGCTCTCCGTTGCCTTCAAATCCATTGACCAATGCCTCCTTTTGCAAACGCTAAAATTTATAGGCATCTGAAACACTATCTTCTCCTGGCTTTCCTCTTACTTCATCAACTTTTCCTTTTCAGTTTCTACCCATGATTCCAGATCCCCCATCTTCAAAAATATACTGGTAGGTTAATTGGCAGCTATCAACATTGACCCTAGTTTCTCTCTCTGTCTGTGTGTGTGTATGTTAGGGAATTTAGATTGTAAGCTCCAATGGAGCATGGACTGATGTGAGTGATTTCTCTGTACAGCACTGCGGAATTATTGGCGCTAGAT
This sequence comes from Mixophyes fleayi, assembly GCF_038048845.1. Taxonomy (NCBI): domain Eukaryota; kingdom Metazoa; phylum Chordata; class Amphibia; order Anura; family Limnodynastidae; genus Mixophyes; species Mixophyes fleayi. The sequence goes on along the minus strand of NC_134403.1, from coordinate 341,862,934 downwards.
AAATAACTGATGATGATGATGATTATCAATGCTGCTGGCCACCTTATTTTTCTGCCATCCCTCCACGCTGCCAATGATCACCGCCTTACTACTTCACAAATTACCTCTTTCCACTCCCGACTCCAGGACTTCGTCAGGCTGCTTCTCAAGTGTCTAAAGATCTCTGACACCCTATCAGGTTAGCCTCTATTCTCCAAGGCTTCAAGCGTGCCCTTAAGACTCATTTCTTTATTCAAGTCTATCAGCCCTCCTCCTAACTCCTTTGTCTCAGCTAGCACCTCCACTCCCCCACTCTGTACCACCCTATTTGTGTCTTCTCCTTCTCTTTAAGGTGCAATTTTTCACAAGCAGAGCCCTCTTTCCTCATGTTTTCTTTTTACTATTCCACTTGGCCTGCTTCCCTAGCCCTATTTTCTTGAGCTCATACCTACTTCACATTGGACATTACCATCACTCTCACTAACTGTCCCATAATCAATAATTTGATCTGCATTACCATGCTATCTGTGTTTAACTATACATTTATAGATTTATACATTTATCCATGTAGTCATATCTATTGAGGGCATGTACATAGCGATGTAACATTTTGTTGGTGGGTTTTCCATTGTTTATATACAAATACGAAATCCACAACAGAAGTAACAGAGGTGGGTCTGTATCATGTGACCCTTTTAGTATCCACATTGAGGGCATACAGCCTCTCTTTCTCTTTCTCTCTCTCTCTTTCTGTCTCTCTGTCTCTCTGTCTCTCTCTCTCTCTCTCTCTCTCATCATGACTGACATTTTAGATATGGGCGCTCTATTAGTATTATGCCATGGCAGGAGGAACCTCTGACGATGCAGACATGCATCATGCAATAGTGGTGATGCTGTGAGTGCCTCAACAGGGTGGTTTTAATTAAATGATTCGCCTATTTAAGTGTGCACAGCGGGGAGAGGACACACACCAATAATGAAGTTGTTTAACGAAACGCGCATGATAGTATCACATACTGTTATGTACTTGCCCTTATATTTGCCCTCATTCAAGATGGCCGTGATTGCCTCAAGTTTCCATCTTGGATCTCTGTTATGAACTTGCCCTTACAATAGCCCTTATCCAAGATGGCCGGGACTGTCTCATAAAGATTCCATCTTGGATTCCCATTTCCTGTTTGGGCCTAGAAAAGGCACTTCCTGTTATGAAGCCTTTGCACGAGTATTGTGTTTGTATCTGACCCAGATGCTTCCACAGAACCTTGCTTCTCTGTGATTTGGACTACAAGTACTTGATACTTCCACCAGACCTTTATCCTCTTGTTACTTTGGACTTTATTTGTTGGACACTAGAGATTTATTTGTATACCAAAATAAATCTTGTTGAATTCAGAAATACCTGGCTATTGGGTTCCGTTTGTGATACCAGAAGTGTGACAGGATTAGAGATGGTCACTGACCCCCGTGTTTTGGTGTTGGATTCGGTTTTGGATCTGGATTACCGTCGTGTTTTGGTTTTGGTTTTGGTTTTGCAAAACCGCCATTGCGTGTTTTGGTTTTGGTTTTGGTTTTGTTTGGTTTTGTTTTGCTATTTTTTTGGAAAATCCATGTTTTTGGGCCTAAATTAACCCAATTTAGTGCTCCAACTGTTTTAGAGACAAGTAATCTAATTGTTGAGGTAATAAATCATCCAAAAAAACAGTTTAATTCTTCGTTGGTAGGCCTATTCTACACACAAAACAGATTGTCTTCCTCTCCATCTATGCATATTGGCAATGCAGCCATCGTCTTTGAATGTATATTACACCCTACACTTATAGTTAAATATGTAAAGAAATGGAAAAAGCCAGTTTGGTTTCTGTCTCTCAAGGCCCCCCTCCACTTGTATAAAATACCAAAAAATTCAGCCATTATAGACTGTACAATATTAATTGACATGGAGAAAGCCAGTTTGGTTTCTGTCTCTCTAGGCCCCCCTCCACTTGTATAAAATACCCAAAAATTCAGCCATTATAGACTGTACAATATTAATTGACATGGAGAAAGCCAGTTTGGTTTCTGTCTCTCTAGGCCCCCCTCCACTTGTATAAAATACTAAAAAATTCAGCCATTATAGACTGTACAATATTAATTGACATGGAGAAAGACAGTTTGGGGTCACTCTGTCTCTCTAGGCCCCCCTCCACTTGTATAAAATACCAAAAAATTCAGCCATTATAGACTGTACAATATTAATTGACATGGAAAAAGCCAGTTTGGTTTCTGTCTCTCTAGGCCCCCCTCCACTTGTATAAAATACCCAAAAATTCAGCCATTATAGACTGTACAATATTATGAAAAATGGACAAAGCCAGTTTAGGGTCACTCTGTCTATGACACCCTACCCTTAAGGATAAACTGCCCTAACAGCAGCCTTTCAAGATGGTATGTGATATGGAAATGCCACAAGTCCCTTTCCTCTTTGGGGGTAGATTGCACCCTACACTTACATAGAAAGTTTTAAAAATATGTTATCGGCATCATCTTCAGCTTAATCCTCACCCTCATCAGTGTGTACGTCATCATCACAGACTATCAATTCATCGCCGCTTGAATTCGCCCTTAGAGAACAGTCAGTGCTTGGATGTCTTGGATGGTGAAGGCCTTCCTCGTGGAAGATGTAGTTCATTTTTATAAACATCATTTTCTCCACATTTTGGGAAGTAACCTTCTACGGCGATCACTGACTAAGTTCCCTGCTGTGCTGAACACTCGTTCAGAGTACACACTGGAGGGTGGGCAGCTTAGATATTGCAAAGCAAGTTTGTACATGGGTTTCCAAATGGCCTGCTTTTCTTCCCAGTAAGGAAAGGGACTGTCTGACATTTCCATATCAACTACCTCTTGAAAGTAATCCTCCACCATCCTTTGCATGTTTATACTCATATTGGATGGAGTTATGGGCAAAGTGACACATTTTTTTGAAAAATCCTTCAAACCAGCCCAGATGTTAAATTGTTCTGGTCTGCTCCCTGTGTCTTCCCTGATTCTTTTTTGGAAATTTAATTTTTTACGAGCAACAGCTTGAGAAAGTGAAGGAGGACACGTCGTCAAGCCGAGGCGCAGTTCAGCGGCCAACTTGCTGAGCAATAGCTCCTTGCAAAAGTTCACATCTCGCTCATTTACAAGTAAAGACTCAATGTAGGTTTTAAACCTTGGATCAAGCACAGTGGCCAAAACGTACTGATCCGAGTTCAAGATCTTAATAACTCGAGGATCATTGTGAAGCGAATTAAGTACTTGATCGACAAGGCCAACATACTTTGCTGAATTGCTTGCTTTCAGCTCCTCCTTCATTTTCTCAAGCTGCTTTTCCAATAGTCTAATTAAAGGAATGACTTGGCTCAAACTAGCAGAGTCTGCACTGACCTCACATGTCACAACTTCAAATGGTTTCAGCACCTTGCACAGCACTGAAAGGATTCCCCACTGTGCAAGAGTGAAATACATCCCCCCTCCTTTCCCAATGTCATGACTTGTGCAATATGCTTGGATGGCTTTGCGCTGTTCCTCCATCCTCTGAAGCATGTACAGGGTGGAATTCCACCGAGTTACCACCTCTTGCTTAAGTTGGTGGCAGGGCAAGTTAAACTGCTCTTGGAGCTGCTGTAATCTCCTACATGCTGTGGCTGAATGCCTGAAATGGCCTGAAATTTTACGGGCCACCGAAAGCATCTCCTGCACCTCACGGTTATTTCGTAGGAAGCTCTGCACCACCAAGTTGATGGTGTGAGCAAAACAGGGAATATGTTTGAAATCACCCAGCTGTAATGCTCGCACTATATTGTTGGCGTTATCTGAAATGACATACCCTGGGGAGAGTCCGAGTGGTATAAGCCATGCATCAATCACATCTCTCAGTTTGCATAACAAATTGTCAGCCGTATGCCTGTTAGTGAAGCCGGTGATACAAAGAGTGGCCTGCCTGTGACAAATGTTACGTAGTGGTGTACATGCTGCTGCTGTTCCTGCTGGTGAAGGTGAATGACCAACCCAGTGGGCTGTCACAGTCATATAGTCTTTGGTTTGGCCACTTCCACTTGTCCACATATCTGTGGTTAAGTGAACAGTGGGCAGAATGGCATTTTTCAGCGCAATCTCTACATTTTTACACACTTTTTGGTATAGTTGTGGAATAGCTTTACGGGAGAAATGGTGTCGCGATGGAATTCTGTAACGCGGACACAAAACCTCAATTAAATGTGAAAAACCATCTGCGTTTATTGTGGAGATTGGACGCAGATCTAACACTAACATTGCAGCCATGGCGTCTGTGATTCGCTTGGCGACTGGGTGACTGCTGTCATATTTGCTTCCCCTCGCAAATGATTGTTTCACAGTTAATTGCTGAAATGTAGGACTGCTCATTTTATTAACCTGCCTCTGGGATGACGATTCACCCCCAGCAGCAGCAACAGCAGCAGCAGGACTAACGCTTTCTTCAGAGGAATCAATAATAGTGCCGGAGTCATCCAGCCTTAAGTGGGATGCCGGGCTAACTCAGAGCGCTACTGAGGATATTGATGAGGATGGTGTGGTGGGTGTATTTTGTAGCCGTCGGTGTGTCGGTGAGCGGAGGGTCTTAGCTGATGAGGGAGTGCTTGTATTCTTTTGGGAAGAACTTTCAGCTTTTCCCAACACTTTGCCATGAACTCTCGTTAAATGGCGTAACATAGACGAGGTTCCAAGATGGTTAAGGTCCCTCCCTCGACTGACTGTGGCTTCACATACACTACAAATGGCTATACAATTGTTGTCTGGATTTGGGTAGAAATAATTCCACACATAAGAAGTGGATTTTTTGTTTTATGCCCAGGCACGACAATGGCCTTTTTCTTGTCACGTGCCAGAACTGCTGCCACTGGTGCAGGACTTACACAAACAACCTCATCCTCATTAACATCCTCATTAGCGCCCTCATCGCCTACACAAATCTCCCCCTCATCCTCTTCTAATTCCAAAGTGGCATCCTCAATTTGGGTATCACCGGCTACAGTCGGGCTATTAAGGCACACATCAGCAGAATGCTCACGATTAGACATCCCACTGTTGGATGGACTCTCCACAGGGATTGTTGTCATTTGTGAATCAGAGCAAATATTCTCCTGTAATGCCTCACTGTTATCTTGCAGCTCGGCTTTGACGCGTAACAGTAGTTGTGCACCAATTGTAGGCTGGGTAACTTTTTGGGATCTGCCACTAATAGCCAAAGGTGAAGGCCTCATTCTCTCTTTGCCACTGCGTGTGTAGAATGGCATGCTTGCAATTTTTTTTTTATCGTCACTTAACTTTTGCTCAGTTACACTTCTTTTTCGCTTCAATACAGTAAAAAATTTTTTGGTTTTTGTTTTTTGCACTAATTTGAAAACACTCTGTTGTTTGACATCGCCTTGGCCAGATGACGTACTGGGAACACTAACATCAGGACTGGTGACAGAACCTGGTTGCTCATTCAGATCATATGTGGACTGCTTTGAATCCATTCTGAGCGCAAACCACTGGGGAGTGCTAAAAATTATTTAGTAGATACTGCTGACAGTTATGACTTTTGACAGCCAGAAATATTAATGCACAATTAGGGAGGACACCCCAGAAGCACTGAGGAGTGCTAAAAATTATTTAGTAGATACTGCTGACAGATATGACTTTTGACAGCCAGAAATATTAATGCACAATTAGGGAGGACACCCCAAAAGCACTGAGGAGTGCTAAAAATTATTTAGTAGATACTGCTGACAGATATGACTTTTGACAGCCAGAAATATTAATGCACAATTAGGGAGGACACCCCAAAAGCACTGAGGAGTGCTAAAAATTATTTAGTAGATACTGCTGACAGATATGACTTTTGACAGCCAGAAATATTAATGCACAATTAGGGAGGACACCCCAAAAGCACTGAGGAGTGCTAAAAATTATTTAGTAGATACTGCTGACAGATATGACTTTTGACAGCCAGAAATATTAATGCACAATTAGGGAGGACACCCCAAAAGCACTGAGGAGTGCTAAAAATTATTTAGTAGATACTGCTGACAGATATGACTTTTGACAGCCAGAAATATTAATGCGCAATTAGGGAGGACACCCCAAAAGCACTGAGGTGTGCTAAAAATTATTTAGTAGATACTGCTGACAGAAATGACTTTTGACAGCCAGAAATATTAATGCACAATTAGGGAGGACACCCCAAAAGCACTGAGGAGTGCTAAAAATTATTTAGTAGATACTGCTGACAGATATGACTTTTGACAGCCAGAAATATTAATGCACAATTAGGGAGGACACCCCAAAAGCACTGAGGAGTGCTAAAAATTATTTGGTAGATACTGCTGACAGATATGACTTTTGACAGCCAGAAATATTAATGCACAATTAGGGAGGACACCCCAAAAGCACTGAGGAGTGCTAAAAATTATTTAGTAGATACTGCTGACAGATATGACTTTTGACAGCCAGAAATATTAATGCACAATTAGGGAGGACACCCCAAAAGCACTGAGGAGTGCTAAAAATTATTTAGTAGATACTGCTGACAGATATGACTTTTGACAGCCAGAAATATTAATGCACAATTAGGGAGGACACCCCAAAAGCACTGAGGAGTGCTAAAAATTATTTAGTAGATACTGCTGACAGATATGACTTTTGACAGCCAGAAATATTAATGCACAATTAGGGAGGACACCCCAAAAGCACTGAGGAGTGCTAAAAATTATTTAGTAGATACTGCTGACAGATATGACTTTTGACAGCCAGAAATATTAATGCACAATTAGGGAGGACACCCCAAAAGCACTGAGGAGTGCTAAAAATTATTTAGTAGATACTGCTGACAGAAATGACTTTTGACAGCCAGAAATATTAATGCACAATTAGGGAGGACACCCCAAAAGCACTGAGGAGTGCTAAAAATTATTTAGTAGATACTGCTGACAGATATGACTTTTGACAGCCAGAAATATTAATGCACAATTAGGGAGGACACCCCAAAAGCACTGAGGAGTGCTAAAAATTATTTAGTAGATACTGCTGACAGATATGACTTTTGACAGCCAGAAATATTAATGCACAATTAGGGAGGACACCCCAAAAGCACTGAGGAGTGCTAAAAATTATTTAGTAGATACTGCTGACAGATATGACTTTTGACAGCCAGAAATATTAATGCACAATTAGGGAGGACACCCCAAAAGCACTGAGGAGTGCTTAAAATTATTTAGTAGATACTGCTGACAGATATGACTTTTGACAGCCAGAAATATTAATGCACAATTAGGGAGGACACCCCAAAAGCACTGAGGAGTGCTAAAAATTATTTAGTAGATACTGCTGACAGATATGACTTTTGACAGCCAGAAATATTTATGCACAATTATGGGAGACACCCCAAAAGTGCTGGGGAGTGCCAAATATGAAGAAAAAATAATAAACCTCTATCCTCCTCTCTGCACTAGCGATTTTGGTTAGAGCAATTGCAAGAACAATATTGTATTCTCTGTCCCTGCTCTAATTAGCCTATGACTACACCCTGCTCTCTCCCTCTGTCAAATGGCGATGGATTGCTGTGGAGGCGTGTATTTATAAAGTTGAAGTATCGCGAGAACCGAGCCCCGAGATCCGACGACGTCACAATGACGTTCGGCCTCGATTTGGATTCGGAATGGGCGGGAGAGTACCGAGCTGCTCAGCTCGGTACTCGGATACCCAAAGTTCGGGTGGGTTCGGTTCTCGGAGAACCGGACCCGCCCATCTCTAGACAGGATACTCGTGCCCAAAATGATGGACCCCGCCGGGACAGAACCATCTGCTTTACAGCGACTTTTAGATCTGAGTTTCCACATGCATTCTGCTTCAAGACAACTACAGGAATTTCATGCAAAATTTCAAGAAATTGAGACCCAGTGTACACTGCAACACCAACAGGTAAAGCCTGTTCAAACAATAATTCCTGATTCAAATTTTTTGGGGGTTATTTGTACAACTGAGTTATTAACAGAGATTAAGAATGGATATGATACGGATTCTACCCTCATGAATCCTCCAAAAAAAATTTAAATTATCTTATGACAACAGAGTCTGGCATATGGCACATCAATTATACGTTCCAGAAAAAGCACGGTTAAAGGTCATGCAACTATTCCATGACTCTAAATTAGCAGGCCATAAAGGACTTCAGAAAACTCAAGAACTGTTAAGCCGTTCATTCTGGTGGCCCAACTATAAGGAAGATGTAGCAAAATATGTATCCTCTTGTACAACGTGTGCCAGATTTAAGACTCCTCGTGCTTCTCCTTTTGGACTACTACAACCTTTGCCAATACCTACACGTCCATGGGATTCCATTTCCATGGACTTTATTGTAGAACTTCCGAGATCTAAGAATATGACCACTATCTTTGTGGTAATTGACAGACTGACAAAGATGGCTCACTTTATACCCTGCCAGGGTACTCCTACAGCAAAAGAAACAGCCGACTTACTTATAAAAGAAGTTTTTCGTTTGCATGGTGTTCCTAATGATGTGGTGTCAGACCGAGGTGTTCAATTCACATCACAATTTTGGAAACAGTTTTGCAAATCCCTTGGCATTGTGGTGAACTTGTCCACTGCATTTCATCCACAGTCAAATGGACAAACAGAGCGAACAAACCAAACACTTGAGCAATACCTCAGATGTTATATTTGTCACCTACAGGATGATTGGGTTGATATCCTCCCCATGGCTGAGTTTGCATACAATAATTCTCAACATTCATCTACAAGATTTAGCCCTTTCTATGCTAATCAAGAATATCATCCAAACATTTGTCCCAATCTACCTTGTGACTCTCCAATTCCTGCTGTGGAAGATAGACTGATTATTATGCAAAGTAATCTTGAACTATTAAAAGAGACATTGAAAACTGCTCAAGAAAGATATAAATGTGATGCTGACAGATCACGAAGGGCTGCTCCAACTTTTAGTATTGGTAATGAAGTATGGTTGTCAACTAGACATTTAAGAATGAAGGTACCATCTGCTAAGTTGGGAAGTAAGTTTATTGGTCCATATAAGATCATTGCACAGATTAGTCCAGTGGCTTTTCAATTGTATCTTCCTGATTCCATGAAGGTACATCCTGTTTTTCATGTGTCATTACTAAAACCTTCAGTTAAGAATCCATTTCCTGGTTGCCTCCTCCTGAGCCAATTCAAGTTGATGAGCATGAGGAATTTATAGTTGAAAAGATCATGGACTCTCCTATATTTCGACATAAATTACAGTATCTGCTACGTTGGCAGGGGTATGGGCCAGAAGATGACTCCTGGCAATCCGCTAAGGATGTTCATGCCCCACTTTTGGTAAAAACATTTCATCGACAGAATCCTGGGAAGCCTGGTCCTAAGTCGTCCAGAGGACGTCGTTGAGAAGGGGGCATCCTGTTATGTACTTGCCCTTATATTTGCCCTCATTCAAGATGGCCGTGATTGCCTCAAGTTTCCATCTTGGATCTCTGTTATAAACTTGCCCTTACAATTGCCCTTACAATAGCCCTTATCCAAGATGGCCGGGACTGTCTCATAAAGATTCCATCTTGGATTCCCATTTCCTGTTTGGGCCTAGAAAAGGCACTTCCTGTTATGAAGCCTTTGCACGAGTATTGTGTTTGTATCTGACCCAGATGCTTCCACAGAACCTTGCTTCTCTGTGATTTGGACTACAAGTACTTGATACTTCCACCAGACCTTTATCCTCTTGTTACTTTGGACTTTATTTGTTGGACACTAGAGATTTATTTGTATACCAAAATAAATCTTGTTGAATTCAGAAATACCTGGCTATTGGGTTCCGTTTGTGATACCAGAAGTGTGACACATACGCTATATTCTTACATTGGTTAAATGGACTGTTTACCTGATCTGGACCTCTGATGATGTCATTTCAGGTCCAAACCTGTCATTTTGTTCTACATGAGACAGTCTGCAGCTTGCAGCATGGTTTCAGAAGAGCGATAAACTTTTATATTAATGTAAGGGTTTTTAACCATTTGTGCCATAAAATGATTTTAGAAGATCCCAGGTCAGCTCTTATTCCATTATTGGATTTGATATTATGTGACTAAGTCCAAGCAGGCCTAAGGGGAATAAACAGCGAATCTGCACAGATAAGCCTTATTTGATTTTACCAATTGTATGCAGTTTACTTATGATATTTTGCACATTAGACGGTGTCTGGAAATATTAAACCATAGGAAAAATTCAATAAGCCGTGATGTGTCTCCGGAATGTCCGCGAGACACCTTGTGGCGAATCTCTGCTCATTTTTTTCCTCGCACCCCATAGCAAGGGAAAATGAGCTGAAATTTGTACCGTAATTGAATACCACCATATGAGTGCTTTCCAGAATGTTTTGTTTTGTCATTTCTAGGTCGCTCCTTTTCTGGTTGAGGAGATTGGCTGGAGTAGCTGCTATCCGTTTTGAGGAATTAATATTTGAAGTGCTGATTACAGAACTTATTTTTTATTATAAATACAGTGGTCAAAGTGAAATATAGAAGTAGTGCTATGGAAATTTAGACGTAATGGTATATAAAATGTATTGAAATGAAAGTGAATGGAATGGAGTTTTATAATTTTACACAAAGGCAGTAGGAGTAGTAGCGGTGTGGCATAACGCCATATACACCCCCACCTATTACTCAACCTCTCTCTCTCTGTGTATATATATATATATATATATATATATATATATATATATATATATATACATATTGGTTTGCAGTGTTTGGGTGGGTAATAATGTTTGTGACTGATGTTGAGAAAGTTGGCCAGTTGGCAAACATATGTGATACAAAATGGGTCGTTCTGAAAAGCTCAGTGACTTCAAGCGTGGTACTGTCATAGGATGCCACCTTCCCAATAAGATGGTTCATGAAATTCACCAAGTCCAATGCCAAGCGTTGGATGGAGTGGTGTAAAGCACACTGACACTGGACTGTAGAGCATTGGAAACGTGTTCTGTGGAGTGACGAATCCCGCTTCTCTGTTTGGCAGTCAGATGGGCGAGTCTGGGTTTGGCAGATGCCGGGAGAACGTTATCTGCCTGACCATATTATGCCAACTGTGAAGTTTGGTGAAGGAGGGATAATGGTTTCGGGCTGTTTATCAGGGTTTGGGCTAGGCCCCTTATCTCCTGTGAAGAGCAATCTTAATGCTTCAGCATACCAAGTCATTTTGGACATTGCTATGCTTCCAACTTTGTAGCAACAGTTTGGGTAAGACCCTTTTCTATTCCATCATGACTGTGCCCCAGTGCACAAAGCAAGGACTACAAAGACATGGTTTAATGAGTTTGATGTGGCCGAGACTGAGCCTTGACCTCAACCCCGTCGAACACCTTTGGGATGAACTAGAGACTGCGAGCTAGACGTTCTCATCCAACATCAGTGTCTGACCTCATAAATGCTTGGTGGTATGCTATAGCCCCATCCTCCTATTACCTTTATTGTAAAACTAATATTCCATTCACAATATTTTCCATACCTCCACTTCTAAATTTCCACCTCAAACACTATATAAAAAATGATGAGTTAGTTAAGTTAGTTGTATAAACTTAGTGTCATGAGAATAACATCACATTCTTCTTGCACCAGTTTGTGTGGAACCTCATGTTAATACTCTATGATATTGAGGGATCCACCTTCCATCCTTCCATTGTCAATCTCTCTGTGACTTCTTTCGTCTATTCATATCATGAGACTGCTCTTGTCACAAGCTGCGTTGTCTTCACAAAATCACTTTAGTAGACTGTTTACTGCTTCCTGCAAGATCAGCACAATTCTAATAAGGGTACAGTGAGATGAAGAATGAAAACAAAAAGCTGCTCTTAGTTTTGTATAATGCACCCTAAAATTATAATGATCTTACTTCATAAGTAAAATTTCAAGGCTCAATCATATTGGCATATTATTCCCATGTGCAATACATTATGCGTAAAGATTGCATGGATAAGAGACATAGAGATGACAGACGCATAAGCTAAGCACTCTGGGAAACTGAATACTGGGAAGAATAGTGAATACACCATTTTTTCTCTATGTAAACTTTGTCGTGCACTTTCCAATATACTTACATGTGCCTTTCATAGATATAGCCACACTGATTGTTCTGCCATGTCTCATCCCTGTATGTCCCAAGCTGAATACAATCCATCACACACGGAAGATATACATCCGTGTGAATGAGTCAGAACTGACTGGATATTTTTTATGGAAACTTATCATATAGAAAGGTCTGAAACCAGAAAAAAAACAAATAATACCACTTTCATACTGCCGCCCCGGCAATATCCCGGGTTGTTAACCCGGGATATTGCCGGGGCACAGGGCAGTATAGATAAGAAGATTCCCGGGTCGGGCGGGTTCATACTGCACCTGCCCGACCCGGGTTTTAGAAAAAAAAAAGTGTAAAAAAATGTTTTAATTAAAAAAAAATACATAACAAATGTTTACTTAACTTATTTTCAGCCAGCGGTGTCTCCGGTGCGTTGCCGGCTGTCAGGGGGACCTCTGGGTACTAAAATGACGTAATTTCTAGTCCATTAGAAATGACGTCATTTTAGTACCCAGAGGTCCCCCTGACAGCCGGCAACGCACCGGAGACACCGCTGGCTGAAATTAAGTTAAGTAAACATTTGTTATGTATTTTTTATTAATTAAAATCTTTTTTTTTTACTTTCCCATTTTTTTTTTTTACAGTATGAATGGTGAGACCCGGGAATTACACGAGTTGCACCATTCATACTGCAGGCGAGCGGGGTCCAACCCGGGAATTACCCCTCGCAAAATCCCGGGTCTAAGTCCCGGGATTTTAGACCCGGGATTTTGTGGTTGGACTATTCATACTGCACCAAGACCCGGGTTTTTCAGCGTGCCTCTGCAAAAACCTGGGTTTTTGGTGCAGTATGAATGGGGTATAAATTGTTTCGGCTCTCTGGTAAGATGATTCATACAGACATGATCACAGTGCTAAACCTTTTAATAATGTGGAGGATGACAGGAACAATTTGGCTAAGATAGGGGTAACTTTTAAAATCAATTTAGTATATTTTAAACAAGATGTTCCAAGAAAAAACCCATATCTGGAAACCCCTAGATCTAACCATTATACACAATGGATCCCTCGCTTGTATTTTCAAATTGAAGATGATGCAAAGATTCTTTTCAGTTATAGAGAATAGATCTCACTCTATGTCGGATATCTTGCCTCACGTTATACTGCAAACAATGTCTATCCCCTGGTCTGACAGACCTGCCCTTATCAGAAGCTTACAAAGTTCTCTGGAAAAATGAACAGCAGGAAAGAGGTAGACCCAGGGGGAAGAGGAGCTTCTCTAGTAAATATTTAAAGCTCCCAGTGTACAGAACATTTGCATACAGATAAGCTGCAAGGTATACTGGAAATTTGGCAAATAACACATAATAGTACGGGCATATCCCCATTTTATCCTTGATATGCAAATTAGGTTGAGAGCAAAAATATTTTAATTGATGCATAACTACAGTGATTTCTTATAATGAAACTCAAAACCCAAAATGTTTTTTTACATACTAGCTTACTGTAAATTAAGCGACATGTATATTTATATTTCTTATCTATAACACTATGAGTTAGTACTATTCAGGAAAGCATATTAGTTTATACCCCTCTTTGTAGTGTCAGGTAAAACACAAGGAGGGGATTTTCTAAAAACATTTTGTAACTGAAATAATTTTCAATCAGGGCATCTTACAGTTCCTAAAACTCAGTGGGCCTGATTCATTAAGGAAAGTAAAGCAAAAAAAAAAAAAGGAAAAACTTTGTACCTTGCCAAAACCATGTTGCATTGGAAGAGGGGGGGGGGTAAATTTAAAATGTGGGAACAGATTTATGATTGGGATGGGGCATGTCCTAGATCAGTGTTGGCTAACCTGTGACACTCCAGGTGTTGTGAAACTACAAGTCCCAGCATGCTTTGCCAATATATAGCAGCTTATTGCTGGTAGGGTATGCTGGGACTTGTAGTTTCACAACACCTGGAGTGTCACAGGTTAGCCAACACTGTCCTAGATCAACCATACATTTCAGTGTAAAAATAAAGCTATCAAGTATTTGTGTGCTACATGAATAAACAGCCAGGCCTGAGCCATTAACGAAAGTAAGGCAAAAAATGGGAAAAAATATTCTCCGGGACAAACCATCTTACAATGCAAGCGGGGCAAAATAGTTTATTATTTTGCATGTAAGGAAAATACTGGCTGTTTTTTTTCATCTGACAGACTGGAACACTGGGAGCTTCATAATTTAAAAAATGTGAATTATTTGTAATCTTTAAAAACAATAATATAGTAACCATCTCTTCTGTCATCAATGGGAGATTTTATTTCTACATTTATTTAATTAATCAGAAAAGGTGATTAGTTTTACATAGCACTCTCTCTTTCTCACTCATTCTCCCTCTTAACTGTAAAGATCCATCCAATTACCTGCCCTGACAACAGATAAGGTCAGAATCATTCCACAATTATTGATACTAACACTAGAATTGGATTAAGTTTAAGGTATTTTCCTTAGTAGCACCAGAAGAACATGTAAATTAGCGGTCACCTGAGCTGGAATGGGCGTGTCCTGGGAGTTGATTGATATAATGGGAGGAATTACCAGTAGAAGGTATAGTAAAATGTAGTGCTAATATTTTCAATTTCCAACATGTCTGAGCTACAAGAAGAAAGGATGTGGCATCAAAGCCTGCAAAAATCGGGGTTTTTGGTGCTTGAGCAAGGGGAAGAGAAGGAGAAAAGCAGTAGAGTAGCATCGGAATTGGTAGGCTTGGCCGTAGTTGAGTTGACTACTATACCCTGGGGAGCCTTATTTTCAGAGATCCAAGTAACTTCACAGCTACTGAGCCTGCAGAGGAGGGACAAATAAACAGCAACTGTGACTGTTGCATGTTTGAGAGTCCCCGAGTCAGGCAGAGAGCCTTGTGTTTTAACTAAATTACTTTTTTATCCAGAAAAATGGAAATAAACTTCTTAAAAGAAGAAAATAAAAGGAAACTATAATATATTTTTCTTAGTAGTTCTATATATAATTTTTAAATGGTAAATATACAATAACACACATTACTCCATCATTAGTCAAGTAAAGACACCTCTACACCACTTTCATATGGACTTGACCTAACAAGTTTTTATTAATCACATACAGATTCTGAAACATCACTATTACATAGCAGGGCTTGTACTTTGTCCAAGGAAGGCTCGTACAAGCCGTATTTCTTTGTATTTAACTAAATGGGCTAGATATAACTGTAATATATTTTTAACAGTATTTATTAGTTATTGTGAACTCCTCATTAGCTCAGCAAGGAGCTGTGGTTGCCGCCTGCATAAGTCCCTTCACCATCGCTGTAGTTGAACCAGGACCTTCTTAACAACATTTGGGGCTCCCGGGCAAAGCAGTGCATCGGGGCCCCTATATATATATAAAAAAAAAATAAAAATGATTATATATATGGGCCCTGCCGGCCAGGGGGCCTGTCAGAGGCAGCGAGAGAAAAAAGTTCCTGAAAAAAAAAGAAGAAAATACTTACCTTGCTCTCAGCTGGCGATCCGGCTCCCTCCCTGGTCTCCTCCTCCGTGCTGTGCTCCGCAATGGATGTCGGGCGGGCGTGATGGCGTCACGCCCGACATGCACTGCGAGCGCCGCACGGAGGAGGAGACCAGGGAGGGATCCGGATCGCCAGCTGAGAGCAAGGTAAGTATTTTCTTCTTCTTTTTTTCAGGATTTTTTTTTTTAGCTGCCTCTGACGGACCCCTGGGCTGCAGGGCCCCCGGGAAGAGACGGCCCTGAGTTGAACAATGGAACGCCTGCTGCCATACCTATGTACAGAAACACCTTTGCAGCCTTGTAGACTGTGTTTGTTTACTTGTTACTAATGTAACGAGGAGAAGGACCCAAGCATCAGTCTATGGTGCTTGTCAGGGCATGAGCTCAACTCTTTTAAGGCTGCTCACCTTCAAGTTTGCAAGTGGATAAGGCTTTTCAACATTCTCCTCACTGATTGGCTCTCAGGCCATGTGTGGGATAAGGACGTAAGAAGCAGAATTCTTGTCACCTGTCATTGGAGAATTGGATGACCATATCATCATCATCATCATTACCATTTATTTATATAGCGCCACTAATTACGCAGCGCTGTACAGAGAACTCACATTAGTCCCTGCCCCATTCGTGTTTACAGTCTAACTTCCCTAACATGCACACACAGACAGACACAAAGACAGACACAAAGACTGGGGTCAATTTGTTAGCAGCCAATTAACCTACCAGTATGTTTTTGGAGTGTGGGAGGAAACCAGCGCACCCGGAGAAAACCCATGCAAACACGGGGAGAACATACAAACTCCTCACAGATAAGGCCCTGGTGAGGAGTCGAACTAATGACCCCAGTGCTGTAAGGCAGAAGTGCTGACCACTTAGCCATCGTGCTGCTAATATATCATTTAATCACAATAGTGGTCTGTACCCAGGCAGAAAGGGGCATTCCAATGCCTTGCTGTTAAAATAGGATATCTCTACAGACACTACGTACCTTTACAGACACTATGTAAAGCTGGAGGAGAAATCATAGTACCACACCATTTTGTGATCCAGAAATAATAGCTATTGTTATACTGATGGTCTATTTTGAATGGCAAATTGGTCATATCTACTGCTATTTACTGTCAACATGTCTGCTGAGGAAAAGAGACCTGGCCAAAGCAAGACTACCTCCAGCAAATGGACACAACCGAACTTTATGCAACGCAGGGTGGAAATCTTTGTGCAGCTGTTGGTGGATCGGCTTCACCCTGCCAACAGACAGCACCGCCCCCAAGACAAAGTGGCATGTTTAGCCATGCCCCACCCCCTTCTGTCCTGACACTTTTCCTCCAGTCTGGATCTCCTGGAGTGAAAGAGAAAAAAGTTGGTAAGTATGAACGACTAAGGCAAAACATCATGGAGCAGGTCTATGCCGTGGCTTCAATTCAGAGGTCTGTGACTAAGGTGAGAAAATGGTAAGCAAATGCATTTTTATATTTATTTCAGTATATTGTGCTCTGCGTACATTTGTAACCCGGCCACCTTCTACATTTCTCACATGGCTACCTTCCACATTTTTAAAATAGCTATATTTTTTAATATTGTCAAACACATAAATATTATGCAGGGCATGAGAAGACCAAGACCAATATCTTTCATCAATTTAAAACTTGTCAAGCTTACCTTAAAGCTTGTTTTAATTTGTTATAAAGGGTAATGGTTGTGTAGCATTCAGTGATTATTGTGCAACCTTAAATTTATATCGATATGTATATCTGCACAAGTATTGGAAACTTGTTTTTGCTAGTATACATTGCAACTCTCTTCGATTTGATCATTTCACATTGGTGAACAAACTTTAAGAATCGCCTTAAGGATAAGCTCCGAGAGTACCATAGGCATGCTAGTGGGACAGGTGGTGGTCTCACAGCTTCCTTGGACCTCAGACCCCTGAAGACCACGGCATTGGCCTATATAAACGACCGATTGATACAGGAAATGGAGTATTTTGACACTGGCAAGAGCCCCCACTAACCTTACCAACATCTTCCATCTATAAATATATGCATTAACGTTTAAGATGACTGTAATGTTGTGGCCAAAGGAATCAAAACAACCACACCAACAATATATACATTTACATGTTTTTTAACTTAATCTGCACATGCCTTTTTTAAAATGAAATTGGTAATTTGTCATTAAAAACCCCACCAAAACAGAGCACCCTAGACTGCAAATTAGCCAGCCTATTGGATAATCTGGGGTCTCATGATGTACAGCTATGATCTGTTGGCCTTATAATAAAATCGTATTGTACCATAATCCTAGTGTCAGTCGAGATATCGAAGTACTAACAAAGTGCTAGTCAAGATTACTATGTATTTTGTGTGATGATTCCTTGGAGAATAACAATGTTATACATGGATGCATAGGTAAAAATGTCATAAAGACAAAGATATGTAGGTTGTACATTATCCATATAATCCAATCATTTGGAGTAATATTTTCTGTACATGACCCCACATATACACACATGACAACCGTAAAAATAAAAAAACACATGAGAACAGACTAATGTGTGCAATGAAATCTAATGCCCAAACTTGCATGTTTTGGACACAAACATACATGCTTATTATATTATTTTTTTCTTCCACTTTGTTAGCTGGAGATGCTGAGGCAGAGAGCGACCTGAAAGAGATGGCCACAAGGGGCAACATCCATGACGGGGTGGATAAAGAGCAACCACAGGAGGAAGAAGCCGGGGGTATGAAATATATGAAAGCAATAGAGTTTTGGAGGGAGACGTGCAGGAAATAAATCATAAAGGATGAAGTCAACTTGGGAGCAACTCACCAATACTAGTCTTTCATACTTCCATAATCCACCTCCTGCCCCATTGCAAGATTTTACCCTGCCTGGCCCTGAGGCACTTTTTCCCTTCCTTCCCCTGTGCCACATTTTCCCAATCCTTCCCAAGTGACTCCATATGCCCATCCTGCCCACATGCAACCTTATATACCCCTACTTCCCCAATGTCGCTTTTTTCCCATCATGCCCCTGTGCCATCTTTATCCTTTTATGCCCATATGCAACCACTTTACCCATTTTACCATTCCCAACCTGGTTACCCTCAATACCATCCCCAACCTATTTACCCTCAATATTACTAGCCACCAGTTTACCCTCCTGCCCCACTGCTATCTTCTACCCCTCCTGTCCCTTTTACCCCTTCTGAACCTCCTGTCCATGTTGCCTTTCCTTTATCTGTTGTCCCTCCTGAATCTGTTGCCCCTCCTTCCTCTGTGGGCCCTGTTGCCCTTGTGTCATCTGCTGCATGCGTGACCTGGAGGCAGCTAGGATCAAGTAGCACAAGGAATATTGAGCCAGGGACAAGTGAGGGTTTTTTTTTTTTTGGTGTCACAAAGTTTCTTTTTTGAACACTAAAATGTTTTAAAAACAAAACTTGTTTCCTTGTATATTGATTGCAATCATTCCATTTTTTTCACTTGTAATCATTCCATCCATAAATTAAGACAAAAAGGTATTTAAATAAAAAGAAACTCAATGGGCCTGAGTCATTAAGAAAAGGATCTGGCTGTTCCTCCACAAAATCAGTCTGTGCATGCGCAGAACCAACTGGTTTAGGAGTGAAAACAAGACTTACTACAGTCTACAATTTAGGGGACTGAATGGGGTGGATAATGGGCGGATTCACATAAGTAATGTACAGTAAGGGCGATCCCATGCATGCACGTCCAAGTCAGCTTCCAGCACACTAAAAAGGGCATTAGATTTCTGCCATGTCTCCTGCTCCAGCTAGAGGTCTAGACTAAGGTTTTGCGTCGGGTCTGGCAGCCTTACAGCCGCTGGATAGGGCCGCACTAGACAGTGTTTAAATAAATGTATATATTTTTTGTTATAAAAAACAGTGTGCCCCTCCCTTCCAATCAGATTAACCTTTGAGCTGCAAAGCTTGTGTCCTGTGCAGTAGAGCACATCAGAGTAAAAGTACACCCATAGTCAACAAGGAACGTACCTTGAGATCAGTTCCTCATTGACTTTGGTGTAAGCAGAGCTAATTTTTTAGAGTATTTGCTACTCCCTGCAGATACGCTCCTTAATGACTTAGTATGTGGCCGTGTATGTGGTTGGTCAGGTATCACGTTCACTGTGCTTTTGACCCTGGTTTGTCCATCGCTGATTGTGACAAAAAGCATTGGACACCTAAAAAGTTATTTTCAACAAAAAATTCAAATAAACCTTATTTAGAGAAAGGTTCAATTTATTCTATAAACTTGTATTAAAATATACAAAATACAACATCAAGTGTAAAAAACACTGTACAACATTCTTTAGTGCAAAGAATTCAGAATAAAAATAAAATACAATTACATGATTCTCCATTCATTTTTATTTTATATTATATACCTTTTTGATAAATGTGCCAAGTGGTGTATTACCTTTTATGTTTATTCCTACAAGTTATTTAGAGAGTCAGCTCCTGGTAGTCCCTGCAAGGACCCATAACTTGAATTGTGTGATTAACTCAGACGAAGGCAGAAGTAAGCTCAGGAAAATATGAGGTATACAACCCTCCCTCCAGGATAATTGAGGGGCTTCAAATATATGAACAATGTCCTACTCCGTTTACTTGAAATTGACAGAAGATCCTTATATCAAAAAATCAAGAACTCTCCACTTTTATACAAGTGTCTTAAAGTGATACTGGAGCCTAGAAATGGGTGACTTTGTGCTGTAAGAAATATATTTCTAGTGTACATCTGATATTTGTTCTGTTGTTTCTTTATACATTTATTTATAGAATTTGTCAAACTAACATCTTAATACATGATCTGCAAAACACTAATCTCTACTGGGGAGTACAGAAAAGTCTCCTTCAGGCTTTCTAGGGTTCTTTGGAAGTCAAATGGTAACCTCATGTCATGTTGAATTTTGGGCAACTTCTCCTTCTGCCAATGTAGTAAAATATTCCTAGCTACAAATGTATATCCTTAAAATGTGGGTCATCATTATTTCATTATATTTTACAATATATTTCATAGCAATAATGTCTTAAAGTAAAAATAAAAGTTAAGTGAAACAGCGATTGTATCACCTTTATTTTAAGTTGTTTATGATTTAAACTGAAACTGCAGAGAGAAAATGTTCCATAAAGGACCCATCACTTTTTAAAGCCTAGGATTTGACAGCTCTTGAGGTTACACAGACCATTACATTCTGAAGTTAATTTCACATTCTTGAGGCATCACCCACAACAGCTCAGGAGAGATATTTCAGTTCTGATTTTCTTCCCAACCTGTATCAGGCAGAGAAACAGATGTTATTTGTTCCATTATTTTCTTGAAGTAGGGTGGAACAATGTGTAATGCGTTTGAGCTAGTTACTTTTGTACAATATTAAAGAACTTGAGGAAGGCATTGAGGATGCATCACACTGAGCAGATTTGGCATGCTTGACTGTTTTCTGTTTAGCTTTATATGAGTTGTCAGGTATATTCCTTATTATTTTAATGAGCTATTTCACTCTTGATTTAAACTTTGGAAGTAATTAACCCACAGTTTTTCTTTCGCAAAGTTTTAAAACTTCTGAGCTGCTGCTATATCTGTACAGATGTAATTAAATGCTAATTTTTGTTTGCTAACCTTACTGGATATAATACAAGAACCATGTTAGATAATCTTTTTTTAATGTTGTTCTTTATTAGTCTAATTGCATAAATGTTCTTTTTCCTTATTAGAACTCACTTTCTAGGGAGATACTTTGCCTCAATGAGGAAGTCATGTGACTAAAGTGAGCATAGTAAGTCCAAAGAAATGATTCATGGTTCATAGATTAGAGCCAGAGAAAACATCAAAGTGTGCCTGTCAGCTGGCGAGGATAGCCATTTTTTGTTCAACCTATTAGGAACTAAGAACAAACAATTGAACTGTCTAAGTCCTTAGTTATGTCACTAGTTTGTGGTGAATTGATAAGTTGCTACCTCCACTGTGAGTAAGTGACAGACACTTTAATAGGAGTGTTTTTGTCAGGTCATCCGAACTGGCAAAAGCAGAAAAACATACAGTGGAAACAGTTTGAGTAGCTCTCCTCGCTTCTCAATGAGCACCATTTTATTATGGGTTCAGTCCACCTTTGTCCATTTACTTATCTAAATATCTATTCATTCATACCAATATCCGCCCATTGACCTCTACCTGTTACTATAGCTTCACTTTTTATCATGGATGTCCTGTAACATTCAAAATGTATTGAATTATCATTATTATTGATAATACTATTATTATTATTATTATTATTATTATTATTATTATAATTATAATTAATAGTAGCATATAACTATTCAGACATATCTACCTTACACATAGCATAACAAACCACTTATAAGTAAAACAAAGTATTTGAAAGCTCCACATTTGGCCTCCGATGAATGCTCCGGCCTTGGAGAAGTGCAGTACTATTATTATTATTATTATTATTATTATTATTAATAATCTTTATTCATATGGCACCACAAGGTTTCCGCAGTGCTGTACAAATACAAAAAACAGTAGACCAAAACAGTACAGGGTAAGACAGAGCAAAACTAAAAGAACCAAGACTCCAAAAGCTCCAAGCATAGCAAGTACATTGGAGAAGAAGAAATGGTAATGAGACAGAAGGGTAGAGGGCCCTGTTCGTAAGAGCTTACATACTAAAGGGAGGGGAAACAGACAGCAGGCACGAGAGGAGTCAGTGGAGGGGATCAGGTGCAAGAGGAGTCAGGGAAGTGGGAGGTGAGGAGAACAAGGCTGGTGAAGGTTAGGTGGATGGCTGGTAGGCTTTGAGGAAGAGATGGGTTTTGAGAGCCCGTTTGAAAGTGCTCAGATTAGGGGATAGATGGATGGAGTGAGGGAGGTCGTTCCAGTGAAGGAAGGCAGCACTGGAGAAATCTTTATGTGGGATGAGGTAATCAGTGTGGAGGAGAGGTGACGGACGTAGGAAACGGGCAAGACTGTGAATGGAGAGGAGGTTAGAAATATAAGGGGCAGTGGAATGGGAGAGGGTCTTGTAGGTGATGGTGAGGAGTACTAGTCTATGATGGATGCCCTCTTATGATTTTTAGCATGGGTACAAACCACCTTCATCTATTTACTTTTATAAATATCTAACTCCATTCAAACCACTGTCCATCCAATGACCTCTGCCTGTTTCTGTACGACCGGTATCTATGATGGATATCCTAATTTGTTATTATTATTATTATCATATTTTATTTTTATGATGCCAAAAAGGGTCTATGGCACCGTACAAAGAGCAAGGGATAAAACAGGACATAACATTCAGGCAAAGGTTACAAATTTAGTGTGTGCATAGTCTTTGAAGTTTTTTAGCATGGGTGCAGGCCCCCTTTGTCTATTTACTTTTATAAATGCCTAACTCTATTCATTCATACCACTGTCCATCCAATGGCCGCTTACTGTTTCTGTAGCATCAGTGTCTATGATGGATGCCCTCTTATGTACCAAATTTATTGTATGTGTATTCTTTGGAGTTTTTTAGTATGGGTGCAGGCCACCTTCATCTACCATCATCAACATTTATTTATATAGGACCATCAAATTATGTAACGGTTTACAATTGGGCATCTACTTGTCTAAATATCTACTAATGCCTCTGTCCATCTAATGACATTTGATTGTTACTGCCTCACCACTCTCCATGATGCATACTGTCTAATATTCCAAATTTAATGTGCGTGTAGTGTTTAAACATTTTTAACTCTTGCACCTTACACTCCCTACACTACAGTTTTTTGTCATTAATTTATCTAATGGGCTCGTTTCAGTTGATGGTATGACAGATGACATTTTTTCGCAGCTGCTGCTATTTTCTACATGCTGTCCCTGAATGTAGAAAATGCCCAGAAAAAAACTCACACGCAAACACCCTTTTTTCCCCACTTACTATAGATGTCACTGAATGACAACAAGTATTGAAAAATGCAAAAAAAATAATATAGTAGTTTATTGGAGGGGTTCTACTGCCGATCCTTACAGACAGACATCCAGTTTTTCCCCCATTTAATACAGATGTCACTGTCCCACACAAGATTACTTTCACTAGAAAAACATTAATTTAAAAATAAATTAATTAATTGTTTTTTGGGTTCTGCTGCTAATAGTCATACAGCAAAAACACGCTGTTTTCTCCACTAAATACTAGTTAGTTCAGAATGATGTCTAACTCTATATAGTACTATATATGGAAACATTGATCTGCAAAGTATTCTATCTCACTGATGTCTGGAGAGCTAAACAACATTAAAATAAATTGTAATGAATCACAGCTATTCTAGTCTTTCCTCTGTCCCTTGTATCCTATCTAACGCTGTAGACTAGTTTAAATATGATTTTCACAATAGAGGACTGCAGCTGGCATCCTCCTCACACACTGTCTGTTGTACAATGGCAGGTGAGAACACAAGAGGGCTGCATATAGAAGATATTGATCCAAAACTTGCGAGATCCGTCAGTTTCATGGAAATTAAGTTTTGCCTCTTTTTCAGATACGGCACGAGGAACTGAGTCGTGAATCGGTTTCACTCGGAAACTTAAATCTCGGATCTGTTGGATCTATTTTTCAGAATTCTAACAGCTCAGCTCTAATATACAGTATATTATACATTATCATACAGTTTGCATTTTCTTGGGTTAATATCTTGATCACTAAACTAAACTTTTTTTGTATATGTCAAAGATCTTAACAACATTAAAACTTGTATTTCAAATATTAATAAAGCAGTTTTCATCTTCTCTTTCTTTGTGCTTTATCTCAATTTCCATTATGCTCTTTTGAAAACAGCTCCTGTGGTTTTACATTTCATATTCAATTGATTAATTATGTTGTTTGTTAAAGCTAGAATCCGCATAGGCTTTTTTTTTTTACAATAGAAAGATTTGTACATTTCTAACATGAAGCCTCATTTTTCCAAAGCCCCCTTTCTTAAATCGCTTTGTGGTGGAGAGTTACCACTGTAACATAGTGTCTCTTAGCTGCAACGCTTTTGTGCTTCATCTCATAAGCTGGTTAATGAGCAGAGTGCAATCTGATCTCTGAGTCAAAGCCAGTCTG
Organism: Mixophyes fleayi; assembly: GCF_038048845.1. Taxonomy (NCBI): domain Eukaryota; kingdom Metazoa; phylum Chordata; class Amphibia; order Anura; family Limnodynastidae; genus Mixophyes; species Mixophyes fleayi. The sequence continues at coordinate 341,838,175 of NC_134403.1, read as the reverse complement.
TCAGGGAGCTCATCATTTTGGTCACATAGCAGCAGAGGAAGAATGGGACTGGGGGGCAATTGAGGCAGACATGAGCAAAGTGATAGATCTGAGGCATGGAAATAAAGTAAAGGGAGAAATGAAGGGGTACATCAATGCTTTCATCATGATAGAAAGGGCATAATATATCACAATACAGTAAGTTGACAGATATCCACCTTTCTAAGAAAGACAGTCATCACCGGAGAAATAGCTGATGATATTGTAAGTTGTGGTTGTGGTATTATACAGTATATATATGATTTCCATGCAGAGCTGGAATGAGGTTTTGGGGGGCCCGGGGCACTTTAGACAGGGGGGCCCTAAGGTGTACTATGGCTATAATTTTAGACAAATACACAGACAATACTGTGTGCACTACTGTTAGGTGCACACAGCTCTGCCTTCACCAGTAGTACAGTGTGAAGTAGGACATACCTCCCAACTGTCCTTGTAGTTGGACCAAATCCTGACTAAGTGAGACCATCACCCAAATTCGGGACTGTCCCACCAGATTCAGGACAGCTGGAAGATGGTCCTGCTCTCTCCTACCTGCTCTTGTCACTTACATCACCTGTGGCTGCTGGTGTCTTAAACTCAGTTGTTGCTTGTGTAGATCCTGGAATGTTCGTGAAAATCTAAAACAGTCCTGGCATTAAATCAATAGCACCCACATTTAATAAGTAGCCTCCCTCCCTGCAAATAGGCCTGAATATAAAATTAAATAAAATTAATAGTATACAAATTTACTAATAGAACTGTTTCTTCCAACTAGCTCTGACATTGAATTAATAGCATACACACTTAATAAAGAAACCTATTTCCCTCCCCACAAAACAGCCCAGCAAAAAATAATAACATTCGCATGTAACAAATAGACAGATTTCACACAACTATTGCTGACAATTAATATTTCATATTCACATTTAATAAATTAGCCCTCCTTCTCCCCAAACTTAGACCCAAATTGAATAATAAATTAATAGTCCCAAAACCAGCACATCATTGAATTAAAGCTCCCATCAACTCACCTTAAATTAATAGGCTCCACCATTCAATGGAATATTCCACCAACACCTGTAAAATAAATTAATAGCACCCACCATTAACTCACTCTCTCTCTCATATATATATATATATATATATATATATATATATATATATATATATATATAAAGTTATTCAATGCAGAATCCTCACCAGAACTCAATTTATCTTTGTTATTGGCTGGGAAGAACACAAGCACATCACAAACTGAGTGTGAAAGACTTTTTAGATATTCATTCTCAAAACACAGCACATCCAAAAATTTCCATGTAGGTAGAACACCAGCTTTTGTCATCAATTTGCTGAGCTACAACTCACACAACGTATGAGCCTTTCTCCTGTTTCTGCGCCTGTCCCCCTGCCCCCCACCAGGCACGCACATTTCTTCAATACAAACCCTCTCCGGACGGACCAAATCATTACCAGCAGCCGACATATACAGCAGCACCGCGGTTGCTGTACATTTTCATATCGCCGAATGGTAGTTGCTGCACATGCGCAGCAGCTTCTCTCCTCCCAGCCGGCGGCAGGGGCCCCCCCCCCTTAATCCGGCCATGTTTCCATGTGTTTATGTTGGGGCCTCATTAATCAAGAACCGAAAATTTGTGTTTTTTTTTTTTAAATGGACAGAAACTGCACACCGGTACACTCGTATTCAACAAGTGGATCTGTAATAGAACAACTAGAATTAGCATGAGGTTCTTAATGCACATTTTGATCAAACTGTGGATGCCCATCTACCACGTCAAGGTGACCTCTTTCAGATGGGCACCTATTATTATTCTTATTATTACTTATAAGGCACCACAAAGTGTCTGCAGTGCCGAACATAGAGCACATACACTAACAATTTATAATTTTATTATATGGGACTAACCTCATTCAGTGCCTCTTAACTACAAGGAATATTGATAGGAACCAGACTGCCCTTATTAAAAACACCTATGGATAGAAGGGTGGGGTGCTGGGCCAGAAAGAAGGCAACATCATATATATGTATGTGTGATAAACACTGGAGTCACTTTGTGAGAGATTTATGAAAGGTCTGTGTATTGAAAGCCCAGGAGCATATGCAGGATTTCTAGAGGGGTTATTCTATGCCATGCCATCAGAGTGGGCATGACCAAAATGTCAGGGGCATAGCTGTCATTTTAGACAGTGCCTGCATACTCTCCAACTCTTTCCATCCCCTTCATATAAAGGGCAGTGCTGCATGGACTACTGTTGGGTGTACAAAGCAGTGTGAAGTGGGACATACCTCTCAACTACCACTTCAGTCTGGATAAAGTCCTGACTTAGCAGCACGTCCCCCAAAAGCGGGACTGCATCAATGCTGTACTTTTAAGAGACACTCTTCTATATGTCATTGAACACCTCATTTGCTTGTTATATAGAGGAGAAATTAGCAGGAAATCTAATTTCCTGTTTAGAGCTTGAGTAATACAATCTGCAGAGTTTGTATTGCTGCCTGTTCACGCAGGACATCAGGTCAGAGGTGCACTGCATATGTGTGCCATAATGTCAGTATAGGTAGGTGGAGACACTTAGAGGGGATGAGGGCAAAGGAGTGGAACTATTAAGCTCTACATGTAGTAAGGTGACTGGTCCCAGGATTTTTCAGCCTGTCAATCAGTTCATAACATTAATCCCTTTATGAGGAGTTCCGGTAAGTTGCAAATCTCCACTAAGTGCATGCCTGAATCCCTAAACAGTAAGAAACTAGGGCCTGATTCATTAAGGATCTTAACTTGAGAAAGTTCTTATTTCAGTCTCCTGGACAAAACCATGTTACAATGCAAGGGGTGCAAATTAGGATTTTTTTTGTGCACATAAGTTAAATACTGACTTTTTTCATGTAGCACACAAATATCAACTTTAAATTTCAGTGTACAAATAAGCTATCAAGTATTTGTGTGCTACATGAAAAAACAGTCAGTATTTAACTTATGTGCAAAACAGAATACTAATTTGCACCCCTTGCATTGTAGCATGGTTTTTGTCCAGGAGACTGAAATAAGAACTTTCTCAAGTTAAGATCCTTAATGAATCAGGCCCCTAGTCCATAAAATGAAAGGGAGACTCCAGCTTTCGGTGAATTGTTGTGTGAGCTGAGGAGACTGCAATCAAGGTGAAAGTGACCTCAGTAAGTCCCTTTGTTAACTAACTGTATGTAATAGATAAGTACCTTTTTGATTTTTTCATGCTGCTACTTACCACACTTTATAGACTGAGAAACAGGGTCCTTGGCCAGTTAAAGATCCAGGTCTATTTATATTTGTCACTCCAACACCACTGTCTACACTCTTATAATTTAGCCCCATCGCGCCACTCCTTTATTGGGAGCGAGATTTTTTAGAAATCTGTTTCACTGTCTGAAATTCACATAGAATGTATTTGTGACCTCTACATTAACACCTGCATCTATAAATTACTTGGGCTACCTTCATGATATATGCACCAAAAGTACCACAAATACAATATTCATTTGTATTATGTTATATTTTCACTGTATTTAGTTAGTGGTTGCCTGTTTGTGAATTGAGCGACTGCCTGTGAGTGTGAGTCATAAGGTTATCCACATGTTATCGCCATCATTGCTTCACAATTGTCTGTTCAAGACTTGTTATAATGTGTAGCCAATCCTTTTAAATTGTTAGTTCATAATATTTCCCATCCCTAACAATAAAAATATAATGGTTTCCAAAATATATCCATCATCTGTGTATAGTATTATCAAGTGCAACTTGTTGTCAGATACAAGGGGTTTCTCATGTTGACCACGGTGGAAGGATCCTTGTCCACATCCTGCGAAGACTCAGGTGGAGACCCTGCACCAGTGAGCAGAATTTGTTGTATATACTATTTATGAACTCAGTGGGAGTTATACAAATATAACCATCATTAGTTACTGTGACTGTGAATCTTGAGAAAGTGAAATACATTTCATGTTTATCAATTGTTCACTTTTAGAAAAAGAAAATGTTGTTATTTAGGTATTTTAGGGAGATAGACTTAATATTTTATATTTACAATGCACTGGCAGCTTTGAATGTACCCTTTGGCTGTACAGACTGACATTTTCCATATGTGTTGTCTGTCTGCATCAACTGGCCCTGTGTGCACACACTGCACAGTCTGCCACTGACATATTGGCCATTGTAGTTTTAAGATTTCCCAAACTTTTTTGTTTTGTCATTGCCATGGGAGCTGGCCTGGTGTACATGTACCAAGAGGAATTTCGTACCTTGGTACAGCAACTATTTGGGGCCCCTCCCATAGCCACTGAGAGGGGCCCTGGCCCACACCAGATTAGCAGTTCCTTCCACTACACAGGCAGGTCAGGGCCCCCAATACTTTGTACCTGCCCCCTCCCCTTTGGTGCCCCTGTACATGATAAAGATCTTACAGCCATTGCTGTCATTGTTTATTCACTTACTGTCTGACATGGTGTATTTTTCCTGTGTGATATATTAATTTTTTTGGCAGCCAACTGTTTGTCAACAGTGTTTTTTTATGGTTATCTGGCATTGTATCTGCTTTTAAAAAAACTTGCAGTTTCCTCACCATCAAGGGCTTTGTAAAAATGCCGCGATTAACCACGAATCGCGTAATTTTGAGGAGCAAGATGCAATATGCGGGATATTTGCCGCAATTTCGGGAGGCACCTTAATACCTGCAATGTGAGTGTCACCCTTTTAAGTGAAGTCAATCCACACTGCCGCGATTTTCAGGGTTTATACCCTCACCAGTAAATCAGTAAGATATTCAGGCGGGAGTCTTCCCTGTCGCAAATGTCTGTAGCCTCGCCCCCAAGCCTAGACCAAAATCAAGGTGTAGAGTGCCCATCACTTCAGAGAATCCTGCTTTACTTCCTCCCTTTAATTCACCCAAATAATTGTTGTTGCCTACCCCCTGCACCAAAGCAGTGCGTGGAGAACTATTCTGGTGATTTGGTGTAAATGGTAGGTGGACTTATGGTGATCAGGTAAAAACTCTGTGTGCATCTATTGTTTTCCCGTAGGCACTATACATGCACCTGGACCGCATATATTCAGAAGAGCGAAGTGGGGGCCTCTTTTGATCATGCACGGGTTAAGTACATGCACAGTGAAGCCCCAAATAGTGCTCTACTGTACATATGCTGGATTAACACAAGCTCAGTAGTGGCCACCACTCTGCTCTTCTGAGAGTAGTGCAGGGGCCTCGGGTGGGTAGCAGGACATTGCTTGGCCCTCCCCCAAATTTTGCTCGGGAGCCCAGTGTTTCCGTGTTGTATCCTTGGAAGGTATGATGATAAAATACAATAGAAGAAGGATAGGAAATGCAAGAGAAAAGGAGAGTTAAGAGAAAGAAAGGGGAGGGGAATAACATGTACTACCTCCATCTGATAAAAAAAAGCTGTCCCTTTTATTGACCACCCCTAGAGGTAGGGCAATCTTTGAAGTCTTTATAAAAATGTAATTACATAGCATTAATAAATAAAAATCTTTATCAAATAAACTCCAAATTAAATAATCTTGTTATATAGACATTAAAAGCTATGTAACTGATATGAAATATCAATTCAGTATGTATTTAGCGTTACTGGTGTCAAGCACTTTCTGTTCTATGTTTCATATTTCAAAATAACCCGTTCACAGAGAGGCACTTTACATTACTTGTGGCCATTATAAATGTTTGCCGGTGGGGAATTAAAAGATTAATCAAATCATTTTTAGTGAGTAATTACTGAGTCGTAAAAGTTTAACTAGATAATCAATAAAAATCTCTCTGTACACACAACTCAAGACCTTTATTAAAAGTATTATTAGAGATCTAAAACGATGTCATGAGATTATTATGCAACTTGACATATTCTTATTGCCAGAAATCCCATGTGGCAGTTACTGATGTTGTTTGATGATAATCTGTCCCAGGAAAGCAGCTTTTTTTTGTGTTTAATGTTGTTGCTTAGAAGTACAGTAAATTCATATGCAAATACATTGAAAATGACACTTTAGATCAGTGGTTCCCAACCTTTTTTACACTGGGAATCCCCTACAGATTTTTGTTTTCCTCTGGGAACTCTAAAATGTTTTGTAGCTCTTCCACACAAACAACACATTGTGGTTTTGGTTGCCCTTGATGCCTAATGTATGCAAAAATATTTTTTGATGTAATCATCATCATATATTATTTTCTTGCATTTTGAGAGAATATCTTTTGTTGGTCATTTCTTGGTGTATTAGAGGGGGAGTTGGCAATTCAGCTACATTTTGTGTGTGTGTGTTTCAAGGTCCACATTTTCTGTTTTCCTTGTTTAGCCAACAATCCATTTTTGATTCTAGCCAGAGAGAGGCGGTTAGCTATCTTTGTATATATTTATTAACTAAGTAGAAAACATGGTTTTATTCTTGTTGTGAAGTGTGCCTTTTTCTGCTTAGTGAAAGCATGCACTTCAGGAGGAGGCAGGAATCTGCTGCCCTCCATCCAAGGGCATTTTAAGAAATGAGTGGGCCTGTGTGCAGCATTAGTCCTTGGGCCCCCACCCCTGAACAAAATGCAAATAAAGGTGAACACATATTTAAGCTAAGTAAAAAGCTACCTAGCTGACTGAAATTGCTGCAAAGAAGAATAGACTCCATTGTTACTACAGTAAAGTTTCATCTCTCCAAATACTGTAGAATTACAAGTACCATGCTAGCTACAGAAAATATGTGGCAACCTGCAGCTCTCTAGATGGGGACAGGCCATTCTGATCATTCTAACATTTACCTTCTTGGCTCACTGGCCGGACTTGATATGTCACCTGACAGCAGACACCTCACAAATAGATCCATCCACTTAAAATAAGAGCAATAGTGCAGCTTATTGATTTTTTCTGAGAACCCACAGGTAACACTTTAAGTATGTCTAGGGGTTACAAGAATGCAAGAATGAATTTGACAAAGAAGAGTGGGGGAGTGTCCCCCAACATTAAGTGTTAGTGTTTACATACCCCTAGTTTTGCTATTATGATAATCGAGATTTTGTCTGGATTTTGATCTGCAATAACTGTTTATGTTTTTATATATCTATTTTAAAAGTTATAGTTAGGGTTTTAGTGCTGTGCTTCTTTTATTTACATAAAACCTTCACTGCAAATCTTTTCAAATGTTTCTTTGTTATCCTTTAATCGAGTTGGATTGTTTTATGCTTGTTTTATTCATTGAAAACAGATTGTTCAAAACAGGGCCAGATTGGGAACTTAAAGTGGCCCTAGAAAAAATTCTGAAAGTGGCCTCATGTAGGTGAGACCAAATAAATGGTAGGTGGGGCTAATAGAAATGTAGGCAGAGTTAGCACACCATTAGCCCTAGCCATGTCGGTTTTTGGCGAGGCAAATGGAAAATGCAGTCGTAGGCAGAGTCCGCCTGCACATTTGGTAGAGCTAACACATAAGTAGGTAAAACATTGCACTGGTAGGCAGAGCAAACACAAGCAGGCAGAGTGAGCACAAAAGTGGAAGTAGTACATATTGGTTATGTTAGTGGGCAAGCTTAATTCAGTAGCAGGGAGTTTACAGGTTTAGCAATAATTGAATTGTAGTTGGGTCTCCCACTGGTTCAAAAGTCTCCCAACAGTATAAATAAATCAGAAAAGCAAAATAAAACATTGCCTCTGCCTACCTGTATGCAGAACTTTATGGTGTCCCAATCATGGTGGTGTGTGCCCTTACCCCCAAGAAGAGGTTCCACCCTCCCAATGCCCTTTTCCTCTTAATCCTCTTTGTAACTCTTCTTGGGGTTAGAGGTGGGATTTCAATGATAAAAAATACTTTTAGTAAAACTGTGATTACTTGTAAACACACTAGCATGAACAATTAAAAAATGTTTTTTATCATAAATTAAATGAAAAAAACTCCCATGGATGTGCCATACAAAGTCTATTGGAAGGTTTATATTGATCTGCATGATAATCTGGCTAATATTAGTGAAACATATATAATACATAGTGCATCCTAGTGACTGCCATGCAATACAGAGATCATACTAGTGGCTGTCATACAATACAAAGGGCATCCTTGTGACTACCATACAATGCACAGTGTATTCTTTTGTTCCCCATTCAATACAGAGAGCATACCTATGACTGCCATACAATACAGAGAGCATTCCAATGACCGCCATACAAGGGCATCCTAGTGACAGCTTAAAATAAAAAGGGAATTTTTGTGTCTGACACACAATACCATTTGCTTCATAAAAACAATCCCTTCATAATTAGCCCCTTTATAATCATTAACTCCCTCATCCGGTTTTATTATTCTCGCGTCATCAATTTTCTCCCTCAGTCTCATCAAAAGACTGTAATGTGTGCCCAGTGTGTCTGTCCCAGTATATGTGTGCCTAGTGTCTGTACCTATGTGTATGTGTGCGAGTCTGTGTACCTGTGTATGTGTGTCCAGTGTCTGTATCTTTGTATGTTTGCCTAGTGTGTGTACCAGTATATGTGTGCCTATTGTCTTTACTTGTGTATGTGTGCCAAGTCTGTGTACCTGTGTTTGTGTACCCAGTGTTTGTCCTGTCGAAGTCAGCAAATTGGATAAAGTCATTTCAATTAAAGTCTAGCAAACTTGGTTGTCTTTGTCTGAAAAGATGCGTACGGTACGCTACTACGTACAAGGGCACGCTAAGGCGTGAAAGGGCGTACGCATCCACTACACGTGGCAGCAACAATTATTGGTCTTTTACCATACATTCGCACAAACACGCATACTTATAAAATAGTACACATTAATGGTAGTTGCAACACATAGTCAGTTATGTCAAAATATAGTAGTATTTATATGTTATATCAGAGTTACATGTATATTAATGAAATACACGGAACAGGTTGAAGGAATCACATCATGATTGGTATCATAATGAACCTCGTTACATATCCTACTGTTTGGTTCACTCTGCGAGGGAATCGCAGAGTGCATACACAAGTTATGAATGATAGGGAATTATGAACTACTTAAGACTAAGGAATCTTGGCGGGAAGAGGAGAGCATACCCCCTGCAGAGATGACCCCCACCTTTGGATTCCTTTGTATGAACTGGCCAATGATGATGACCCCTTGGACCTTCCTGAGACCTGGACAAATAGATGCAAGCTATACCATCTTCATTGTATTACTGTATTTGATTGTGTATATAAGCAGCAGCTTGTGATCCAGCATGCAGACATCTTGTCCCCAGACTTCAGGATTGAATGACTCCACTGGATCCAGAGCGCCTGCGATAAGTAATGGCTGTATTTACTATTACTTCGCTTGAGCATATATATATTCTATTATTTGCGAATAAATCTCTGTGCTTTGGAAACACAACTCGAGGTTCGACAATCGTTATTGGTTAGCGACAATACGCACATAACAGTCCTGTGTGTGTGCCTAGTGGGTTGGGAATGCTTCCTGCTTGAACGCAGAATTACATCACTGTGTGGCACTATATTTAATGTACTTTGCTAGATAAGCTTTAGCCAATGTTTGGTTGGATACACAGGAATTTTTGCATTGGTATTTAATAATTACATAAATCAAATACAACAGTATTAGGCACCTTCTCCTCTTCAATTATTTCCCTATCTATCAATTTATGAATTCCATGCGAGAAGATGTTGAGTAGCTTATATAGCTCAGCTACCAGTTTATATTTTCCTACCATTTAGAATTATATTTACCTTTTAATAGTATTAACTAAAGAGATATGTCTACTTTATCTACTTTTTAAAACGATAAAGCTTCCTTGGACGTAAATAGATTCAAGATCATCAGATTCCTCAATTGGCATATATGATAGGAATGTGATGGTGACATGTAGAAATCAGTGAAATCATCTTCCTCTGAAGCCTGCCTTATGGTCACTGTAATGAAGCTTGTCACCAACTACTTAAAATTATAGGAGAGGCAGAAACATTTAACCACTTTATTACTTCAGAAGAAAATCCATTTTAAATTGTCATTTCCCTTTGGGTTACAGTTTACCAGGTTTTGTAAACGATATTTGATAAAATCAGTTGAGCAAGCAATGGAGTTCATTGGCCAGTGGAGCACACATCTGTCATCCATCAGAACGCAGAGAAATAGTTCTAACCAATGGGCGAAAGACAGTTGTGTCCACAAACAAGTGACTCTTATGTATCACTATAGGAATCATGTGCATTAGACTTCCATTCCGCCTCTAAATTAGCTAATTTGGAGGCGGAAGTCTAAAATAAGACACCTGATATGAACTTCCCTATAAAAGGCAAGAGATTTTAGATGACATTATTCCTCCTGATGAAGTTGGTTGACAACGAAATGCGTAGAGGACCTGGAGAGCTATACTAGCTTTATATCTGCTGGTTACAGACTACAACTTATGTTTGTGTATTTTATGTGCTGTTTTACAAGAATCTTTCTGGTACATGTACATCAAAGCTGTCTTTTTACTATTAAAGTATGATAATGCACTATGGAAGCGTCCCTCTCTGCTTGATTTATATATATATATATATATATATATATATATCCTTATAGATTACATCTTAAAATAAAAAATGATATAGAAAGGCTGTCATGTTGCGTATATAATATACACAGTACTACTAGAAAGATTCATTAAAATTTATGATGTTCTCAGAAAGATGGACTGCTTTATTCAAATTTAACCATTACTCATAAAACAATAAAATAAATAAAGATCCTGAACAATGCAAATGATTTCAAAATTATTAGCATTCACATAAAGCGATATCCTGGATGTTATTCACTGAAACCAAGTGGGCTTTGTAAAGAACTGCAAGGTTTCTACCACTATATATACAATTGCTAATATTATTCACTCTGTTAGATTATCTAAGCAAAAACAATGATTCTATCTCTACATATCCATAAAGCCTCCCATTAATTTATAAGCTTTTATATAAATCCCTTGGCCTTGTGGACATTCCAGACAACGTCATTACATACATAAAATGCATATATACTAACATTGTTACAAGAATGAGATTTATGAGCTGTCAATATGATCAAATAAAATTGAAATGTATTGCGCGACAGGCCTGCCCTTTATCCTCCTTTGTGTATGCTATTTTCATAAAACTTTTAGTTGAATCAATAAGAAACAATAAATCAGTTCAGTGTGTTCCTACTTTGAAAAACACGATTGGGACCGATTTCATCAGGGCACGTATTATAAGCGCAGCCTGCATTTAGTATTAAACGCACATATTTAGGTTTTGCATACTCCCGAATTCATCATACGTGAGCTCTTGAAAGCGAGGAAAGATCTGCTACACAAGATGCTGCACGATACTTCCAATATCAATGTGGATTATTCAATCATGGCCAAAAGTTTTGAGAATGACACAAGTATTGGTTTTCACAAAGTTTGCTGCTTCAGTGTTTTTAGACCTTTTTGTCAGATGTTTCTATGGTATACGGGAGTAACATTACAAACATTCATAAGTGTCAAAGGCTTTTGTTGACAATTACATTAAGTTTATGCAAAGAGTCAATATTTGCAGCGTTGACCCTTCTTTTTGAAGACCTTTGCAATTTGCAATGGCAATCAACTTCTGGGCCACATACTACCTGATGGCCGCCAATTTTTGCCTAATCAATGCTTGTAGTTTGGCAGAATTTGTGGGGTTTTGTTTGTCCACCCGCCTCTTGAGGATTGACCACATTTTCTCAATGGGATAAAGGTGTAAGGGTAAAATTGTATGATTATTGGTTTAATATCTATCATGTGCTAAGCTTTAGAAATAATATGTTATAGCCTTAAAATTAGCAGATGTTGAACTCAGAATGAGAAGAGAAAGCGATTGAAGCCTTGAAAAATGTTACAACAGGATGTTCCCAAGAACAGAAACAGACCAAGGACACGCACCTGCAAAGCAAAGTGTTCTTTACAGATAAGATCAAGGATAGGAGTAGCACAAGAATATTGGCAGAAAGCCTGGAAAGAGATAAAGCAGAAAAGAAGTAAGATTTGTTTGAACTTTAAAAAACTGCAATATATAATTGTTGATGGACTTATTTTCATAATCTACTGTCTTAATTGGTTGTTAAGCTTCTATACCTCTAATATTCTACTGTATAAATAAAGAGCCTGAAGTAAGCTCAGACTGGAACAGAATCAGAGCTGCTCAGTATTATATCAGACATGTGTTGAGTGTTTTTCTATTCCCCAGTCGACTGCAAATCAATAAAGATCTGATTGACATTGAAGGTGATTGATAGAAGTATTGGTGAACCCCAATACCCCAACAAAGGTCTGGGGAATTTCCTGGCCATGGACCCCAAATTTTGATGTTTTGATTCCCAAGCCACTTGATTATCACTTTTGCCTTATGGCAAGGTGCTACATCATCCTGGAAAAGGCATTGTTCGTCACCAAACTGTTCTTGAATGGTTGGGAGAAGTTGCTCTTGGAGGATGTTTTGGTACCATTCTTGGTCTCAGGATGCTTTACTGTTGGCATGAAACAGGACTGATGGTAGCGCTCACTTTTCTTTCTCCAGACAAGAGTTTTTCCAGATACCTCAAACAATCTGAAAGGGGATTCATCAGAGAAAATGACTTTACCCCAGTCCTCAGCAGTCCAATCGCTGTAACTTTTGCAGAATATCAGTCTGTCCCTGATGTTTTTCCTGGAGAGAAGTGGCTTCTTTGCTGGCCTTCTTGACACCAAGCCATCCTCCAAAAGTCTTTGCCTCCCTTTGCATGCAGATGCACTCACACCTGCCTGCTGCAATACCTGAGCAGGCTCTGCACTGTTGGTGCCCCGATCCCATAGCTGAATCAACTTTAGGAGACGGTACTGGTGCTTGCTGGACGTTCTTGGGCGCCCTGAAGCCTTTTTCACAACTATTGAACCTCTCTCTTGAAGTTCTTGATGATTCGATAAATGATTGATTTAGCTGCAATCTTGCAAGCAATATCCTTGCCTGTGTAGCCAATTTTGTGCAAAGCAATGATGACTGCATGTGTTTCCTTACAGATAACCATGGTTAACAGAGGAAGAACAATGATTTCAAGCACCACCCTCCTTTTTAAGCTTCCAGTCTGTTATTCTAACTCAATCAGCATGACAGAGAGATCTCCAGCCTTGTCCTCGTCAACACTCTCACCTGTGTTAACAAGAGAATCACTGACCTGGTGTCAGCTGTCTTTTTGTGGTGGGGCTGAAATGCAGAGGAAACGTTGTTTTCGGGATAAAGTTCATTGTCATGGCAAAGAGGGATTTTGAAATTAAATACAATTCATCTGATCACTCTTCATGACGTTCTGGAGTATATGCAAATTAGTATCATAAAAACTGAGGCAGCAGACTTTGTGAAAAATTATATTTGTTTCATTTGTGCCATGACTGTACATTCGCAAAAGAATGCACAGGGAAAAAGAAATATTGAAATAATGTCACCTGTTAAGAATATAGGTATTAATGTTAAAACAGCTAAAGAAAACTTTTTTCCCCCATGGAATACATTTATTATGATGTTAATGTCAACTGAGCATAAAATACTTTTTTACAGTTGTTCGTGTTGCAAACACATGTTCTAGCATACATCACTACTGATCAGGAATTAGACTAGCCCTTTAGCTGGAGCAAGAGATGCAACAGAAAAACAAGTAATTTTGAGAGAGCTAGAACTGGACTCGGTTGTGACTGCATGTGCTTGAGTTTGACACGCCCCTACTGTAAACTGACCACAGAAACCACCCTTCCCTGCCCTGTTCACTTCCCAAAATCGTAGGATGTAGTAAGTGTCCTTTGCATTCAAAGACGCAGCAGACAGGGCTGCATTCAGATACTCATCTCTCAATTCTGGTCATGCGCAGAGTGATTTTGCACAAGATACACTCAAAATCAGCAGATTTGTATCTTAATGGATCAGGTCCAATTATCCCTAACCCCAATCTACATAAACTCCTCAAAATATTTTACTTCAAGAAGCAACTGAATGAAAAAGACTGAAGCATTATCAATACATTTGTCAAATTTAATTTAAAGGATAAATTTAAATATATTTTGCAAGACAATTATATTCCATGTGACATGTCTTTTGACATCAAACATCACACTCACATAAATTAGGACATGAAAATATATTTTATCAATGATGATATCACAATAATTTACATAATTTACGACAAAGTGTCTGGTGTCAAAATGAGTATTGTCACTGATAATATAAAGATCTGTGACTGCACTGATAACAATGCAATGAATTACATCACTATGGGTAACATCATGGATGATGTCACAATGGGTGACACTATGTATGATATCAAAACAGAAGGTGTAACATTGAGTGACATTACTAACAACCTGTTAATATCACTCATAATAATACAATGGATGACATCATATTATTGCATAATAGATGACAAAATGGCATCTGTGAGTGAGCAGCACGGTGGCATAGTGGTTAGCACTTCTGCCTTACAGCACTGGGGTATTGAGTTCAATTCCCGACCATGGCCTTATCTGTGAGGAGTTTGCATGTTCTCCCCGTGTTTGCGTGGGTTTCCTCCAGGTGTTCCGGTTTCCTCCCAGACTCCAAAAAAAAACATACTGGTAGCTTAATTGGCTACTAACAAAATTGACCCTAGTCTGTCTGTGTGTGTTAGGGAATTTAGACTGTAAGCCCCAATGGGGCAGTGACTGATGTGAGTGAGTTCTCTGAACAGCGCTGCGGAATTAGTGGCGCTTTATAAATAAATGATGATGATGATGACGACCTGAATGGGAAATACAGTCTGTTTGTAAGTGGGAAGATGTCTCATTGCTAGTATGAGTCATGCTCTGAAAGCCAGTGAGTTTACCTTAACTCAAAGAGCTACCATGCAAATCCCGCTTCTGGGAAGGTTGTCCCAAATTGTAATGGATTGATACACTTTCTAGCTCTTTTCACATCGGCTGACATCACATCACATGATAAAAATATAGTTGCTTGGTGACATCAATTAAATTACTGATTATGTCACAATGGTATTGTTGTTCATGCCGCAATGAGTGATATCACTGCTAACATCCAAACGGCTGAAATTAAAAGAGTGGATGGGGCAATGCATATAATCTCTAATTTACATCTTTGATATCATCATAAAGGGAGGCAGCATAGTTGGTGACATGATATAAATGTTGGAGACACAGATGACTTTGCACCTTGGCAAAACCCTGTTGTATTGGAGGTGGAGGTAAATTTAAAATGTGATGGCAGATTTATAGTTGGGGTAGGGCATGTCGTAGATCAGCTTTAAATTTTAGTATTCAAAATCAAGTATTTGTGTGCTTCATGAAAAAACAGACAGTATTTAACGTATGTGCAAAAGAATAAACTAATTTGCACCCCATGCATTGTAACATGGTTTTGTTCAGGAGAAAATGTACTCCTTTTTTCCCTTAATGAATCAGTTCCAGAGTCTGTGTAAGTTAAACTGTACAATGGGGGCAGTGCATAATTACAAAACTGTGAGTCTATTCTAAAAACTATGTTAGAAATTACTGCGTAATACTGATTTTTTTTTTTGTATATTTTTTATCATGTCATTGGGTAATGTGTCACCAGTCCTCCTTTTACTTTACTTTAACCCATTCCTTTAACAAGATGCATGTTTCTTTCTAAAATGAAAATACTGGAGCATTGTAAGAGTTAAACCCAGATAATTCAGACTTAGATTCCATTGTTATACTGCAATTTGGAGTGAAGATTTTAAGGTTACGAATTTGCTCTTCATTGACACTGTATTTGCATAAGTCTCTTATAGAATGCAAAGTTATTAATACATGAGAGTGATGTGCCACTGACCTATTGATCTTAGAAAGTAAAAATGATTCTCTAATGGGTACACTGTGCTAAATTAAAATGACAATTTGGCACTTCAGAAATGTAAAATATTCCTTTTATCTAAGAAACAAAATGGAGTAAACGAAAATGCTCCTGTTTTTAAATCCAAGTTCATCTATACGTTGGATATCACGCTCATTCCTAGACACTTGCCCCTTAAGGGAATACAGACATGAGAGTCAAATACACCGATCAGTCACAACATTAAAACCACTGGAGTGAATAACATTGATTATCTTGTTACAATGACACCTGTCAAGGGGTGGGATATTATTAGGCAGCAAGTAAACAGTCAGATCTTGAGGATGATGTTTTCAAAGCAGGAAGAATCAGATCAGAGGTCCAGTATAAGGTGCCAGAGGTCCAGGGAGGATCCAGGTCCATTCCAGAGGTCTAGAGGTAATCCAGGTACATTCCAGAGGTCTAGAGGGAATCCAGGTCTATTCCAGGGGTCCAGAGGGAATCCAGGTCTATTCCAGAGGTCCAGAAGGAATCCAGGTCTATTCCAGAGGTCTAGAGGTAATCCAGGTACATTCCAGAGGTCTAGAGGGAATCCAGGTCTATTCCAGAGGTCCAGAGGGAATCCAGGTCTATTTAAGAGGTCCAGAGGGAATCCAGGTCTATTCCAGAGGTCTAGAGGTAATCCAGGTACATTCCAGAGGTCTAGAGGGAATCCAGGTCTATTCCAGGGGTCCAGAGGGAATCCAGGTCTATTCCAGAGGGGCAGATAGAGTTTGGAACCATTCCAGTTGTTTGCAGAGCGTCCTGTTCCATTTCAATTGTTCCAGGTGCCTACTGTTCTACTACTGCTACATTACTGCCTACAGAGGAAAGTAATTGGAGAGCAACCCCTGTGACCTGTATTTTAAGAGCCCTGCAGGTGTCCAAATCTGGTCAGTGTTCATGGCATGTGTGAGTGACCTGTGATTTTAAACTCCAACCGTGGTCTTGCAAGCAGACTGGTTACTGGCAGAAATCTCACTCTAATGCTGACTACACACTTCAAATTAATTTATTTATCTCACAACTCTTCTCTGTCTCTCCCTAAGCAATCCTACTTTAAGGGCTAGATTTACTAAGCTGCGGGTTTGAAAAAGTGGAGATGTTGCCTATAGCAACCAATCAGATTCTAGCTTTCATTTATTTAGTACCTTCTACAAAATGATAGCTAGAATCTGATTGGTTGCTATAGGCAACATCCCCACTTTTTCAAACACGCAGCTTAGTAAATCTAGCCCTAAGTCTCTTATTTCCACACAGTCTTCTAACCCCCGTCACCTTTTTGCCGCTCTCAACTTCTTCCTCTGGATATTTTGGTTTGAACTGGCCTATGACCTGCAGTACACTGGACCTTCCTGAAGCCTGGACCAATAGAAGCAAGCCACATCATCTGCATTGTATTCTCTGTAACACTGAGTGTATATAATACAGCTTTACTGGTACTAGCTCAGTCATTCTCTGACCACAGTAGTCTGGAGTGAAGTACTCTTGCTGGTACCAGCGGAGTGCAGCTAGCGCAGGCGGGCGTGGTGGTATGTATGTATCTTTGGTATCGGCTGTACTGTATTATAATTATGTTTTGAATTGCTAAAACTTTTGCATCTGCTAAATAAATTGTTTGTGCATTGGAAACACAAGAAATCGTTTAGACAATGCTTATTGGAAAACGATAAAATTACTTTAATACCCCCTTTCTAGCCAACCCAACTGCTAGTGCTAGTGACCTAAAAAATTAGCTTCTGTTTTTTTATTACAATTGAAGTGACAATAATCCCAAATAGTTACTTTCCTCACCAGGTATATTATTGGCTAATAAGGTATATGCAAAATAAATATATTATCATTACAATCATTCTAATAATATATGTTATTGCTAAATTCTTCCCATAGTTATATATTGATAAACCTCTTATTCATATTCCATAATACTGCTCCAGTGTTTAATATAGACATGTTAATCCTGCTTTAAAAATTATCACTTATCTGCCTTTTTGGCAGCTTTGCTGCTTTGAACAAGCTTTCACTTTAATGTGTGCGAATGTGAACCAGGATTACTTAACTCAATTCTCTAAGTGAAGCTCATAAATATATTTCTTAAGGCTATTATATTTCTAAACACTGCATACCTTGAGGGCTTTTAGACACACAGGAAAGGCAGAAAGATGACAGCTCAGGAAGCATAAATTGATACATTTATTTGTAATACTGCATTGTGTAACTTCATCCCAACTCCTACAATTTTCCAAAATGAATTTGTGTGGGAATGAATAGGGGCAAAGTAGCATGACAAATTGCAGATGACATATGTTCAAAGCCCCACATTATCATTTGAACAGCAAACTGCTGATGCTTCAGCTTGGTTTATGATATAAGCTGTCATTGTATGACTATCCCACCTATGATATACGGCAAAAATTGTCATTGTGCTTCAATAAATGGTATATGTGTTTAAAAAGCTAAAAATAATGTCACATTTAAACATCACACCTCTGGTTATTCTGGTATTTAGTGAAAAACCTACTGCAATTTTAATTTTAAGGTTTATTTTTTTCAAATTTAAAGGTGATTTCTAGCTACTATGTGGGCATCATTTAGCTCAACTCATGCTCCAGCATACTAGTGAACAGAGGCTTCTCCATTTGTGGGGTACTCTCCCATAGAAGCTCAGGCAGCTCCTGGAGAAGATCATCTTACAGTGTGGGGTTGATTCAGTCCTCCCCATCCAAGCCCTTAGCACTTTTCTTGGGCTCATCAAGCAGTTCCTGTGGCCTTCCATATTGCCCCAGTCTCTGATAATCGGTCTCTAAATACCACCTAGTGAGTGCCCCCATACCTGACCAAAGAAGGTTATTAACAAGAAGTGCCCAGACAAATGGAAAGCCTATGTTTTGAGCAGCCTTAAAGAAGCTGCTGCTCTAATTCCCAACTGACCAAGGAGCTAAATAATGCAGTCTGATCTCCTGCATGAAATATCTCCCTCACATACCAATAAGAGGCCCGATATATATTTGCATCTGTTCTGACTCCTGCCGATGAGTCTTCCATGTCACCAGACCAGAAGCATAATTTGCAGCCTATCTCCAGAGAAGAGGATGGACTATTATTATATTGAACTCGTTCATCATACTACTTCAGCTAAGGGAAAATCTCACATAAGGCAAATCAAGCATCAATACATATATATTTAATTTTCAGTAGACACTCATAAGTGTCAACTGGCATTAGATAGCCTCCTGAGTATTTTGAATAAAGACACTCTTACAAGCATCCTGTGTGGACTAACCGTTGGAGTGGACATGGCCTCCCTCTATATCTCCCAGATCTGAAAAGTGTAGCCATAATTATGTACAGCTCGCACAGAGCAGCCACCATGGCTAAAAATTATTCCTTTGAAGGAACACAGCTGCTATATGGCTGTCCCTTAAGTGTGGAGTGGGATCGAATTAAACTGGGTCAGCCAAATTTAACATATCAAGTTCCATATGGAAATACCAAAGCATTGTTTTCCATTCACTGTTTACCTGGCTGCTTGGTGACAACCTCATACCCACTGGCCCAAGCCAAGGAGATGTTTGACTTGTGACTTGTACAGCCTTACAGAACAGGGGGTGCCTGGGCAGAGTAGATGGCAAATCCTTCGGTCTAGGAACACAGCTTTTTGGTGAATGGACAATGAAACAGAAATAGCAGTCTGTAACACTTCTGCAGCCCCGTTCATTCTTGCCTCAAATGTGGAGCAGTGACAACCAATCAGCTTAAGTTTCCTCTGAGTGGCATTCAGTGTCTTCAACTCCTCTGGGAACGAATGAAATTGGGTCATCCAGTTTGCCACATCAAGTTCCTGAGCCTGTGCTCTTGTGGGTGGCTAAGATTTGCTGATCATGTGGGGGGAATACCAAAGCTTTCTGTTGCTTTCACTGGCTATTCCTGACTTGTGTCCCCTCCAATGTGTGACTGCTGTCCCTTGACTTTGTGTCACACATGCTGCCTAACGGTTACCTACTTTGTATATCTTTTAAAAAAATGGCAATGTAAATTATCTATACATCTGTGATGAGGATATTGATGAGGGTGATCACATCCTCCTCATCCTTTCAGCATATTAATGTTAGTATACAATGCCAGGTCATTCACATGTAAGCTACTCTTTGTATCGCTGCTTGATTTTACCTATTTTTCACAATTTGTAATTAAATCCAGATCCAAATCCAAATCCAACACCAAAAGCAAAGCAAATGAGGATTTTGGACAAAACCAGAACCAAAATCAAAGCACAAATATTGTTTAACAACCAAAACCAAAACACGCACATCTTTAGCAATGAGTGGTACAGTAAGTTGCAATCAATATTTGTATACAATATGGGGATGCATTTAGTGTAATGGTGCTCAATGTGAAAATGAAAAAAGTGGAAAATTAAGACATAATTTTTAATGATAAAAGGGGACTGAAACCTCTAGCACATTGCAATATTTATTGCAATTGACCAGAAGGGTCCGTAGCAGAGTGGTATACGTGGCTGAACAGTGAATACCAGGGTAGGATGTGATCCAATCACATGATGCTGTCATCCAGTCCTGGAACCCTTTCTTTGGCTAGGTACACCACTGATGAAGTAAAAGATCCCAACACCTATCAGTACATAATGCAACAAGGAGGGACGGAGCTCCATCACCTTTAAGGTCCTTATTTAAGGTAGGCCACAATTTTGGACATGACTATTATCTTGGGCTGTGCTTTTTACCCCTGTATAGGGGAGATGCAATTACCCGAGATGTTCCTGAGAACATTGAGGCTGTACATTTTTACCACTACTGCGGTAAATTCACTCATTTTTTCTCGCACCTCCATGGGGCGCGAGGAAAAATCAGCTGAAATTTCTTGTAAAAATTCCGTGGCTGCCATATTCTTAGGAAAATCTCCCCCTATGTGTCTTATGAGGCAGAGTGGTGTAATTTCATCTTCTTAGCATATTACGCAAAGTTACCCTCTAAATATAGTTGCATCAAATGCAGTTAGCATCGAAGAGCTATGTGGTATGCCAGGGTGAAAAAATAAAACTAAATAAAACTGAACAAAAATAATTTTAAGTACATTTTTGAAAATCATAGTAAAAATATAGAAATATAAATCCATGTATTTAAAAATAGTTGCAGAAGGGCAAATAAATGGTCTATCTCAATGTAGACAACCCCCTTCCTTTTATTAAAAGACATTTTACACATCTTTTGCACAACTTCTAGTCTAAGAGTTAATTTCACCAAACTTTGTAATATAATTTTAGCTTGCTTTCCATGTTCCTACTTTGGGTATTGAGACGTTGTCCTTCATAGTCAGCTTTACAGTTGTTCCTGTGATGTGCAGTGTCCTAGTGAACACAGGGGATTGAGTATACTGTTTGGAGATTATATTACATTTTTTTCTACTGCCATTGATTGAAATCTGCAGTTTTAGAAATACAATGCTGGTTGAATACTAATGCCCATAGTTTTCCCGAAATTGTCTGAAATTAAATCTGTCGGAAAAAAATAAGTATTAAAAAGAAATGTGCAGCTGTTTTTGTGCTCTTTAAACCCGAAAAATAAATATTTAAAATGTTATTATAGTCCCATGTTACTAAACGTCTCTGAATAAAATTTTGAAATTGTTATTATTAAACTCTTTCTTACATTTAATTTCTTTAAAAGCAATTTTGAAAATACAGTATTTTACAATTATAAAAAATGTATTTAAAATACCATCTAAAATTTCATCTAAAATTCTAAATAAAATTCAATATCAAAGCTAATGGTGTACACAGATCAGACACAACATTAAAACCACCTGCTTAATATTGGGTAGGTAAGGACTCCACAAGACCTTTGAAAGAGGCTTGTGGTAACTGGCATCAAGACATTAGCAGAAGGTCTTTAAGTCCTGTAAGTTGAAAGGTTTGCCCTCTGCAACAATGTTTTAGGTAGGAGGTACGTGTCAAAGTTACATCCACATGAATGCCAGGACCCAAGGGTTCCAGAATCAGAACATTGCCCTGAGCATCACACTGCCTCCTCTGGATTGCCTTCTTCTCATAGTGCATCCTGGTGCAATCTCTTCCCCAGGTAAAAGATGCACACACACCTGGCTGTCCACAAGAAAATGTGATTGTTCAGACCAGGCCACCTTCTTTTACTGCTCCATGGTCCAGTTCTAGCACTCACGTGCCCATTGTAGGCATTTTCGGAGGTGGAGAAGGGTCAGCGTGGGCACGCTGACCAGTCTGCAGCTAGGCTCCCCACATGCATCAATAAGCAATGGGGGTCCATGAACCCGTCCCTGGTTCACCGTTTCTCCTTCCTTTGACCAATTTTGGCGGGTACTAAGCACTGCATATTGGGAACATGCCACAAGACCTCCCATTTTGGAGATGCTCTGATCCAGTCATCTAGCCATCACAATTTGGCCCTTGTCATAGTCGCTCAGATTCTTACACTTGACCATTGTCCCTGTTTCCAACACATCAACTTAAAGTACTGACTGGTCACTAGTTGCCTAATATATCCCACCCCTTGGTGACATTGTAACGAAATAATCAATGTTATTCATTTCATTTGTCAGTGGTTTTAATATTGTGGCTGATCGTTGTATTCTAACAGTTGTTTGTGGCTCATATTAGAATGAGTCCAATAGTCCAATGTAGATATATTTAGTTGGGAACAGACAATAAACTGGAGTGTGTTTAAGATCATGTGCCATTTACACTGAAATCCTTGTGCATTCTCCAAAGTCAAACTGTTACTTTGATGAAACTACTTCTATATACACCAATGCAAAGTAGCAAAGTTTTTAGAACATAATATCTATGGATAGCGATACACTATATAAACCTTAGTCACGACACACGTTTCGCACCCAGACTCTTCTCCAAATAAACAAACATTCTATTAAATCTCAGACCTTACTAAACCTTACCGTAGGTTACACCTCCACTCCTTCACCCCAGCACTGCTTGCACACTGCCACTATCATGCCCAGTCTTCAGACAGCAGCCTTCTTCCTGCCTGTTCAGACAATAAGAAAAGGAGATAACTTTGGTAATAATATATCTGTGAGGTATCAGAATTGTTTCTACAGCTCAGTTCATCTCCAAACTGAACATTCCCCTGTTTGTCCTTACCCCTGCTGCAGAACTGACAACATCCACGAACACACAAAACAAATACGTCTCAAGCATGGGCTTGATACTGCAGCATTACTTGCAACTAAACAGCTATCTCCAGCTCCATAACATCCTCAATGTGTCATTTTCATTGGGTGATCTCGGCATCTACCCAACTGGGACTGTGTGTGATATTTCTCATTTTATGTGGCTGCCTGTGATTTAGGCCATTATTTACATACTGTATGCCGTGTGTGTGTTATGGGCAACGTCGCTGTGAATTAATAAGAGGCTGCGTTATTTTATTTAACTGTAGACTGGTACAAACACACACTATTAAACACATATAGGCTTGTACGCATTATTATGGAAAACAGTTACAAACGCACACAAACATATTTTGTTAACTCTTGACACAACAATTTCACACTGGTCAATGATTAGGTCAGTTTTTCTATTTCTCCTAAATCAAACAAATAAATACTTTATCACTTTGTATTATTATCACCAGAGTTCCTGTGTTTCACCATCCATCACATAAAAGTATGGGTGACTAATTGCCAGCCTGAAACCATAAGTGTGGTTTCACTTCTACCTTAATGCTAATTAAAGGCCACTGGATCCATTCCACCTGCTGAGTGTCTATTGATTTTTTTAGTTTCTTATGTTTTTGACAGCACGCTATGTAGAAAATTATGGCAGAAACCTTCTGTGCCCACCGTTACAGCGAGAACAGCACTGTGATAGACAGCCTAGGATTCCAGCAATGTGTCCACTCCAGGAACATTTTTTAACACAATTCATGGGCACCTGAATACTTTGACAAAGGGTTTAACACTTGTTTGACCCAGTCTGCCTCACTACAATAGGGTTTTTCTATGTCCATTATCTCCTTTTGTCCTTTTCTATCTCCCACAGAGTAAGGTTTAACCTGCCAGTAAAAGAGGTAATTTTAGGCACAAACTCACCTGGGTTTCTGTTACTTTTACAGTGCAGGGTTGTGTCTCTCGACAGTCATTTTACCTTTAACTCTTTCATATCCAGTGGCAATTTACACCAAAGTTTGTCCACAAACAGTTTGTTTGTAATTATTTCTAGTGCAGGTCAAATCAATTAAAAATATGTTTTCTTTGTCTAATTGTGTCACATAGAGTTTGATGTAAGTTCGACTGTGACCCATAAACATCCTCTTTGTAGAACTGTGCATGCACTGCAAAATGCTGCCAGATCTATAGTTTTAAGCAACTTGCTCTTGTGGCCCCTGACACCTGGAGACGTGGATTGTTGGTGGGCAAGTGGGGGTACAATAGGGATGAACACACGTAAGTGTAGCATGACCCCTGGATGTGTTGCCTAATTAGGCTTGATCGCATCTACAGACACGACTCTTAGAAGGGTTACCTATTGTGGGATCAGAAGTCAGCCCTGTGCTGATGACAGCATATTTTATATATATATATATATATATATATATATATATGTATATATATATATATATATATATAGCATTAAAAATATAAAAATAATTACAAAATAAATGTAACAAATATGTTTCCACACCCCTAAATATTAACCATCACCAGTGCTAAAGCCTGGGCTGTCCATAACTAATGTAGGGGGTCAACAAGAGTGGGGTTCCCCCTGAAAATATGATAAATGGTACCAGGCTATGCCAGATAGAGCCTGTCACACTATAACAGTGAGACCCGCTGAGTGGTGTTCGCTTGTCTTAATGTGAAGCCAGCACTAAGCCAGTCAGTACAGGGCTCAAACACCTAGAGAAATTGGGCCCGTAAAAAGGAACAACTGAATAGCTCTGAGGCTCATGCAAACACCCCTGGCATGTTGGGTGCCAGGGTAATAGTGTTAAATGAAATGTTGATTAAGTACTATTGTATAATTACATGTTCACCCTGACAGCCATTAACAGCTTAGGTCTACGTGCACTTGCAGAACTACAAGCACCGGCATACCCTGGAAGCAAAAGCTCACTGGACAATGGAATTCCACAATAATACCTATCAATGCAAACTAATTAACTTAACTGACTTTGAGGATTCAAAATGCAGGCAGCCAATCAAAGCAATTTAACCGTACTTCAGCCAATCGGACACAAATCATTCTGATATGCTGATCGCATTTTAATCCCTTTAATCATTCAAGATGCAGCTCTGCAAAGAGCAATTACCTTTGTTCTGCTATGGGTTTGTGTTTTTAATTTTGTTTTACGTCTAAAGATACATGCCAACTCAAAAAACACACATAAGGTCACACTTTTTCAGCCGTAGGATTATGACTACGTTTGGGCAAGAAAATTGTGGCTTATTCTAAATGGGTTGGATGCCTTATCCCGATGACGAAAGCATCGACATCAGATACCCGGACAAGATGACACCGAAGGTGTGATGGCCGATAGAGTGGCAATACTGATAGCTTCAATAACAGACATCCAACAATTCAGACGAATGAAGATCCACAGTCTTATTTGCTCTGTTAAACTGGTAATTTACGGGGGTTCCAGCAGTACAATGTACTTACAAAGCCTAGAACATTGTACAGCAGAAAAGGCAATGAAATTGTCCAGGCAATTCTCAATGGTCTGTCAATCTCCTACAATATAAGTATTTACGTAACACACCAACTGCAAAATAAAAAGAATGCATGAATCATTTTCAGATCCCTCAGATTCAGAGAGTTAGTTCTCTTAGTAATTTCATAAGTCACAAAAATCCAGTAAGAGGAATCAGCCATCCCACAGAAAGCTAAATATAGTCTTCAACATTCTACAGCGAGACTGTCTGAAAAATGAGGATGTCGCGTTTGTGCTCATTCAGGACTGAAAAGCAGTCACTAGTGAATTATCTTAATTAAAGAATGTAATTATTTTAGGATTATTTCCTTACTCTTTAATTTTCCCAGTAAAGTGATCTTCCATTAATCATACATTCATTTCTAATCTTTGTTTTTATCCAACAAAAATGTTTGTCACACATTAATATGTTTTACATATTACACTTTTTTTTTCCTTTATTCTATTCCTGAATCAAATTTCTAGAGAGAAATTTGCTATCATTATTATTTTTACACTGCTTTTATTTTATCTGGGGGATCACAGTAGCCATGCTTGTGAATAAATTACAGACCTGAATATGCATAAAACAGACAAATGTGAGACTTTGTTGTCTTGACCCACTAACCAAAATACGTGAACGACGTGACCTCTCAGTGTAAACGTGTTTTGAATTACAGAATGGCTTAACCCTGTTCAGTACTCTTATGTCAAAATAAATAACTTGATAAATATATATTTATATATACTATCATCCTCATCATTTTTTTAACATAAATTATGGTGACTGATGATGATAGTGTATTTAAACATAACATAGTTATACTTATTATTTATTATACTATTATTATTGCTAAAACATTTCTAGATTATCTTTACATTTTTTTTTCTTTTCTTGTCATGATTACCCACTTTTGAGCAATTACAGATATTATTATATATGTCTATGATGACAAGTAATAATAAAGCTTTATCTCATGTATAATCTTATTTAGCACACAATAAGTTGGGTTATCTTTAGAAATGAGAAAAACTTTGAATGAACAAGTGGGTCTATTGTCATGGTGGTAGTAATTTTACAGTACTTAAAAAGTGAAAACCAAATACTTTCACGCTACAGTTGTTAGGTCTACAAGAGAGGACAATGAACATGAGGAATTAGTCAACATAGAAAAAGTTTTTGTCATTAATAGAACTAAAATAACAGTATCAAGAATTATTTTCCTCTATGTATTTAATGTTATTTTTTACAGCACTGACCCATCAAACCGATGGGTCAGTGCTGTAAAACATTTATCTCATTATGAATTTATCTTTTTCTAAGTCATCGTTATCAGATAGTAATTGCACCTGCCCTATTTCAGATGCAAAACATATGACTCCTATGAGCTGCATTTTCGTCAAACATTTATTGCAGTCCCGTTCATTACTTTTTTCCGCCTTCAGGTTCCAGAGGAATGCAAGTCTAAATAACAGCATATGCATGGAGCCACTTTCTGGGCATGTGCAGATCAATTTTACGCACAGTATGCTACACATACTGGCGTATGTTCCAGTCTGCATTAGCCCCTAAATATCACAATACTCTGGACCTAGGGTCTATCCCGGAGTGTTCTTGTGGTAGCTGCGCCCACAGTACGATACTCCTACCACAGTGTCAACTGAAAGCTATGCTACTCTAGTGGGCAGAGTAAGGGATTGTGTGTGTAGGGTCCCTGTGTACTGTTCTGTGGGTGAGATGACACTTTGGGGGTGGGCGATTCCCATTTCCACTCCCTCCCCCAATGTGCTTTTACTCTAGGTTTAGTGCTTGTCTATGACAGGTGTGCCACTTAGAGCTAGTTTATCACAGGCAAAAACTACTATTGGGGCAGCCGGCTGCACCATACTTATCAATCAGAGGAAATGCTCTGTGTTCTATGTTTCTTCGATGATTGAATGTCATGGTGTGTGCACCGTCAACTATACAAATCAATCAGAGAACACAAAACATCTCCTCTGATTAGTCCATATGGTGCAGAAGGCATTCCTAGTAGTAGTTCACTATGGAGACAAAGAGGTAATGAGAGAGATGAATAGCCTGCTGCAAAATCAGTCAGCTGGGCATTTGTCACTGTGGCGGTGTGGGAGGAAGGGAGGAAGCCATGGATGGGGACTGCTAGTGGAAGGGCAGAAAAGAATAATTTGGGGGTGGTGACATAGAAAGATCTGGAGTATGAGAAGGGAGCCTGGTGTCTGGAGACGGCAACAAGATTGAAAAGTAAAGCTGAGAGAAGCAACTTGTGAGCTGGGGTAATAAAAAAATGATGCTGTGTGGAGGACAAAAGAGAGTAGCAAGAGGAAGAAAGGGGAAGAGAACTCTTGGGAGAATTAACTATATAAGATGAGGATAGAAAAGAAAGACCTGGAGAAGAAAAGAGAGAAGGAGGAAAAGGAGAGTGTGAGGTTTTTATAAAAATGCTTAGAATAGAATGATTTTGGAGGAGATAAAGAAAACTAGCTGACTTATATTCAATTATAGCAAGGATCATTAAAATAAAGAATACTTGACCAATGATATTTGGACCTACAAATGAACTCAGTGTTGAATTTTTTCATCCATAAAAAATAAAATTAACTTACACTCTGGCCTCTAGTATGAAAAACAAAGAATCACCTAACTTTCCAGGAGAAGATTTAAAATGTGGAGCTGATAAAGGGTCCATTTGCACCAAATTAAAAATGTGCCTCTATTGAAATATCAGGATTCTAATGTTATTTCTCATAGTAATTGTTTTTTTTTTTATTAAAGGCAACCTTACTTATCAGACCGCATATGTTGTATATCTATTTTGGTTTTCAATATGTGGGGTGCACCATCGGACCCCTCAAAGAACGTAGCTTTGAGCTTTAGAGACACATCAAAAATAAAAACACAACATATGTTTGATATAGACATGTCTTTGAAACCCATAATACTTGCCCACAAAGTTTTGTGGCATAAATACCGTGCACATTGAGGGATAGATTAACCCTTTTATTGAAAACAAGTGACCCTTTGAATTTATACTTTAAATCATTTTGTACTTGTTGAGTTTAATATTGGCTATGATTTTAATGGGGTTTTCTTGAAGGAGAAATTTAAAAAATATCTGTTTATATAGATTGTTTTATTAATATTACATACATTATCTTTTATAATAATTATTGTATGTTTATATGACGTGTTTGTTTATTTTTTTGTATTTGGTTTTAATTGATTTAGTTGTAATTTATTACTATTAGATGATTCTGGCAGTAGACACCAGCTTCATGTAATTTTCCATCATTATGTGATAATTGATTCAATAAAATCTTAAGTAGAGCTTTAATTTAAAACTCCAGTATTGTTAGAAGTGACTTCATATATACCTGAAGAAGGAGTAATCTGAAAACCGTAGGATAAGATTAAAGAAAGTTCTGGCTAGCTGACTCTTTGATTCATTAATATGCATTATCTATTGAAACGGTGTGTGTGAATACTCTTTTAAGAAATGAGTTAAATATGTCCTCTGTAAAATTTGTTCAAGGATTACATAACTACGTTCACAGATGGGCAAAGGAGATGGATGCTACTGATGTAGAGAAGGAGTAGGACTTAGTAGCTCAGACACAGAGCCATAACTAGATATTTTAGTGGCCTGAGCAAGAAATAGCAATGTTCCTCCCCACACACACGCACTCCTGGTGGGATTAGATGCCACCTCCAAGCTGCAGCGTACCACTGGAGATGGCATGGCCATCTTACTCTGGTGATGTGCAAAGTCCTTTACAAGCCTAGACTGCCTTCCAACCCTGTGCTTCTTTCTTCTAAGTGGTCTTGCAACTTTGACTACCTGGCGATGCTGCTGGTGTCTTAAGTGCAGTTGCTGCTTAGCCTTATCCTTGAATGTTGGGGCACTGTTTGAAAAATGACTATTCATCTCCTGTAAAACCGAGCAGTGAGTGAACAATCTAGGCCTCCCTACCCCCAACCAGCCGGACATTAAATCAATAGAATTTTTTTGAATAATTAGGCCTCCCAACCTGCCCTAAAATTATATTAATAGCATCCACATTTAATATATATGCCTATTTACCCCAAAACAGCCCCAATATTAAATGAATCACACCTGTGTTTAATCATTAGGCCTTCCCTCAACCATCCCAACATTAAATTAGAAGCACACCTATTTGATAGACAGACCTATTATTCCCCCCTCATCATTAAATTAATAGCATTCATATAGCTGTACTGTAATAATGCAGGCTTACACCGGTTACTAAAGCTGCCGTGTTGTAGCTTCACATTCATGATGTTCTACTCAGAATACTGTATATCAGCATCAGATTGTTTTGATGCAAATTTTTATGCAACAAACATGAATTTTTTAAATGAAAATGGGAATGAAACAGGAATAGCAGAAGTACAAAATGTTTCCTCTGCTGTTGGGAGGAACGGAACAATCACAGGAGTTCCTTAATGTGAGTGTAGGTTGGGAACATAAATGTGACTAGTAATGCACCCACATGCAAAATTGGGATTAAATATAATTTTGCAGGATGTGATTATTTAGGCAGAAATTCCTTACATATTGGATTTTATATTTCTCCCTGCCAAACGAATGGTTTATTTTTTACACATACTCAGAGGTGATAGAAAACCAGATTTCAGCCTCTACTTTCAATGCTTGCATCCTCCAGGAAAACCTTATGTAGAGAAATTTACAAGAACCATATATTTAAAATGTATAAATAGATAAATATACAATTTTTAGTTAATTAATTAGATGATTAATATATGTATAATAAAAATTGAGTCAATCCAATCCAAAAACATCATGGGTATAAGTCATTAAGGAGAGTAAGGCAAAAAATAGGAGTCCATTTTCTTAACCGTGTTACAATTCAAGGGGTGAAAATTTGTTTATTATTTTGCATATACCATATATACTCGTGTATAAGCCAAGTTTTTCAGCACATTTTTTGTGCTGAAAAAAGCCCTCCTCGGCTTATACACGAGTGAACTCCTGTCTCCCGTCCCTCAGCTTTTAACTTCCACAGTGGAACATATGTGTGTTCCACTGACAGGAAGTTCGGCATTTGGAATGCGTTCCAAATGCCGAACTTCCTGTCTGTGGAACGCACATGTGTTCCACTGCGGAGGAGGTCTCAGCAACAATAGCATCAAATGTAATTGGCATTAACTGGCGCAATGAGGAGACATGGAACTGGGGCTTTGACTTGCAGCCTATTTGCACATTGGACCCTTAATTGTGGACACTCATTATAAAAATCTAGCGATCCCAACAGCGCAGTGGAGAAGACCCCGAGGGAGGAAAACTCCATGATTCTGGTAAGGTGCAGCAACTTTTAGTAGCCCGCCACAACCAGGGTTTTAATCACTACAGCATCAATTTGCTCATATTTCAGGCGCTGGTAGCAATGGTTGCTAAAAACAGGAACTAAAATGTTAGTTTAGGTAACATATTCAGGGAGATATTAGACTCCAATTTTCCCAACCTATCTGCCATGTCCTGCTGGATCCACCAGAAACTGTAAGATATTAGTTCCCCTCCATCACTTACATATGTCTCCTGTTTACCGGTAGCTGCTGCATTTCCCACCCTAGGCTTATACTCGAGTCAATAAGTTTTCCCAGTTTTTTTAGGTAAAATTAGGTGCCTCGGCTTATACTCAGGTCGACTTATACTCGAGTATATACGGTAAGTTAAATACTGGCTGCTTTTTCATGTAGCACACAAATACTTGATAGCTTTAGTTTTACACTGAAATGTAAAGTTGATCTAGAACATGCCCTACCCCAACTATAAATCTGTCCCCACATTTTAAATTTACCTCCCCCTCCAATGTAAAATAGTTTTGTCAAGGTGCAAAGTTACTCCTATATTTTGTTTTCATTTCCTTAATGACTCAGGCCCCATAGGTCTAAATATTGTGCCAATCACTGGACAAGAGCCTTTTTACAGTCACTTAGTTACAGACCAACTTTTTTTGTGTTTGTAGATTTCACTGAGAAAAACTTGTCTATTTAGTCTGTACATGCAAATTTTTACTGTTGTTTACCAGGACAAATACGGATTTCTTTTAAAATCGTATTGCAATAAATATGTTTTTATTTTTTAAAAAATACACTTTTGCATGATTTTTCTTAAAGCTACTTTTAGTCATTTGATGCAACTCAGAAATGTACAAATCCTTATGGTGGGAGTAATAGGGACAGAAGTGGACTTGCCTTCAGTATGACCTTTACATGTTGTTCAATGCATGTCTGATGCTCCACTTTTAAATAGAATGGGTGATATCATTATCAGGGTTTGGAAAGGAACCAGGAGCGAGACACAGAGAAGTTATGTATTCTATATTTAATTTTTCTTTCATTTACATCTTATAATTTATACTATTCTATGCAAATACAACTTAAGAAATCTGAATATGCAAATGAGAAAATTATTTTTTTTTTAAAAGGTATACAAAGTCACAATATGAGCCAATAATTATATTATCTTTCTAATACACCCACCTCTCAAGGCAGGAGTCAATATCTGAAGCCACATGACAGTTTACTTATTCATTTGTACAACAAAGGGTGATAGAGCTTTTCCTTTCCAGTGGCCTCCATCTCCTACAAACTTCAGACTTCTTTGACTTCAGACTCAAATAGTGAGATATTCAGCCTGAAGAAGACTTTAATCATGTGTGTTTAGTGCAACTTTTATGTGTTTTTGATCCAATAAATTTAATACCCAAACGGAAGAGGGTTTTTTTTAGGTGAGAGTAAGGAGTTTGAAAAGGATTCTGTATGGGAAAGGGAGCCAGCTTAAGGCAAGGCAGAGAAAGAGAGGGGTGAAATGAAGATAAGTCTCTCAGACACATAAAGTATAGAACAAAGGAGGGCAAAGTGGGAATGGGGGAGGCCAGTGAGGAGAAGGAGCCTGTTATGAGGACAGAATAAATTACCCCTCAGTTCCATTATTCATTTTGAAAAAATAATGTAATGAGGCTAAACCATATGTCACGATGAAAATGCAAGAATAATAAAAAATGATAGGCTTTAAGTTGTACCAGAATGGACTTTTACATACTATTTCCATCATTTTCATGCTAAACCTGCAAACAAAGCTCTTGAAGTTGGCAGTCTAAAAATTTACTAATTCATACTGTGGTCCTGGGGTGTGTCTAGACATTTGTGAGCCCATAACAAAATTTGATAAGGGCCCACATGTACCGCCTCCACCCCCCTTATGCAGTACCAACCGCACCTAGTTACCAACTAGGTAGTCAACCCCCTTACCACCGATACCAGTTTAGATCTTTACTTATGTTATACAATTTTGTGTCTTTGGCAGGGTTTGGAGGGTGCCATGGGTGGGTGGTATGGAATTCTTCAAGTCTGACCATTGGAACGCCATATACTGTTGTTCATGTATTTTCATTTATTTCTTCATGGGTTGACCTCCACTGTCCATAGTTCCCATGACTACATTGAAAATATGTTCCGGGAATGTAGACGGAATCAATTCCCCCATTAAAAGTAAGAAAAAATTTACTTACTTAAATAAAAATTAGGCAGATATCACATTCCTTCAGGAAACGCACCAGATAGTCACTGAAGGTGAACTCATATGCCTCTTTTACTTCTAAGTCTTGCTATTCTGATTTGAAAAGGTATCCAATATCAAATTCAATCTCAAATTTGTGATACTTATGGTCGATATATAATCTTAGATGTTACCCTAGATGGCGTTAGAATCATGTTATGAAATCTGTTTTCACCCAAGCACTATAATAAAAGGTTTTAATTTTGTCTTATCTTTACCTCGCATCAAAATACTATATTTCTATTTCCATGTTATTCCTATGGATGGTATTCTTTTTGTATTTTTCTGCAAATGTAATAAAATAGTCGTGTAAAAAAAAAAAATCAAATAATATCAACTGCATTGCTGTAAGTGTATGTGAAGTAATTCTTCCTACATTAGCATTTCATGAAACCACAAACAACGCTCTACATAATAATGTAATTCGGCAATAGCTCTGTGCTGTTTTTAGCATACAATAATTACTACATATTACTACCTATCCTATTCGGTAACACTAATTTAAATTTGGACATAATTGCTTATTATTTAATTTTGATGTACTAACAAGCTGCTTTACAGAAATGTGACTTGTTTAGCAAATATAAATGGATCATTTGCTTAATTTCTGAAAACCACTTATCTGGATTGTCTTTCCATTTTGACCAAGTTAGATTTGATCTGTTGAAATATACAGTTCAAGGAAAACAATAATCAAAATGGATTTTTTTGAAAATGATGAATGCAATTAAATGTAATTGAAAATTGAAATGGGTTTAATTTTAAAAAGGCATATTTAGCTATGATTATATTAGTGTTGTGTTCTGATCCTCCTCTTATACAAAATAGTAAAGAAAGTGAATAGTGTATTAAGAAACACAGAGTATGGTAAAACAAATGAAACAACTAAATTATGTTTTATTTTACACACAAAATATTAAAAATTGCTAACATGATGATAGATTTCCTGTGATTTAATTTTCATGTTAAACAAATCGTTACCTCAGATGGCACCAGTTCTTTAGAGCTATCATAAGTCTCTTGTTGAAATAAACCACTTTGGGTTGATTAATCATACATTGTTTTAACATGATGACTTGTTCCAGATGGTATAATATAAAATGAGGATTTAGACAGCAACTGTTTTAGTCGGTACCAACCAATTTAATTGATTTAATTGACATATTTTTGGCTAATAATTGGGTCACAGGGACCGAATTTAACCAGGATTTAATACACAAAAAAATAATCAAATATTGGATTTCCTGGGTGGATGTGAATGTTGCCATCCTCATCTACACCAGCACAAATGGTCAAACCTGAATAGCCTGGATGTTTCAAATTTTTTGGGCCCGCGGGTGACGCATCCACAAATGAATGAGGAGGGGAACTGTCCATGGAGAGTCTGTAATGACGGTGTGTCTCATCACACTCTGTCCGGCAGCCTGCAGAGCAAGCCAGGAGCTTCAAATCTCGCAAGATTATGAAATCTCGCGAGACTAAGAGCTTCCCTGCTCACTGTGCAGGATGTTTTCTACTTTGATGTCAGCAGCATGTAGGTAAGTACAGGTGGGCTGGAGGGTGTAATAATATGTCTGGGGGGGCAGGGCCATCTTAACAACATTATGGGCCCCTGGGCAAAGCAGTGCACTGGGGCCCCTAGATATAGATATAGATATATATATATATATATAGATGTATACAGATACAGATATAGATCGGCAGCACGGTGGCGTAGTTGTTAGCACCTCTGCCTCACAGCACTGGGGTCATGAGTCCAATTCCCGACCATGCAATGGCCTTATCTGTGAGGAGTTTGTATGTTCTCCCTGTGTTTGCGTGGGTTTCCTCCGGGTGCTCCGGTTTCCTCCCACACTCCAAAAACATACTGGTAGGTTAATTGGCTGCTAACAAATTGACCCTAGTCTGTCTGTCTGTCTGTGTGTGTGTTAGTGAATTTAGACTGTAAGCCCCAATAGGGCAGGGACTGATGTGAGTGAGTTCTCTGTACAGTGGCGCTATATAAATAAATGATGATGATGCTCAGTGACCATTGAAGGTTTTTTTGCAGGTTTTTTCTTTTGCAGGATTATTTATTCTCATTAAGAGCCCTGCCTATGGGGCCCCCGGGCAGCTGCCCATCGTGCCCAATGGAAAAGATGGCCCTGTGGGGGGGTTATAATGTGTCTTGGGGTCATAATGTGTCTGGGGGGGTTATAATGTGTCTTGTGGGGGCATAATGTGTCTTGGGGGTCATAAGAAGTATTGTGGGGGTTGTAATATGTCTTGGGGGATTATAATGTGCCTGGGGTGGCATAAAAATATAACTGGCTGGTTGCATGATATGTTTGAAAGATGGTGTGTCTGGGGGTAGCGTGACGTGTCTGGGGGGTGGCGTGTGTGTCTGAGGTGACGTGATGCATGATGTGGCAGAGGGTGGCGTGATATAGCTGAGGTGTGGCAGATGCGTGAGATAGCTGAGGGTGGTGTGATGTGACACGAGGTGGCATGATGTGTGATGTAGCTGAGGAGTGGCAGGAGGTGTTGTGATGTGTGATGTAGCTGAAGGGTGGCGTCATGTGGCAGGAGGTGGCGTGATGTGTGATGTAGCTGAGGGGTGGCGTGATGTGCCTCGGGACGGTTGGATAAACTTAATATTTTATCATAATATTTGTATTATATACTGCGTGATCTGTGTTATGTACGGTGTTCACTTATTGCTCGGTTTTCCATATTTACATTTTCCAACAGGTCCCAACATTGCAGGATCCATGCAAGAATCCAGTACCAGGTTGTGGAAGCTGAAAAAACAGGTAGGTGAAATTAACACCATTTTACTACATTATGAGAAAAATCAATTAGTCGCAAAGTGATTCCGGATAGTCCGCAAGATACTTTGCGGCGGAGATTTGACAGAAATCTCCATCCATTTCTCCTCATATCTCTGTGGGTTGTGAGGGAAAATGAACAGAGATTTCTACCGTAATTGACATCAATATGCACTGCGTGATGTCTGCTATGTCTGATGAATCAGTTGAGGGAGCCATCTATGGCAATTGAATCTCTCTCCACATGTCATGTCTAAAGAAGTGCAGCTGTATCCCATTTTGAGCACGCTCCAAACACTATGTGACCACTCCACTTTTGCATACAGCACCTTATCTTATCACCTGTGGAAGGGGGGGGCAAGAAGTTGATGAGCCCCAAATTCCTCTTGGCGGCCATGCTTACCACTGCAAAACTGTGTATATCTAGCAAAGTTAAAACATGTAAGTCTGCATCCCTGCATCAAAACCTTTATGCAGTCCTACATTGACATCATGCTTCCAACACCGTTAATTAGCAGTTAAAATGAAATGCATTTATCTCCCAGATATGGAGCCTAACATCTAACAAGGCCTGGAGGTAAACAACCCCCAAAGAGGCCTTACATATATCTGATAGACAGCAGCTAATACAACATTAGCCAGTAATTTGAAATTAAAAGCATGATGTGGTACATTATATTTTGGTCAACAAATTTAAGCTTTTTCCCCAGATCAAGAGTCCTTAATTTATCCAATACCTACACTGACATCTATGCTTCGTGTATTTGTATTTAGTTTGTATCAACAATATTTTCTATTTTTTTTTAAAACAATTTATTGAAAACTTCAAGCACCAAATTAAAACAACAACAAGAACAACAGCGTTGACAAACACAATAAAAAACAATATATGGTAGTAGAGCAGCAAGTAAAAACAAATCCAAAACAACTCTAGCAATAATGACAAAAGCAAAGCCAAAGAAGAAAAAAAAGCACAGATGCTCTTAATGTTGTTTCTATTTTTACCAGAGTAAAAGGAAAGGGGGGAAGTAGGAAAGAGGAAAGAAGACAAGTTAGAGAAGGGGAGGGGACTCGCTTAGGCGAGTGGGGAAGAACATAAGAGAGAAGACAAGGGGCAAAGCCGCCAGAAAGCTGGACAGCATTAGGGGTAGAGGAATGACATGTTATTAAGATTGGTGCAAGGGGTCCATGTTTAAAGAAAGGAGGCAGACAATTTTCTCAGGATACTAGTCATGCGCTCCATTTCATAAAGTAACCAAATGTTCATCTCAAGGACTTGCATAGTAGGGGATCAATGATATTTCCGGAACTAGCTATTAAACAAGTTACTGCACAGAGACGTGTCTGGCATGTTTGTTAGAATGTTTTGACAGGTCCGGGAAGGGCAGCCGGAGGACATGTTGTTAGAGGAAAGGGAGAACAGTAGCTGTGAGAGTGTTGAATAAGACATGAACTTTTGGCCAAATGCTCTGCAAGATGAGGCAGGTGGTGGTATTTTTCCTGAAAAAGAGAGCTCAATTGTCTAGTGAGAAATATACCAAGACACAGGAATTTATGAGGCTGCCTGAGGAAATGGAAATTAGTCTCCAACAATTTTTTAACAGGGAAAGGAAGAAAAAAATCTAATATTTCAGTTTTGCTTTTGTTAATTTATAAGTTAGATAAGGACCCAAATTGTTCAAGTTCACTAAAGAGGTTGGGAAGAGAGTTCAAGGGGCGGGAGATAGAAAGCAAGATGTCGTCTGCATATAGGGCAATTTTATGTTTATGACTACCAATTTTAAGTATGTTACCATCTGAAATGTGTTTGTGTTTTTTTTTTATTACATTGTCAAAGGTGAGTGCAATTGTATATTTTATATAAAAATGGAGCAGATTTTATTGCAGTGAATGGTGTGCAAAGCTAAGGATTGAGTGAAGAATATTTGCTGTTTTGTGTCCTCTGAAGTTTAGTTGTGAGCTTTGGGTAGATCTAGTTAATTGCAAAACCATTTGGCATCATGGAGTGTCATTCACTAAAACAAACTCTGCTATATCTGCATGTGGTCACACATTTATTGCACCCCAATTAATGAACTAGCTTAGTAATAAGAAAGAAGAATAAGGTGCAATAGCAAATATCATTTCTTCTCCACAACAAACTAAGCCAGCAGATTGACCCACTTGTAAATGAGAGTTGCAACACATTAATGTTAAAAACGGGTAAATGTCTGCTGCTTAGCGATGCATTAAATAGTTCTCTCCTCACTAGTGGCTCACTTTAAGTACTAAAGAAAATCCTACGTTTAATAAAATGCTTCACTGTGTTACATTTCATAGCAACTGACAAAAGGGATTTCTGTGAGGTCTGCATTGCTGAATACACTTTGGAAATAAATTGAGAACTAACATATTCTGATTTGTGTTTATCGTTTCAGTGCTCAGAAGTGTGCAGTTATTGGAATGTGACACCCTGGGATTGTCTTTTTCAATGTGTAAGACATCATTGCTACAGGACTTGCCTGTAATGACAAATTGCTACCAGCAAACCAATCCCCGCATTCATAATACATTCCACTCTGTAATTGTTCTTATTAGCTATATTTTTCTTCTCTAATGATGCTGTTGATGAAAGTAGTCCTAATGAACCGTGGATGATAATTTTGTTTTTCGCATAGACCTTGAAACTGCATTACTCATAGAGATATATGCATTTTCCTATTATCCATTTTCAAAACGACCATCATAATGATGGAGAGAGAGAACGCTACAGAATGACAACTTGAAATGGCCAAACCAATAAAAAATATACGCAAAGTGTAATAATATCAGAGCACAAAAACTAAGGCAGCATAAATTAGCAAAACAGTTGTGCGTTATAGTTCTGCTATTGCAAAGACAGTAGATTGATGTAATATTGTAACAGCTGCATGGATGAAGTGTGTAATCATGTTTTATTACCTTTGCATTTCAAATAAAATAAAAGAGTAAAATCAAGCTTATTATCTAGGTTCCACCGGTGTAGAAGCATATTAGGAAATGATGTTTGAATTCTGCCAGCTGGTGGACTCCTCTGAAAGTTTTATCTTTAATGAAAATAAAATAGGTATTAAAAAATATACTGACAATATATTTCATAAAATTGGCATTTGAAGGATTCTGTAAAAAAAATGTACGTATTCAATTTTATTATTGATTTTTAAGCAGGGAAGTTGTAAGATGTAGTTCTAAAATCGTATTTTAACAGACATTATTTTGTATAGAGTTGTATGCATAAACAGAAATTATATAATAGAGTCGTACTTCAGTTCTAGAAAGGTTTGCCGATTTTATTTTCTCAACAGGTCACATCTTATAAAAGGCAATAAACACATTTGATTTTATTTGCATGTTGAAGAAAGGCTTCTTGGGTTAAATTTAGAGACATTTAATTCTAATCTTTTGAATATCTTTAACTATTCACACTACTTTAATACATTTCTGGCAGACTGCTGACAGCTATATTCCAAAACCTGAGCATCTGAAAATGATCAACTTCCTGTATTCATCTATTCTAGAGTGTTGCAGAGTTCTACAGGAACTTAGAGAAATGGGCATGAAATGGGCATGTGAAAACACCATCACACAGGACTGCCTACTACCACATTATGCTATTTCTCTTATTCATTTTTAGGTCTTCCGTTTTCTTATGAATTCTTAAACCACGTGAAAGTGAGAGGACATTGTGACTGTCTCTATTTCGTATAAACTACATGTATTTTACAACTTTAGGGTACCTGAGGTTCAATTTGGCTTTTAGTGGCATGTTTTAAGGCAATCTTAAGTATCTGAAAAGCCCTGTAGAAAATATATGGACTCTCCATTCCTGCAGCCTAATGTTTTAATTATTGAAAACAAACTCCCATTTTTGTGGAGCGCTATGTAGGTTCACCTAATTCCTATGTTAAAGATACAACAGATTTCTTCAATTTAATCAGAAATATCACCTGGAAGGACAGATATTATTTTGTGGCGTGTGATGGTGAATCTCTTAATATGTATTACGATGTGTGAGACACAGAAGCATTTTATTTTGGATCACACCATCTTTTAAAATTTTTGATCTCACATATTATCTGCAGGTGTTTGGGACATCAATGGGCACTAGAATCGCCCTACGTTTTGTCAACCTCTATATGGGGTTGTTTCAGAAGCAGTATATCTTGGAGGGTCCATTCTCTCTATCAGAGATTTACAGTTTACTTTCTATATTTGGGATAAGTAGTCACACTCTGTTACTCACTTTGTTTCACATCTCAACAACAATCACTTTAATTTAAAATTCACAAGCACATATCACCCCGCACACAGTGCATCCCTGGGCATTGCCCTGTAAGCCATGGAAAGCAAAATTATCACTGAAAATGATTGAAAGGATTTTGGTTGCAACAATAATCTTCATTTTGTATAGAAAGGTTAATATTGTTCCCTATGAGCACCTAACCCGTTGGTGCTTATGTATATAATTTATAATGGTAAAGATGCGCATCAGGAAGAGAGGAGACAGCATAGCATTTTAATTATTTTTTTGAACTCTTGATACAGTGTAAGCCTGCAAAGGATCTTTTCTCATATGCATCAAGCTAGTGTGCTGGTACAGAGAGCATTAAGGTAATTCACTGGAGCGGAGCGTTGCTCTATAACATATTTGGATTTTGGAAGCCTCAGGGGAGGTGAGCTCTATAGCCCCATTAAAATTTGGGACTTCAAATTAGAGGGGTTTAAACAGACACTCTGGATTTGAGATCCACTCTGCATAAAGTATACTTGGGTAGTGGAACTTTGACATTGTGGTGGCATAACCACCTGGGACTAATTGCTGTATGTGCTGTCTCTGAATTTGTATACATTAAGATTTTATCAAATCATTATATTAATGCTGCTCTGTCATTAATATTGCTAAATATTGCATGAACTGTAGTCATTCCAATATATTTTGGTTTTGTTATTTATTTGCAGGAGCATAAAGTACAAAATTACAAATTTGAACATATAGATGAAAATACAGTTACAAATCAAATAGTTTCTTAATTTATCATAGATGCATAAAAAGGCGACATTCAATAAAAAGTCCAGAAAAAAATATGTACATAATGATATAGATTTAGAAAAAAGGGATCTTGACGTTTTGCTATTAAAATATTTTAAGGATATAAAACCTTTGCATTTTTGAGCCCTCAAAACCGTAAAAACGATAGACCCCAGTTGCAACCTTATAAAGTTAATTAATTAAAAAGTGACCACTTTCAAAAGACAACAACCCCCACGTCCCCTTAATCCTGAATTCAAACTCCCCCTATATAAATATCTCAGATTCTAATCATCCTAGGATTAATATATAGTTATGGGGCTAACTGCCAGTAAAAACAATCGGAGGGTTGTCCACCAATATTCTAGAATCATATCTTGATGTTAATCCAAAACAGGACTGAATTTGCCCTTTGATAGTACTGGGCATTGAATCAATATAACTCTCCCAAAGTTGGAAAAATCCTTTAGTCCGTTTTTCTTTAAGCCGAAGAGAATTCCAACCAGTCCATTCAGAATATGTGAAACAATTTAGTTTTAAATACAGCCAGAGACAGGGGGACTCTTGGTGCCATATCTGCAGTATACTTTTTCTCGCAGCTGCAGAAGTAATCAATAACACCTTCCTGCTTTGCTTTGTCATTTTGAGTGTCTTGGGGATAAACCCCAGGACTGCCCAATCCTGGGCCAGGGGAGGCACATAATTCAATAAAGTATTAAAAGCATATTGATGTATGTGCCTCCAAAGTTGTTCAATATATGGAGATTCCCACATACAAGGGTAAAATGAAGCACAATCAGCATTACATTTAGGACAGCTGCTAGATCCAGAAAGAGCTATTGTGTACCTAAGGTGTGGAGACAAGTTTCCTCAATGAAAAATATTGTATAACATTTCTCTATAGATATTAGAAGAAATAGTATGATGTGAGTATGATATTGTCTTAAGAATTGCGTCTACTGAAATATGAAGGAAAACACTCAGCCAATAGGATAGTCTCAAGCATGTATTAGCAAAGTCAAAGGAGCTTCTCAGAAGTTTATAATGTGTCGAGATGATTCCTACCAAGAAATGGCCTATCCGACAGCAAATCTAGGTCACTGCTCCAATCAAGAGGATGTAAAAACTTTAATACAGTGTTTACCAATATATTTAAAATAACTGTTTATAATGTACATCATAAGCACAGGTATATATATATATATATATATATATATATATATATATATATATATATATATATATATATATATATATATAAAATGAAGTCCATCCCCTTCCCACTCAAATATTTTCACTTAAGCCTGCAGACTGGGGTTACTGTCCTGCTCATGCATGCCATGGGATCTGTGCTCCTCTCTTTGTGTGAATTATGTCATTATATGCTGATGTGATACACAAATATTGTGTGAATGTATCTTTAACTCTTTAAATTTTTAATATTAAAAATCCATTTGATCAAATGAATGGTGTTCCTCATTTCTGACAGCGTCTTCTGATTCTACATGAATTAATCATAAACCTGTGCAGCGGTGGAAGCATTCAGGAGTTTGAACTTTAGCAGTCTTGCAGCTGTCTATTTGCTTTGAATTGAAAAGGTGGACTATTAAATAAATAACGCAAACATCATTTTTTTTTATCTGACTGGTATGGTAGCACTGGCTTGTATTTGATTCCTAATATAGGTCCAAAACTTTTACAGTCATAAAACTATATATAACAAATACATGTGCAGGCAATGGAAAAATGTGAAACCGCTAATAAAACATCCTACTATATAATGTAATAGGGTGTTGGGCCACCACAAGACCAGCATGGTCTGTATGTGCCATGACATTCAGATTACCAATGTCTGGAATTGTGCAGGACGGTTGCAGCACCATTCTTCCAAGAGAGTCACTGAACTGATGGCTGGTTGATGGTGTTGGGTAATGCTGTTTCAGGTGTCATTCCAGAATATCCCATAAATGAAGGTTTGTTTCAGATCTGGCGACTGAGAACACACCTCTCTCATCAGGAAAGAGGTGTTGCAACATGGGTTGAAGATAATCACTCTGTACCATTAAGTAATTATTGACACTAACCTTGCCTTATAATTGCACTGTCCCTTATTTGATATAGCTCCACAACTTGCAGGATATTGTACTATTTCTCACATTGTCCTTCAGAGGTGGACCTCTTGGTAAATCTGTTCTAGACAGAATAGTGATTCCCGGGCAATCTTATATATTTGCTCAGAAGGTCTACAAGTTGGTATGGTCTTGTTTTCTACATTTTAATGAATTTTAGGAAATAAAACAGTTTTTCTTTCACTAATTATGATTAGCATGAAGGTGCAGGATAACTATTTAAAAGCAGTCCCTTATATTGCTTGATTTATATTGATTATTGTAGACCCAACTTGTAAGTTTTATTTTTGTTGAGAAATGACAATTTTTTTCTCGAAACCAGTTTGGAGTTGTTGGATTTTGGCTGGTTTAATGCTTTAATTTTCAATTGTCATTTTTTAACAAAATATGTTATATAAAACATCCACAATAAAAGCAAATCAACACATCTACATTATAAATAACTTTTTACCCCTAAAAAGTTATTTTAATTTTTTTTTTCCTGAATTCACCAACAATAAAATAATTACAGAATTATTTGGGAAAAATTGAACTAATCACTCTCATCACATTTAATTTGATAACCTGAACCATGGCAGTTTTGGAAATCTATAGCCTTATCATAAAACAGACACATTTTTCAAATGAAAGGTAGCAAACATTAAGTGGAGTTCCTGATGAAGCCATGGTCTTCACAAGTCTGCAAGTAAAGTTAAGTGACAGCATGTTTAGCTTAGTTTAGTTTAGTCTTTGGAAATTGTGAATCAGATGCTGACCAGTCAATTTGCACCTATTTGTAATGTGATGATTTAAATATGCCATGTTACAAATTAAAAGAGAACTGCAAATAGTAGAAGCACAGTCTCCCCAGCACCCACACACACCTGGGAGTCTTGATGTTTTGATGTTTTGGAGATACCAAAATCACAAGCAGCTCAGCTCCCTGCATTCTCCAGATGTAATGGCCTGGAAAACATTGAAAATGCTCGGTTCTGAAAGTAGTGTTCTCTTTAAAAGTTTAAAGAGAACCAGTTATATCTGAG
This sequence comes from Mixophyes fleayi, assembly GCF_038048845.1. Classification (NCBI taxonomy): domain Eukaryota; kingdom Metazoa; phylum Chordata; class Amphibia; order Anura; family Limnodynastidae; genus Mixophyes; species Mixophyes fleayi. The sequence continues at coordinate 341,793,935 of NC_134403.1, read as the reverse complement.
AAACTGTAATTAGTGCCTAATACACTATTTTGATTATAAAATCTAGCTTTTCTGTGCTCTTCTTGGAAGTGAGCATGAAAAAATATCATGTTTGTCATAAACAAATACAAAGAAATAAATAAAAAGGAATTGTGTGGGGTCCCCCCTCCTTACAAAATTAACCCTTGTGCTGCCAGCCTAGTGCTGGTATTTGCAAAATCGGGGAGATAAAAGTGTGAGGTCCTCCCAATTTTATGAAAATCAGCCGTGGCTGATGGCACTATAGCTGTGGAACCTGCAGCGTGGGGTCCCCCAGCCATAATGACACACAGCCCCAGGCTGTCCAGCTTGGGGCTGAATGCCCTAGGGAGTGGGGTCCTCAATTAAATGTGCATGCCTCACCTTTAGGTATACCTACAGCACTAGGATAGGTAACCCTAAAGGGAAGGGTAGTGGGTGTGGGGTAATAAAGTGTGAAAAAAAAAAGAAAAATATTTGAAACACTATTTTAGATTGTGGAACTACAAATCCCATCCAGTCCGGGCTGCCATTAACAGTCTAGGTATGCTGGTGCTTATAAAACTACAAGCACCAGCATACCCATGGATGCTAGGATTCTCTCACACCCAGGGCCTGCTGAGCTATGTAGTACCACAAAGTAAAATTTAAATAAAACACAAACCTCTTTGAAACCACATTAGTTTCATAAAAATAAAAAAATAAATAAACTAAAATGTAAATAAATCACACTCCATGTTTAAACCACATAATTTTTATAAAAATAATAAAACCCCAAATATACTTACCATCTGTTTTCTTCTTCTGTAATGGATTCAGTTTTGTAAGCTTTTAATCCTTAAGGCTTGAGTCCATAATGAAAACAATAACATACCAAGGTACTGTAGGTGTCCAAAAAAAATCAGATCCAAAGTCCTGTAGTTGTCCATTAAATAAAAAAAATCCACTGGTAGTTGTAAAAAAAAACCTTATTTTCTTCTTTGTTGTAGAACCCAAAAAATCCTCAGGATACTGCTTGGCAAAATAAAAAACTGATTAACAGACTGATGTGAACTTTGTACCTATATGTAGGAACAACCACCGTAGAATAACATTTTGAAAGACACAAGGTCTATTTATAGTCTAGGGAGTTTCCCATGACAGCGTAGGAAACCTCCTAGCTTATAAATCCTTTGTAATTGCAATACTACACTATGTTTCCCTTATTTGTTCCTCTCTATATATCGACCATCTGAATGATGAAGTGAATTAAAACTTTAGAAGAAGACTAACAAGTATCCACAGTACTCGCTGCAGGGATCTTTCTAACACATCCCCCTCATCCGGGCACTCTGGAGACTCCCGAACCATTAGAGGCATATTAAACTGTCATCAACCCTAAGGAGGTGTTTTTAATTAGATAAAAACTCTTTAATACAGACACAGTCCCTATTCCACTGCCAACTCCTTTGCGCCTCTACCCTACTTATTCTCTTTGATTCATTTACATTTGAAGGTTACAGACTACCTTCTTTACAAAAACAGGGCTGCATCCCCATTTCCACTTCCCCATCCCATCCCAGGAATACGTTCCCCAAAATCATCTTAATTTTAACTCCCTAAAAGGTGGTGTTACCAGTAAAAAAGAATGTAGATTTGAGTAGGAAATTGTGTTAAATTTAAAATAAGTGTAAATTATATTAGAGAAATTAAATAGATTTACCAAAAAATTAGTTTGTGATGTATTGAATGGGTCTAGGATGTCTAAGAACCCATGGTCCTGCAAATGCCTATTGACAAGTGCCTTGATTTTCTTATTCTACAGCCCTAATTATGCTAAAATGTGTTCGAAACAAAACTGTGTGAAAGAAATATGCTGAGTAAACAATTAATGTTTGTTTAATACATTCAGTGAATATCATAAATATGAAAAATTTAATATAATATCCCATAGTTACCCACTCTCCCGGAATGTCCGGGAGTCTCCTGAATTTCTGGTAGTCTTCCCAGACTCTCGGGAGAGCAGGGCAACCACTCGGTTCCTGGTCACCTTATTACTTAAATGGCAGGGCTTAGGACATGAGTCACGCGTCATTGTGGCACCGCCCCTTGCTGTAATGGCTTAAAAATGTGATTTCATTGGGGCCAAATGACGTGATTCTCCCTGTCCCCACACGCCCACCTCCCGTCTGATCTCCTGGATCCCAGCTTGCCAAAGTTGCCAGGTATGTAATACAAGTTAACCCGTGCATGATACTCATGCATTCTAGTCAAATCAAGCTACATAAGGTGTTAAAAAGGTTCTTGTCATGCATTTGGGCCATAGCCCAGGTCTCAACCACCAACCACTCCCCACTGTCACCCCCGGCAACCACCAACCACTCCCAACTGTCACTTCTCCTTCAAGAAATATATATATATATTTTTTAAATCTTTATAAACACTTTTAACAATTAACAAATTAAATTAACAAATTAAAAACATCTTAGTATACCAAATTTCAGCCCTTTCTGAATTTTTTTTTCCACACACACTAAGAATTTAGTAGGTCAGTGTATAACTCCGCCCAGCAGGTGGCGCTGCACCTTGGTTTTATTTTTTCCACACACACACACAGACAGACTAACACACGCCACTAGACATTTATATTATAGATCATATAAACTTATTTATGAATGGTTATATGATTTAATAATACCATAAAAGTAAACTACATGGAGGAATGTGCTTCTTTAAACCTTGCAGAATTAGCATTGTATCTTAAGCTAATAGTCTTTCACAAGGAGCAATGCACCCATCACAGGCTGGCACAGATATACAGAAAAAAGTCAAAGCATATATTTAACTCAACAATTCAGCCATCTTTATCATCCACTGACTATTTTCTGTTTATTTCTATCTCAGAAGTACCTAAAATTGCACTATGTATTATGTAGTAAGCCTATTATATGTTCATACAGTTTAAAACGATGATTGCTGTATGCAATGATTAACTGACATGAGTTAAATGGTTTACTGACCTGTATAATTGTGCTGAAAATATAGCTGACATAGCCGTCATAACAACAAATATGCAAATAAAACCTAATGGTAAGAAGTGCTACATACTATTAATCCAACACCAAGCCTGTGTTTTGTCTTTGCATTCCCCAAGTAGATGATACTTCTGGTAATTTGACTTTTAGATATTCCGAATGCAGAGAAATGACCAAGTATTTTTTGAACATGTGGAAATTACACAGCTATTTATGTTGTAAAGAATGAGAAGTAATTGCACATAAAATTACTATGAAACAAATCCTGTAAATCTCTGCAGAATGTATCATAAAGTGATTACCGTGAAATTGCCAAATAAACATCGTGATCACATGTTTTTTTTAAGCACTATTGTCCACAAACCTCTTATAATGAAAGATAATAGCATTACATAAAGCAGTGATACCTGTATCTATGCAGTGGTCTTAAGCTTAACTTTACACCACATTCAAACAAGCAATTCTTGCTAGACATGTTTATAGACATGTTTATAGAAATGCAAGACCGCTGTCTATACAGGGACATTGATTATATTGTGCATAGAACTTCTAGTTCTATGCACAAGATAATATTGCAGTTATAAGATAATATTGTAGTGATAATATTGTAGTATGAATGGACAACAGAATATCTGGACAAAAAAATCCATTGCATGTGGACCATTTTCCATTGTGCGGCCTGTTGGCACGGAAACACAACCTTGGCTATTTCAGTCAACCAATAAATAGGGTTTGAAAATTCTTTACTCTTTATTCTAGGATTCTTTCATGATTATGAAACTGCTTTATTGTGCCTGGCCTACTGCATTTTGTAATAAAATGTTGCTTGATCTTTCTGGATTTCTTCTGTGCTTTCAAGCCATGTATTTATATCATCGGTCTGATTTCTTCTGTGCTTTCAAATCATGTATTTATATTATCGGTCAACAGGACCACCAAGATGAATTTGGGACACTGAAACAACAAATTCTTGATGCTCCCCCATAGATGGTTTGGACAGAGTTTGTGGCCTAATGGGCTATAACCATACTAGTGTGAAAAGCTCTAGGCAGCCCCTTACAAATAAGACCCTGCATTGCCATGTGCACCATTGGCATATATGCCCTCACTGTTGGTCTGCAATGCAGAGCACCTTTGAGCGGGACATACCAGGCTGGTCAGCATGGAGCTGAATTGGAAAATTGGGTTAGTGCAAATGTCTCATCCCTCAAGGAATATCACCCCAGTTGAAGTACAGGAGCTCAAACCAACCCCCATGGGTGGTTGGTTTGGGGTAATGTTTTAAGGTTATGAAATGAATACTTTAAAGTGTGAAACTACAAGTTCCATCAAGCCCTTGCAAGATGTAACTGTATGGGCATCCTGACACTTATGCACCTACAAGAGTCAATATACTCTGGCATCTAGGGCCCACTGGAACCTGAAGTTTCCATCTTGATTGCATTTCTAAATCCATTGACTGCTTCTTGTATTCTGTACTGAAGTAGTCTTAGATAATTCCAATGAATATAAGAAAAACATTGTGAAAAGTCAAAGGCCTTGCTTTAGGGTAGCCACAGCAAAATGAATGGAAAAAGATCTGTACATGAGTAGCCTATCAGAGCAGCTTGGTACATACTGGCTGGAGCACGAGAATAGCAGTCTGATTATTTATTTGCATGTAGACCCCTTATGAGTTATGAATGATCTGCACTTTGTCAATCAAGCTTAATTAATCCATTGTTACAATGAAGTTTATTGAGAAGTTTTTTCTAGTGACGTAATATTTTTTACATTTTTTACATGATTACTGATTGCCAACAGTTTTTGAATTCTCAGTCTAGCACCACATTTACTTTTTCAGTCACATCCTAGGCCGGGTTTTGCACTGTAGCCTTTTTCCCCCATTCTTCTGGTATGATTTCAATCTACAGTGCAAGGTATATAATGTAACATAACAGAAAAGAAAATCAGAGACAATTATAAAATGTTATAGGTCCTCGGAATAAATATATAGGTACAGGGCCATCATCAAAAATCATGTAGCCCAGGTCAGAAGGTAAAAACAGTACCCCCTTTCTTACAACCCCTCCCCATGTGAGAACAACCTCACTCCCCACAGTCCCAACCAATCTAGCACCACTCCCTCCCCAACTTCAATCTCGGACTCCACCCCAATCTATAGAGGAATATCATAGGCATTGGTGACAGGGTTTTTGCAAACATACATAAATAATGATGGGGCTCAATTTTCATTATAGGATATTTCTGCTCAAAAAGTATAATTAATATTTAGTATGTGTGTGGGGGGGGGGAAGGGGGCAGTGCTCCTTTCTCCTCCAGCATATCACCTATTCACCATTGTGGGCTGTCATGATTATTTTGTCAGGGCCCAGAGGGGGTATTGAAATCCTGCTGGTGGCACTTGGTACAATGACTGACATCTATGTGTAGACAGGGCTGAGTGGGGTACAGAGAGTGACATCTTTGTATGTGGTAGGGGGCCAGTGTTTGACACTTGTTTGCATTGAGTAGGGAAAGAAAAAGATTATAGTTTTGTGTATTGAGCATAGGACACAATGGGAGAAACCTGTTTTTATAGAAGGGGTAGAATTCACTTTGAGTTATAAGTCTTACCTGTTCGAGGTGCAACTGTGCCCTAAGCTTTGGTGTCAGGTGTAGAAAAGTACCTTTGGTGACGGTTAATACTCAGCCAGGAAAATGTACTTCTCTGTTAGTGGTGAAGAATACACTATAGCGAGCTGGTTACACAAAAAAAACTAATTTATTTATTTCCACTAAATTATTCCACATGGTAGTATAATTCATCCAGTTAAATCCGTAGACACTATGTCCAGCATTGAACCTGAATCTTGATTCTAAGAGAAATATAAAAAAGGCAAAAGTTTTACAAAAAGTGTACCCAAGTCTACAGTCTGTGGTCTTGGGAGATGGCCATCACATAATAGGGCTCATTATTGAAGTTTAATAATTGGATGAAAGTGGTAATCAGCAATTTCTGTACACTAATATCGTTTGCAATTAGTACGCAATCACACAATTATCTTAATAAAATAACAACAAGAAAATAATTGAATCTATTTATTTCAGATAATGTAAAATATAATGTGGTGAAGAAGGTAATTAATGTTTCCAACTACATTGAGTTTGGTCTCAGTCTGTTCGTTTGAGAACATTGCAAACGCTAGGTATGACTAATATTACTAGGTATGACTAATATTACTTTTCATACACCAAATAGCAACTCCAGAGATGCCATAAAAGAGCCAGTTTATACAGGTCCAGAGGCGAGAACCTGAGTAAAGGACACTTGGCTGAACATGGAATGATGACCCCCACCTCAAGGAACAATGACCAGAGGAATCAGCCAATTGGGCGTCGACTTCTTAGGAAGTCATGACCCATCGACCTATGAATGTGGACCTTAATACTGTATATGTGTATATTTGTGATGTCACTGCTTTTTCGGACTGTACAGTCTATAAATTGTTCAACTCTGGCTTTGGAAGCTAGAGCGTTCTTATTGAAGCTTGTTCTTCATGCCAACCGCACAGGCATATGCGTGCAATACTTTGCCTTGTAATTTATTTTGCAAATAAACCTCTTGTTTTTTTGGAATCACAGCGATCGCATTGTAAAATATTTATTTCATACGATACAACGGACGTATCATCATGTAGATGTGGACGTATCTGTGCTCAGAATTTACATAGGAAAAGATGCCTATTAACAAACCTTTTTTCATGCATATGTTGAGTTGGCAGCATCTCAAGATGCATCCAGCACAATAGCAGAAGCTTTTCCACCCGGGAGACCTCAAGCGTAACAAATGTTTATATTAACCATTTACAATTGTGAAGATAGTAGAAATGGCACTTGACAGCGTTAATAGTAAATGCTAAAGTGAGATTACCCTATTTGTACACAATATAATAAATAATGAAATGTCATATACACCAGAGAGAATAGTGTTGAGTTACTATTAAATGCAAAAGTTGTATTTTCAATATAAAATGTAACTTAATACAAACACAAATACAATTTGCATAAATATAAATTGAATTCAATTAAAAACAAATATCTGCTGTTATTCTCTTTATTAATGACATTGGAATCTTCTTTCCTGATGTAGTCCAAATGCATATAGATGGTTACGTGCAGTTAAGTGAAAACACTCTTGCGACAGGTTGGACCGCCTATGCCACCCTGTCTGTTGCTGCTGGGAACCGTCTGGGCATACTGTGCCTTCAATCCCTTTCTTTATCCCAGATGCGCCCTCTAACCGCAGTAGTAGGGGCTTAAGCTGCTGCCACCACTGGATTCCTTAATGGCATGCAGAACCGTGTTCCTTCTGGGTAACTGTCGCTGCTAGTGTACCCCGTTACTCGTGCATCTGGGCTGGTACCCCTGACCTCTTCCTATAGATTAGGGTTGCTGTGGATGGATCCTCCCTGGCCTATCACACTGGCCAGAGCTGCAGGGTAGCGGGCAGAGTGGCGGTACCGGAAAGCTGGGTCCAAACCTCAGAAACAGCCAGAAATGGATTAGAGTTGGGTCTAATCTGTAGGTCACAGAAATTTCAGCATGGAAGAAGTTGTCAAGCAGGTCTTTGAAGCAAGTGATGTTTATTTAGCTCCAATAGTCTTAACAAAGACAGTTCTCACTGGTTGAAGGTACCAGTGATCAGGTCAGATGGAATAATAACGATACATTTCAGTACAAACCAGTGCTGTTTTATACAGTTTTGGACACAGCCTCACAGGGGGTAAGCCAGCTCCCTAAAGTCTGAGTTATTTTTAGTATCATGATGCAATATGTTTCCCCAAGCATGGATTTGAATGCAAGTCATACTTAACAAAATACTTAACAAAATTTACACATATAAATGTATTTATACATTTACCTGTGATATCCTACATCATGTGCTGGCCTACAATGTTAGGTTTCCTGTCTGTCTAGTAAGACATGCACACAGGTAAGGATCCCCTTTTGGGAATTCAAGTGTTGGTCACTTACATTGAATAGACTTACTTAGCATTTCCATTTCCTCAGCAAAACAGACACCCTCCCCACATATGCCTAATTGGTGATTAACTCTAGCAAAGTTACAAAACACAAATAAATCTGTCTTAGCCATAAATACATTTCCTATAAAAAAAAAGTGCACACAATATAATAAAATAAGTACATTTCCAATACACAGTATCAATAATCAGTATATTTGCAATTATATAAATTGGCACACTGTGCTAATAATTTAAATATATTATTACAATAATTTATTTATAAGTAATCCAGCCACAACTCTTAATACACCCAGACTATGCTTGTCAGCTGCTGCCCACACTTTGCCTCTCAAGAAACAAGTCACCGATATGCAATAAACTATATGCAGACATATGCATATGCATTTCTGGTGCTCATGCGAAAATAACTTATGTATGTCTAACTCAGAAGGAACATCGGAATGTGTATATTTTGGTGAAAGTCATGCACGCCACTGGTGAAAATCATGTGCCTGCTCTTGCTGTCTCCTTTCAATAGTGGCAAATGGTCTCTTTGTTTTTTTTCAGTGAACTTGTGCATACAAATTTTTAGAAAACACATCAAGCTTTTTTTTATTTAAAACTATAATAAAAATTTTACTTTTCAATAGTATACAGTAGTAGCTAAAGGGCAACATCAGGCACTTGTCACTTGTTGTATGTCATTTAAGAGTGAAATATAGACTGTAGCATAGTTGAATTACTTTTAATATTTCTATAAATGCTTTGTCAAACATATCCACATAAGTTATTTTCCACAAGGAATCCTTTGTTCATACTTTCTTTAGAGGGGTTGGAAATATTGCACAGCAAACAGTCCCAATTATGTAATTAAAATAATAACAGATAATTAATAATAGAAAATATAGAAGCAAAAGTCACTAAAGTCCACAAAGTTCACAGGTGAGATACACACAGTCCAGAACAGCAGCCCCTCTGGTGGAACAGAGGAACTGCATGCGACACATGTTGAGGTCACAGTCCTAACAATTGCTCAGTGATGCTACTGAATGCTAATGAATTCACAAGAATGGAAAGTGATAGCAATTTGCATTTTTTTTTTAATCGGATGGAAATTGCTTTCAGGTATGCCCGTATTCAAGTACAAGCAATGGTCAAAGTGGACAATTAGAGGTGGTGGTATGGAAATTTAGAAGTGATGGTATGAAAAATGTAATGGGAATGTAAGAGAATGGAATTTGATAGTTTTACAATAAAAGCAGTAGGTGAAGTGGCACAATGGCATACCACCGTATACACCCCTACTTCGACCAATAAATACAAGCTGATCTCAAGAAACGTTTTTCCACTTGAATACGGGTATAAATACGCTCTGTCTATACAACACTTGCTGTATGCAGACAGACACAAAACAGTGCCGGATACACATAATGCATAAGTGCAGTATAAAGTCCCATCAAAATGCACAGAAAACAAATGAATACAAACAATGAACATCTGTTAATAATATAAGAATTAATAAAAATACAATGAATTTTTTTCCCGATTTTTTGAAGATCCAAAAGGTTTCCCTTTCACATAACTTGTACAATCTATGCCTACCTCATATTGTGAGCCCAATATGTTCCATAACAGTAACAGTCATATATGTTGAATAAGCATTATGTAATTCCATAAAATGTTTTGATACACTGTAAGAATTCAGCTTATTGAGGATGATTCACCTATGTTCCATGAATCTGATCCACAAGGATCTAGTGGTCCTACTCACATATTGCAGACCACACAGACACTGTAAAAAATAAATTACATGTATTGAATCGCAATATGTTTTTTTTTGGAAGTGTGGGAGGAAACCGAAACCCCCGGAAGAAACCCACGCAAACACGGGGAGAACATAAAAACTCTTCACATATAACGCCATGGAGAGGTATTGAACTCATGACCCCAGTGCTGTAAGGCAGAAGTGTTAACCACTTAGCCACCGTGCTGCCCACATAACCTGGCCCCTACTTCCCCTCCCCGCTCTCCCTCCCCACTCTCACTTTCATTTCTCTCTTCCCCCCCTCCTCCAGCCCCCCCTCCGTTACAGCAAGCCACACTGCCTCACCTTATATTCTCATTCCTCTATTCTCTATTCTTCTGTTTTACCTGAAGAAATAGTTTGTTACCACTGCCTCCCAAGTGATTGCTTCATGAGGTTTTTTAAACCTGCACTCTTCAACTACGCCCATAGTGATTTATATATCTCTGTTTCTCTGAGCGTCCAGATGATTATTGATACTATGATGTCAACATCTGCTGTTATATGCTGAACTTTCAATAAATAAAGTTATTAAAAAAAAAGTTAAATCTCAGTTGAAGCTATATGAATACCAATAGGAAAGATAAATCTATATTTTTTAATATTGACTGGAGCGGTCATTTTAATTTCCCCCTTTCTTCTCCCTTAATTATATAATAAAAATGATGAATTAGAGGGTGCAAATACAAATGATATTTTTTTACTATATTTAACCCAATCAGCTGATTGGGCTCAATTATTTTTTTCTTTGGATTAGATAAACATCTGGGGGTAAATGTATCATACTCCGATTTGTAGAAGTCAGCCGAAATCGGTGAGTTGACAGCTAAAATTTAAAGCGGCGCTGCCTTGTAAAGGGAAGTTTCCCTTTACAAGCCATCGCCGCTTTAAATTTTAGCTGTCATCTCGCCGATTTGTGGCGACGTCTACAAATCGGAGTATGATACATTTACCCCCTGGTAATAGTTAATTTAATGCTCAGTGGGATAAGTTGGAAGGATAAATTGTATCTTTATTTTTACAGTTATATTCATTTTTATTTTATTACTTTTCACTATTTACCTATATTATTATTCTTATAATAGTTAAAGTGAATGACTCCCAACAGTTTTATTATATACAGTATATATACTGTCACTAAATTATCATCAAACTAAACACGTGATTGGTATTGTCAATCAATTAATTAAAAAAAATAAGATTTTCATATATTAGTTTACCATTATTTAACTCACCAAGTCATAGACCATTATTTTCAAAATGATCTGTATATTCCAAAATGTTTCACAGGTTAAAGACTATATTATTAATTTTTATTCCGAACACGTTTAAAATCTTGTATGTGTTCATTTGCTTTTATACTTTTGGTTACGTGTATTGAAATTCATTACATATTAAGGTATGCTCATTGTCTAGAGCCTCCCTAAAAACATTTCTATTTAAATAACAAACATTTTCTACTTCTGTTAAATAGATAAAAACAATAGACAGGATTTAATTTAAATTCTTACCGAATTACCACAGTTATCACAATTTAATTGGTTTCTGTCTGATTTTCTCAGTAGTTTCTTCATCACCTGAGATTATTAAGATTGAAAGCCCTAGTCCCTTTTCACTTCTTGTTATGCGGCTTTCTTCTTTCTTTAAAAGCAGACCGTTGACTGGCTGTTTACTTCCTCCATTGAATGAAAATGAAAAGTTTGTTTCCTTGTTTACTGCACAACTTATTATAGTGATGAAAATGAAAGGATGACTAGGCAGAAATGAAAGTTTGAATTAAAACTGCTTATATCCACTACCAATCTGGTACCGCACTTCCAGTGTCTTCATAAGTTTTAAAACAGAAATATATATATAACACCTCTCTATACTTTTTATTACACAGAGAGTGGTGATAGGTGAACCACTTGGTCTTCTTTCACTTCTGGGTCATTAGTGTTGCCTCCACCTGAGTTTTGATTGGTGTGTTGGGTAATAGACTGATTCAGCTCACCAGGGTTTAACTCAGGAAACCTTCTGTTTCAGGCACTAACAGATGAAAACTATCATTAAACTCCACCTTAATATTTTTATTGAACTATTATCCAAAAAGTGTGGCAATAACTTGAGGTGGTAGAAAATAACTAAAAACTAATGTGAGAAAATACAGTTGGAATCATGTAATAATACTAAATACAGTAGTAACATTTAATAATCATGCTCTCAAACAACAATACTGCACAATGCTTATTCTTGACTGATTCTGAATCTAATATTATAAGGATTTAATTAACAAAGTGCCTCGTGTAGTTCTAACAAAGAAATGCAGTACTCACCCCCCTCGTTATACACCCAAGGCATTTCAATTTCACACAACCCCCAATCACAGTGTAAATTTTAGCAATATTAACAATAACATAGTTAATTTTGGGTTCGTTCATTGGTGCCCAGCAGTAGCGGAACTACCATTGGTGCAGCAGGTGTGGTGCATCGAGGTCCATGGGGATAATGGGGCCTGCTCCATGGCAGATGCAGAGGCTCTGGGGCCCTGGTTCCCTCCTAACTCACCCCCCTGCCTCTGGGCCCACAGCTCGCTAGTTCCAACTCTGGTCAGCCAAGTATTAATTAATGATACGGTTTCATTTCCATTTTTATGTATTATTCCTACCATTAGTTCCTCTCTTGTAAATACTGAAGAAAATGAGGTGTTTAATACCTCTGCTTTTTCCTTAGTATCATTTATAATTTCACCCATCTCACTTCTTAGGTGTCTTATATTATCTTTTTTAATCCTTTTGTCATTTATATACTTAAAAAACTTTTTGGGATTTGTCTTACTTTCTTTTGCAACTTGGTTTCCATTTTCTAATTTAGCCAATCTAGTTTCCTTTTTGCATGTTTTATTACATTCCTTGTACCTACGGAAGGATCCTCAGACCTTTCAGACATAAACAATTTAAATGCACGCTTCTTCCTTTACCTTTTTATTTAGCCACGTTGGTTTAGACTTAATTCTTTTACATTTATTTCCCATAGGAATGAACTTATACGTGTATGATTCCAACAACATTTTAAAGACAGCCCACTTTTCTTCCGTATTCTTTCCTTTTTATTTCCTTATTTTTTTAATTAATAGATGCGCTGGTGGTGTTTGCTCAACACCTGGAAAAAAAAACATTTTACAATCGCAATCTTATAACATTTTGAAAACACTTCTTAGCTCTTACGGGTGTACTTTGTTCACACATTTTCCAAGCTCAGCAGAGTTCAAAGGTGGTACATTAAATGAAACACTCTTCAAAGATTCATGTTATGCTGAATACAGTGATGGCCAGCAGACTGCATTTTGGAGGCATATGCAGATATATTGTGAAAGACAGGGTAGGGGGGGTATTGCTTGGCAACAAACATTTATTAGGCCCATGTCAGACACCTGTGGAATGGCAAACAGATAAAAACACATATAGTAAATTAAGGCTTTCTGAAGATACTTTTATGCTGCAAAACAAGATAATTAATATTAGATTAGATTATAAAATCATGATACTTACCTTCTTTTGCACTGGACTGGGATGTCCCTGCTACCTCCTGCTCCTCCATTGTCTTTTCCAGGGGCTCCTTCATTATGACGAGGGCTCCCTCCCAGGTTTCTGCCTTGTACTCTTCCTCCAGCAATGAGGAAAGGGATTTGTTGGGGAGTGGGGGAAGGAATTGGTTGAGGGGTGTGGAAAAGGCTGCCTCCTTCTGGGTCTCCTTCTGGCTTCCTCCCTAACCTACTGATTTTGGCGGTGTAGACGGTGGTGGTGTAGGTGTTCCATTGGAAGAAATATGACACATTAGTTGTTGAATAAATGTTATCTCTGTCTCACACATGCATAGAGACATACAGTTAATGTTAAGTTGCAATGTGAAATAAACAATAACACACATGGATCATCATTGGCCAAATAAACACACCTCTACACCACTTTCAAATGGACTTGACCTGGGAGGTTTAAATAAAACACATGCTGATTCTGAAACATCACTATTACATAGCAGGCGTTGTACTTTGTCCTATCAAGGTTGTTACAAGCCAGATATCTTGGTATATAACTAAATGGACCAGATCTAAGTGTAATCATATGTAATTAATTTTAATTGTGAACTTACTCCTACTAATCTCACTCCTCCATTCCACTAGGAGTTTCAGTAGCATCATTCTGTGGCTGCTCCATTGGTGCTAGAGCCGCACAACGCTGTGTCTGCAGCCAAAGAATTGCTGCAGTTCTATAGGCAGTGTTTTTTTGATCTCTGAGTATGTATGTGGGTGCTGGACCCAGGTTTGCCCATTTACTTTAAGCATTACATTTGAAGCAAAGACTTAAAGCTACTTACATGTAAGGTATTTCTATATAGCCGGAATAGTCTTGGGAATGTGGGGGACTAAAATACCCCCCAAAAAATATAAAAATAAGCATGACATGAAATTTATGAAACATGACAATTTCATGAAATTAAAAATAAAAAAAAAACAGAACCACTTTACAAAAGTATACTGCTGCATTGACATAAATAGTAGATGCCGTATGCAAGATTTTTACATTCTCCCATTAGTGAATGCTTGTGTTTGGCCATCACTATCATTCATGAGTTAGACTTGACCTTGAGCAGGTGCAAACCATACGTCTGAATAAACAGGGTTCTTCTTTGTGCGCTGGAGCTTGAATCGCACGTATCTCTCTGTGAACAACTTTACTGTACATTGCATACACACCTTCCCCACCTCGTTCCACCCCTGAAATCATAGGCTGTCTTAAGGGCCATTTGCGCTCGAAGATTAATTGGATGCTGTTGCATTCACTGGCGTATTGTCTGGTTCTGGGCATCCACAGAGTGATTGTACACAAAAAGTGGCACATATTAGCACTTGTGCGCCTTAATGAATCAAGCCCTATATTTTTACGTGTCCGTTATCTTACTACAGCAAGTGAGGTAAAGGGTTATTATAGTCTAGCTCTAAATCCAGTTTTTTTTTTTTAGAGAATGGGAAACTAATGTAGCTCAGTTATGTAAACATCTGCAGGCAAATTACACACTTTGTTTACTACTGGACTATGGGTTGATACACTTTTCATTCACAGCTGTTGTATTCCTAGCTCACAGATCTCATCTTTGTGGTCTGAGGTTTTTCTATAGCTTATCCTTATTTTGTATCAATCTTCTTAGTCTGCAAAATACTCTCATTTCATATACTTTATTGCTAAATTCTCCTAAAAGTTCCTCTTCCTCGACTCTCACATGTCTTCCCCCTTCTCTTTTATTCTCTTTTATTCTCTTCCACTCAACCGCCTCATCTCCCTCGTCCTCTCATGCTCCCTGTTATCTGACCCTTATCTTTTCTTCATTTCTAATCATACTCCTTCTTGCTCTTTATCCCAACAAATTCCTTGTGCACACTAACTTCTAATGTCAACACTGTTTTTCTATATTAGTGTTAACATTATGTTAACATTATTTAAATAATTTCAGTAACACTGGAAACATATGTAAACACAAGTTAACCCGTGCATGATACTCATGCATTCTAGTCAAATCAAGCTAATTGAGGTGTTAAATAGGTGAAGAGCGTTACTTCCCGACGCAAGCGCCCTTTTTTAACGTGGTTTTGTCCACATGTCACCACCTCATCATTTTTCTCCATCACCTCATCCTTCATCTTCATCGCCACATCCTTAATCAAGCTACTTAAGGTGTTAAAAACTCCCCACTGTCACCCCCGGCAACCACCAACCACTCCCAACTGTCACTTCTCCTTCAAGAAATATATAGGTCAGTGTATAACTCTGCCCAGCAGGTGGCGCTGCAGCTTGTTTTTTTTTCCACACACGCCACTAGGCATTTATATAGTAGATTCTCTTTAACACTATATATACATATATATATATATATATATATATATATATATATATATTAAAAGCCTAATGGCGAGTCTGTGTGTGTGGGAAAAAAAAACAAGCTGCAGCGCCACCTGCTGGGCGGAGTTATACACTGACCTACTAAATTCTTAGTGTGTGTGGGAAAAAAAACTCAGAAAGGGCTGAAATTTGGTATACTAAGATGTTTTTAATTTGTTAATTTAATTTGTTAATTGTTAAAAGTGTTTATAAAGATTTTATAATTTATAAAGACATTTATATTATAGATATATATATATATAAAAGGAATATGGAATCATTCATTTGAGCTTACAGTCTAATTCCCAGATAGATAGATAGATAGATAGATAGATAGATAGATAGATAGATAGATAGATCGATAGATAGATAGATAGATAGATAGATAGATAGATAGATAGATAGATAGACAGTCAGTCAGACAGAGTAAATTTGTAAAATCAAATATAAATAAAAGTAATAATAATAATAATAATCATTGCCATCATAATCAGCATCATCATATAACATAACATTATTAAAATTAATAACTACAACAGAAAAATCATAAAATGAATGCCAATGATGTTATGTGTGGCCAATAATATATAGTATTTATATTAGATTTAAATTCTATAGAATAGAACATCTAAAAACAAAACAAGAAACAGAATAAAAAATAGGAGCATCTGGAACAGTTTTTGTTTCCATTTGCAGTAGAAAAGCAGTGACATTTATATATTTTAGCAAGCACTGTACTAGCATGTATTCAACTTTTAAACACCTTGTTGATTTGAACGTGTTGTGACAAATGGTCTGGACACAATAAAGGAAAACATGAAGGTTTATTTGTGACAGTGACCTGTATCATCTGTTAAATGTTGACAATTTTTCTTGAAGAATTTTGCTGTGAAACTCCCTGAAAGCAGACAGAACTGGAAAGATCGATGAATTATAACGCTGTTTATAAAATATTGAGAGTTGAAACTACACTGCCATGATCACTGCACACAATACCTCTCTATTTTTCTCCACCGTTTCAACAGTGCTTTAAGTTTTTGAAGATGTGACAATTTAGTGATGGGTCATTTGACAACATTGTAGCAGTAGTATAAAAGAGAAAGAGTTTTGCTCTTAAATAGGAAATCTTGTCACTTCATAAGTGTTTATTGTCCTCTGCGGATAGTTTTACAATTTAACCCATCAGAATGTTTGTAGAATGTGCAATTGTGTTGTTACAAAGGATGGAATTTACAAAAGTGGTGCTATGATATTTCCCCGACACTAACAATATTTTCTTAAAGAATTTTAAATTCATAAAGAAAAGACCACTGTCAGTGTTACAAACTAAAAAAGCAGTTGCTGCTTTTTTCCAACATAAAACAGCATAACACAAAAGTTAGATGTTCCACGGCTTCCTTTAACTACACCCACTAGCCCTAGCTATCATCCGTCTGCTAGTCAGCGTTGGAAGCCCCGCCCACCAGGTCCCACAATACTTTTATTCACAACACACACCACACCTATCACATCCATGTCATGCACCTGTGAGTAAACTCCTTCCTCGAGGTAAAAGCAGGATCCTTAACCCTGTCTGTACCTGCCCCTGTTGAAAGGGTCCGATTCTGGTTACCTTTAACACAATATATATATATATATATATATATATATATATATATATATATATATGAGACAAATTCATTCTTCTTAGTAACTTCACATTCACAAATCAACATGTTTAATTTTGTGAATATAACAGTGTTAAATAACTTGAAACTCTTGTTAAATGTCACAGCAAATCCACTGTCATAATTTCCTCCCAAAGTGTCTAAATAATAATAAAGTGTGAATGAAATAATATGCACGCTGGCATCCAGTACGTTCCAAATTATATTGTGAAGAAATGTACTTCAGTATTAAATTGACAAACAAAAAAACAGCAAATAAGTGAAGTTATGTTTTTTCCAACATTTTAGAACCGTAAAATGTCTTTCAGTTCGGAGATCCCCATCATAAAGTTTTAAAAATGGAAATAATTATCTAAACATGACTTTGGTGTGCTACAATTGCCTGTTTAACATTTAATAATAATACTGATTTGATGAAGATCCCAGTTTAAAACTCATTCTTAGCGCCTTGGGCAAATCACCTTGTTTCTCTGGGAGCCAAACTCCGCATATAGTATGTAAACATTATTATGTGGCAAGCCTGTAATCTTATTGCATAGAGTCTAAGCAGAGGAGGGTTGGCAAATTTTAGCCCTGGGGCAAGATTCTGCATTTTAATGGAAAAAAAAATCAGGATGTCCCCCTGCCCAGCCTGCCGCTGAGTCTAAGTGTTCCTTAACAGATATTCATGAGTTCAAGTAAATGTATGTTTTTAAGGTGCATTTGAACAGGATCTGAACATCCTTTTATAACGATTCTTCATCTCCTGCTTGTACGTACGTCCACATTAATGAAGTGGATGGGGGCTGTTCACCGGGACAATGTAATTCCGGAGATGAATATGCTGATCTAGAGGGAGGCAATAGCATGCACACCTGTGTGATTATGTTAGTGACTACCTGGGATACTGGTAGTATCATAATGTGGAGAGCATAATATAGACAATGAAGAAGCTACAGTCTGAAAGTTAGGTAATGGTAACAGTAGGAACCCCCAGCATCACAGAGTAGACTTGTGAGGCTCCTATCTAACTAATAATGCAGGAAGTTGTGTCTGTAAAGGTTACAAAAAATGTGCCAGACCGAAAGCCCTTACTACAGACTCATTGAAAAAACAATGCCAAGAGGAAAAAATACATAGTAGTAGCAATAAGCAAAGATGAAAGATATTATTTTATCATTCACAAAATGATGAAATAATATTCTTAAAAGAAAATTCAAATGCACACATATGTAATCAGTGAGAACTACTGGTCTTAGGATTTGTTTCAAAGAGTAGAATATGTGCTGAAGCCTAAGACCAAATATTGATTCCTGGAGTACTCTAGCATAAAATAAAGGAGAATATCGTGAACATAGAGAGCTTGCAGTTATTTATAAGGGATAAATCTAACTGCAGTGTAAATAGGTTATATCAAATGAATCCATGGATAAATTGAGCTGTTAAAGTGTACAATGTGAAGACAGAGTCTGATGTAAATGTATTTGATGCTTTTGCACATCTTAATGTGAGAAGATAGCCATGTCACCTGTAGCAGCTTCAAAGACCTCTTGCTGATAGTCTTGGACTCTTGAATAGACTTTGTGGGGCCGGTTACAGCTGGACATCCTTGCAGCCCAAGGCAGCATTTTGTAGGCTTATACAGGTATATAGAAATATGAGCTTCAAAGGAAAAATGTCTTCATAATTCATATTTTGGGAAATACGAGTGACACTCCATACTAAGGAGCAGAAAGCACACCAGGGTGCTAAAATCACACATCTTTGGAAAAGGTATGTCACATTGTCAAAATTCCATCATGTTTGGTATTTAAATGAGCGGGAAGATATGGCAGTTTTATTGAAGGGAAAGTTATGTCTCTAGGATATATCTGAGCAAAGCTAAGACAGGTCAAAACTTAAGAATAGTTTTGAACAAGTCTTAGTTGACACCTAAGGGACATTTTTCTGCCCCCACATTAGCATTCACACTGCCCTTGAGAATGTCGTCCCATTTGAGTTTGCTTAAAAACCTGTGTTTTGAAGGGACAGGTTGTCAGACTTTTTGGAGAAATCAAGTCACATTGATAAGCTGTCCATCTTCCTAGCCAATTCTTCATGGCACAGACTTTGCAACTCAAGTAAGTGCTATTCTGAATGTAACCCCTTTTATTTAAAACTGTTTTGCTTGTTATGTCAATCTTTTAATTGTTATTCAATATTTATTTTTTATCTGTATGCCCTATTCTTTTCTATATTAAATATATAATTAAAAATGTTGCGTCCTTGATACTCTAACGAATCCATTAGCCTGTTAAGAAGAGAGCTCGACCAAGTTAACCCTTGGATTGCCAATGTGTGATTTGTTGATACATTTAATTAACAAGCTGTGTGTGCTTGCATTTACATTTATGGAACAGTCTGGAGGTGTGAAGAGTTAACCCTTTGCTTGCTGGTGTGGGTCTTGCTAGTCTGTGGATAGCTAGAAGCCTGTGTGCCAGTGTGGGACTGTATATTGGGGTCCTATTGCCCGTATTCAATAGGTGGTGGCAAAACTGAAGTGTCTGGGGATGTGAGAGAGCTGTGTTTGAGGGCAATTCAGTCGGTCAATAACCTGTGTGATAGTTAGAGAGAGACTGCGGGCTGAAATTGAGTGAGACCTCATACAGCAAACACCCCAAAGTCACGGCAGCTGGGAACGTGTTTGTGACAGAGAAGTTGAATGTAGCACTGTTGAAAACTTCTTCCTGTTTCTTATCTGATAAAAAGCATTAAAAACATATTTTTACATTTGTTGAAAAGCCTTGGAAGCATAGTTTATCAAGAAGAAAGGTGGGTTTATTAAGAAAAAACACTGTTAATTCAATCTGCATATGTAAGGTAGCCTGAAGCCATGGAATTATAGATATCATTGTTATGTCTTAGGAGGAGGGTGGCAATGCTATTGTATTATCTTTAGAAACTGTGCTGTGAGCATAACTAAAGGTTTAAATTCTGAATAAGACTTAGACTGGGTACACACTACAGAAAATTTCTCCCAATGCGATATAGTTAATGATTTTACCAACGCCTGAAAAAAAAAAAAAGTCCCATTCGGCATGCTGATTCATGTATACATACTAAACATATTTTACAAGATTTGCCTTCAAATAATCTTTCATCGTTGGAGCGTACACACTAGTGCATTCGGGACGAATGGTCGCTTATCATGTGATTGGCCCTTTAGTCGTCTGAAAACCCTGTAGCCTAAGGATTGGACTGCAACGGACTTTTTCTAGAAATCTTCCTATTGTCAAAATTTTCAGCTGGCTGCACTTCTATGGGGATGCTGTTTTGCCTTCTGGAGGTCTTGCCGGCAAGGGATTATGTCTGGACTCTGCCATTATATGTATCTAGCCTGTAGTACCTCTGTACCACAAAAAGGGCTGCTGTTGCACCTGGACTATTCGCCTTCCTACAGAAGTTTAGATCATTACTCTGGGATCCCTTTCACCTGTGGCTGGACTTTATAAGACTGCCTCTCCCTGCAAACTGGGTCAGTTCATCTGTTGTCTTAACTGCTGCTAGTTCTTCTGTGTATTCCTGTTTATGGATGACTTCCTGTTACAGATCCCTGCTAGTCCTAATGTTTGCAGCTGAGCTTGTGACTCTGACCCTGGCTTGCTTTGACTTCGCTCCTGTTTTCTCCCTGGCATCATTGTGGACCATCTGGCTTTTGACCCCTGGCTTGTTTTACTCTCCTTTGTCTGTGCCTACAGACCGTTACACCTTCGCCGTTCCAGCCATCTAGCTATCTGTTTACCTGGACCTCTGTGTACTCTTGCCTGCAGACCGTTACACCTCCTCTGATCCAGTCTCCTGGCTGTCAGCTTCCCTGGACTTCCGTGTTTTGCTGTCTGCAGACTGTTACACCACCTGTGTTCCAGTTCCTGTGCTGTAGACTACTGCATCTCCAGCTATTCAGCACCTGTAACTGCAGACTTTCCCTGCTTAAACTGGACTTCCAGTCGTTCTTTGCCTGCTGTTCATCCCACCTGCCTAGATACCGTAGTCCTCAGCTCTGTCTTGCAATCCTGCCATCTGACATCCAGTACCTGTGTTTATCTGCTGTTTTCATATGCCTCACCTCAGTCTAATCTGTATGTTCCATTCTTAATAAACCACTTTGCTTCATTTTACCATTGCTCTCTGTAGAATCCTTGCTAAGTATCCTGACACTTATCAAGAAGAAAATTGCAATGGGACAGCTGTTCTTTTTTTGAAATTGGGATAACTTTAAATATTTTCCAGATGTTGGGAACTAAACCATGGCATAGTGAAAAGTTAAACATTTTGGTTACTGGAGAGACAGTGCAAGAAGCTACAGTTTTCCAAGAAGCCTTTGTTCTAGAACATCAGACTCCATGATAGAAATGTCAGGATACAGAGAGCAGCAGTTTTAACACTTCAGCCTTTGAGAAAGTCTAGAAACTGCAAGTGTGTGTTTGTAGGGTAATTCATGGAAAAATGTTTAAGTGATTGTGGGATGGATGTCATTTAACTAGACAGATCAGAAATGTGACAATTGAAAGAGTGTCACCCGATAATTGCAGTGTATACCATTTAGCAACATTTCACGTTATTAGCACCAAGGAGTGTTTTTTCATGGTAATCTAGAATTTCCTTTAGAATTCCCAGATGTGTTTGTCAGAATAGTTTTGCAAAAAACACTTTTTATTAAGTATTACTTGCTTGAGTTTCTTAGGGATCTGTAACAGTAATAATCAGCAAATGAGATTTCTTGCTGCAAAGAAAGATTATTTAAATGAAATAAGGGAGTGGAGATGTTGCATTTTTAAGGGCCGTGTAGCCATTTCCTGCAAAAGGACTTAGTTTTCACACTAGCTCTGGTACTGAACTTCATCCTTCAACTTTAATGGGTTGTCTTTTGTGCCTACCAATTGTGCAAAGAAATGCATGTTTAGGTTCGATTTGCTCAATGGAAAACAAAGTTTCACAAATACTTTGCGGACGTGTCTCCCTAGACTGGAAAGTAGCCGTGCACCTTGATATGCAGACTATCTTGGTTCATAACCCTCTCTGGGTCGCACATCAGGGGCACACCATAAATAAGGTCACCTGTCTCTATGAATGATCCTTCTTGCCCTAGAAAAAAGTATATTGTAACCAAAATCTTTGCTATTTTTTATACACCTTATCCAATTACATAATAAGAGCTGTTTCTTTTAACCATTCCATACTAAATCATCATTTTATACAAATCTCTTTATTATTGTTTTTATTTTATGCTCTCTTAATTAATTATTTAGTTACTTCTTTTAGTTAAGCATATGGTTACAGAATGTCATTTTATAACAATCCTTTTAAACAGTGAGTATCTGTATTTAATCAAATTATTTGAAAAGGTACTAATGGTATTTCCAAAATGATTTAACTAAAGAGCAACATTAAAAATATTTGTTAAAAGTGACCCAAATTTCCACGTCACTTTAAGCATTCTTACCAGTGTGCCATACAATATGCACAATATTTTTTATATTTGCTGTAAGACAATTATCCAATTCTCAGACATTATCCAACATTACCTTCTCAAATGCTTGTTGTTTCCCTTAATACTTCTCCCATGGATGCCATTAATGAACTATAGTAATTTCTTAAAAACATGGTACAAATAGGGTAGATATAGTGCAACACATAGCAGTCAAACTGATATTAGATTTTAGCAGATCTAGGGGTAGATTTATCAAACCTTCTAAAAAAGGAAAAGTGGAGGTGTTGCCCATAGCAGCCAATCAGATTCTAGCTATCATTCAGTACATTCTGATTGGTTGTTATGGGCGACACCTGCACTTTTCATTTTGAAGGTTAAATAAATCTAATAAATCTACCCACCTAGTGTAGTCAGATTAATAAATGATAATTGCTATGGGTTGCAGCATATGTGTTCTGCTTGCCTTATTTTATTTAATAAGCCCATAATTATATATTAAAATATGATCGCTGGACTTGCGCTCCTTCATGTTTGGGGAAGGGGAGCTTAGGGTGCAGCCATAAATCCCTTGGGGTTGCCTAAAGACCCCTACATAAAATAGAAAGTTTGATAACGGGCAGCACGGTGGCTAAGTGGTTAGCACATCTGCCTTACAGCACTGGGGTCATGAGTTCAATTCCCGACCATGGCCTTATCTGTGAGGAGTTTGTATGTTCTCCCCGTGTTTGCGTGGGTTTCCTCCGGGTGCTCCAGTTTCCTCCCACACTCCAAAAACATACTGGTAGGTTAATTGGCTGCTAACTAATTGACCCTAGTCTGTGTGTCTGTCTGTCTCTGTCTGTGTGTGTTAGGGAATTTAGACTGTAAGCCCACAATGATGTGAGTGAGTTCTCTGTACAGCGCTGCAGAATTAGTGGCGCTATATAAATAAATGATGATGATGATGATGATGATGATGATAGAGAAAATGCGCAATAGAAAGGATAAAGATAGGGATGGGATGTTAAACAATTCAGTGCCAGAGAATTAAATAGATTAAATATAGTCAAATATGCAAGTTATATGCCTTCTCCCTATCCAAACTTTCCATAATGATATATATTGTAATAATGTATATCGGTAATGGCTGGGCTGGGGTGCAGGAGGCATCTGTCCCCTGGGCCGGTCCCATAATGGGTTACCTTGGGCTGGGTCACTGGACTACTTTCATTTTTTTTCCTTTAAAATGTTCCTAATAGGCTGCTGAGCTGAGACACGCCCACCGGGCTAAACATTGCCAGCCCTCCCCTGGTGTGTATTAGAGAGATAACACACCGTTAGATTCCTCATTTTTATTCACAATTATTTCCTATAACGTTAATGATGATATATTTGCATCCCTATCCCAGTGGTGCTCTAACATCCAAGAAAATGTATTTTACCTTTTCTTCCACTTGCTAGAAACACTTCTCGTCAAATAAAACCAATGTATCATTGACAATTTCATAAATCTCACACATTAAAATAAACCATGTATCACAATAAATAGCACGAGTACATACATACTGCCTTTCTGACATGTAACTGACGGCTGATTCAGACTCATAAATCAAAACCATGTAGGGTGTAGGCTTCTCTACAAGATGAGTATCAGTGAATCTGAACACTTTACATTTGATGTTCATGGGTGAATTGATTATCCCATCATGTTTACATAAGGAAATCTGGGAACAAAACACAAAATGAGACAGCACTGACCTTCTGTTCAATCCTGAAAGTGAAGGACATATTGAAAAAAGAATACATGAGTTTGTGATAGGCTCTCAAATATCTTGAAGTCTAGCTATTATAATTTAATTAGCATAGTGGATGTTTTGCTACAGTAGACATTATTTAAACAAAAATATTAAGCATATATAATTAAAAGAAAGGTACACCCCCTAGCCCCATGGGAAAGATAACCACAGGATCATTATTTTTAATTTGAAGAGCATATGCTTTATCTCCCTAATGGATTGTGTATATGTTATGAATGCCATGTTAAAGAGCTTCATAGCAATAAGAACAGTGCTACATTGGTGATATGGAAATAAGGAGTACAAAAGAAAATGTTGGTAAGAATAATAAAACACATTCACAAGATATCCCAGGCGGTTATGGTTGAGAAACGTTTGGCAACATCTTTATGCACATAAGTCGCTCATGTTCAGGAGAATAGTTGTCTGAGCAATGCCAATCCATCTCTTAATGCTGACCAGCAAATCCTCTCCTGTCAATCAATCTGCACAATTCTTTGGCTTTTGACAAAACATGAGTGATAGTGCTACGTAAAAATAGTTTGCGATTAAGATCACTACTGTTTCAGCAGCTCTACTATTTAAAAACAGGGTAAGTGGGTTTAGGATACATAAAAACCATCTTGATACACCTGTATGTAGCATGAAAACGGTAGTGACATTATAAATGTTGTTACTTTCGGTGCTGGGCAGGGCGCTCTTAACAACATTATAGGCCCCCGGGCAAAGCAATGCACCGGGTCCCCTATGTATATACACGTAAAAAAAATAATATATATATATATGTGTGTGTGTGTGTCTATGTAAAAATAAGTTTTACATATATATATATATATATATATATATATATATATATCACTTTTTTTACACACACACATACTGGTCAGCCGTCAGCGTCCCTTGAAATAATTAAAGAAAAACCCTTAACTTACCTTATTCTCCGATGCGCTCCTCTTCACTCTTCTTCCAAGTCACTGCAGCGCGAAAAAACAACTTTAATCAGCAGGCAGCAGGGGACTCCTCTGTGCTGCGCTCAGCAATGGCTGTCGGGCGGGCGTGATGACGCCACGCCCGACATGCAATGCGAGGGCCGCATTGAGGATGGGACCAGGGAGGGAGCCGGATCGCCAGCTGACCGCAAGGTAAGTATTTTCTTCTTCTTTTTTTTTTGCAGGATTTTTTTTTAAGCGTTGCCTCTGACGGGCCCCCTGGCTTGAAGGGCCCCCGGGCACCTGCCCATTGTGCCCAATGGAAGAGACGGCCCTGGACTGCTGGGATCTTCAGAGTATACAAAAAATGGGCAAAGATCATCTGGTGAATAATCTTCAGTGCAGTATATCGGTGAAAACAAAAAGATGCAATAAGCCTGTTTGATGTTTGCAAAGTATTCTGTAAAGCTTTTTTTTAAAAAAATAAAAATAAAATAGGCAAACAATGGCAAACTGCATTAGCACAGTGAAAACTATGAGAGAACAACATTTCCATCTGTAATAACTAAGCCTCTAATTGTTTAAATACTCTAGATTATTTGTACAAGATAGAACACATATTGGAGCTGCACGGACATATAAATTTGAAAAATATTCAGGTGGTGGTTGATGGAATTAATACCAACTTCTCGTCGATAAATCCCTTCCAGGCAAGTGTATGTAATATTAGCGGAAGGATCAATATTTGTAATTTTCTCCCTGACTTTAAAACGACCTAAATGTGCCATGCTATAAATTGATGCCATTGTATACAGCAACACATGCTGCATCTGTATATTTACTGTAGCTCTGTCCTTTGGTTACTCATCTGGAAGAAGTTGGTTGATAAATACAACATTTACATCTGTCATGTGAGTCATGATAAATGTGGGTAGCTCTACACTACAACATTGACTTTCAACTAAATTTCATTTCTCTAGCTATTGTAGTAACAAGACAATGTTTTACTTCACTATATTAATCCTGCTGTCTCACAAGTAATCTGAGTTGTATTAATCAAAATGTGATTTTGTAATCTATAAATTATATTTATGCTTCCTGTAACTAGTTCACCTCAAGTCATACCTCCCAAGACTCCATTTTTTGGAATCGGGATGAGGCTTAGCCACTTCACAGTGGGGGCATGTTTGCTTCATTAGGGGCATGGTCACATGACTGTGAGGTGGGACCACGCCCTCCAGGGGCTACCTTGCTCTTCTCTCCCTCAAAACACCCATGCACTGTAAGTCACAGTGGCCACACATATTGCTGCATGGCACCAATGTGCCATGCTATGCCTGAGAATGTTCTTCTCCCAAATGATAGGATCATTATCTGGCATTTTGGTAAACGTGCTCTGAATTTAGCCGCTCCGCTAGTAGTGCCCAAGGCAAACTGGGGTCAAGAAGCAGGATTGGTCTATGTGTGGGCAGCATTTAAAACACATTCCACAAGTGGAAAACTTTATTGGCTCATATTCACTGACATTTTTTTATGCTGTTGATTAGTATTTTCAAGTCCAGTAATATAAATATTGACAGGTGTCAACATAACTGCTAGCAATTTTAGCATTTTGCTTGAGTTTCATTGGTGTTTTATGAATCTATTTTTTTTATAATTTACTGCATTCATATTTGACATGCTGTTTTTAATGCAAAAAAACTGCCAGAGTGCATGAGGCCTTAGGGTCATTTACTAACCGCAAAAAATGCAGGACCTCACTACTTTTCATTATGCGCAATTGCGTCTATTTGTACATCAAGCATTTCAAGGGACATGCCCACCTCACAATCTTTGGATTACTCTGGAAAACGTGCATTGAGGAAACAATGAATACATCAACTCAAAGTTCAGCCTACTATTACTTTAGGACCACCTACTTTATTCATTTTAACATTTACATTTTTATCTTAAAGGTTTTTATTACACAAGTCGAACTTTGCCTACAACTTTTGTTTCCCCAAAAGTGCAAGTGGAAGTGACTGAATTAGGTGTTTGCCCAAGATGTTATAAAGAGAACACCAATTATTTCATAATTTATTGGCGTGTAGGAAAGTCTCTAGATTATGGAATAAAGTCTTGGAGGTAAATTTGGCAAACTGTGGGTTTGAAAAGGTGGAGTTGTTGCTATAGCAACTCATCAGATGCTAGCTGTCAATTTATAGAATGTACTAAATAAATGATACTTAGAATCTGATTGGTTGCTATAGGCAACATCTCCACTTTTTCAAACCTGCAGCTTGATAAATTTACCCCTTGGAGTACTTTAATATGACATTTCACATTAAGATAGAAAAAGACCCAATATAGATGCTCTTCTGAAACTTTAAACATTGGAAAACAGATTTGCGCCTAGAGATGTAAAACCTGTCTTGACTGTCAGTCTGACAATTGCAAAGAAACTGATCTTGGAATTACGGAATCTGTGGCGACATATAAAAAAAGGGATGAAGGTAATGGTCTTGTGGAAGTGGACCTTTCCATCACCACCCATCACCACCCCTTTTAAGCGAGATAAAAACAGAGCCACTCGATACCATCCAACACTGCCAAATATTGAAAAGGGTGTAGAAAAATGTTATTCTAAAGCGAGGCACAAAATAACATCATGAAAATATTTGTGTCCATGGATTAGTATTTATATAAACAAATTAGGAAAGATGACTGATATGGCAATTGAACACTGATCATATTTTTACTCCTATACAGATTACATAAACCCCTCTTCCATGCAAGCGTTAACTTTTCACATCAATCAAAAATAGCCCTGGCTTTTCGCAAAACCCACAATATGGTTTAACCAACATAAATCAAGTCTTTTTTGTTAAGTAAAGGATTTGTGATTTGTTTAATCATATTCTGTTTCATCTAATATTGTAGACTTTAAAAATAGAGAATAAGCTGTTTAATCTGTTTTGGAGACAGTTTATCATTAATAACAATAACACTTGTTCAGTATGCAATCATATGTATAACGTGCTCTCAAAGAATAATACAGATCTTTTTGTTATGTATAAAAGAAAATCATAAAAAAGAATTATACAAAACAAAAAGCACCTCTGACGAGCTGGAGAATTTATATCTTTTAAGGCTGTGTGCCTACCTGTACCTACCTGTAAAATGAGGACACCTCCCTTAAAATATGTATTAAACTCCTGCCAGCTCATTTAAACAATTCTGTCCCAGAAAATAAAAGTCTGTATTTTCACTGAAGTGCAAAACTAGGTTCACTAGTGCACCTGATCTGCACTTATCAAGGACATTACAATCTATTATGCCAACACAGACGCAACTATCCTGGAATGCAAAGTCTTGTGTTTCCCAGAAGTAGATTTATTATGATACAAAAACATACATTTCTCTATACATATATAATAAATATTATATGCTGTGACATTAACGTTCAAAAGGATTTAACAAGTTTCTCACAATAATTGCCATGCAAAGATCCGATTTAGGGCCATTAAATACTTTGATAGTGACAAGTTTGTGGCTGCTTGTGCTCAAATCGATCACAAGAAAGGTGAAATAGCAAAAGATAATAAAAAGTACAATATTAGAATGTCATACATAATACATCATCCATTATTTTATTGGCCATTTTTTGCTAAGAAAACCCAATAACAACACAGAAAACAGCACTGGAAAAAGAGATACTAATCCTGAAAAATAAGTTCATGGAATTATAAAATATCAACCTTTATTGCAAACATATAAAACAATATATACCCAAACAAAGAGTACAAATAAAATAAACAAAAAACATAAAAAATAAATGGATTCAAAAAGGAAAATCAATGGCACACCACTAGTATATGCACATATAATATAATAATAAAAAATAAAAATTCTGACCAGAGCACTGATCTAATCAAGCAAAAATTATTTTAATGTTTCATGATGGTTTCGTCACTAATGATATTGTTACCTTACCTTGGTACCTTTTGGAACACACATATTTGTTTTACTTACTATATATAGAAACATAAAGTCATAAAGTCAATGTGAATATCTGTTATAAATTAGATGTATTTTAATGTAACTTGATTTAATTATATTTTATTGGAACCTAGAAATGGAACTCGTCTTATATAGGTACCAATGTCTGTGATATGATAGGAGAGTAAAGATGTTCAAACTCTACTATGTAAAGCAGTGGAAATCAGTTCAAATGAAATTGTAGCTCAAACAGATAAGAAGTGCTCAGGTCCCTGAGATGAACGTTTGAACTGGAAGATACGGTTCAGCAAAACTTTATATAACCATGATTTGGTGAATCATGGACACTGTCAGTTTTTATACAAAGGTAAAAATAAATAATGTAAGCACTTACAAATGAAAAAATTCAATGTTACTTGATAGCACAAGTTGAGGATATTAACTCCCAACCTACCCAGACTGCATCCTAGGGAAAATTCACTGTGCGATCAGCCAAATACCATCCAAACTTTAAGCCTTTCAACTTCTAAACCACAGGTGGGTCAATTATGTTATATATAACATGATATAAAAAGAGAGCTTACTCCTCTATTGATCACATAAGCCTTCTTTCCCTGACTTGCTGTGCTGTGATGTTCACAAGCCAGTCTATATATATGTCAATATTTAGTCGATTGATGCGTTTTGTCCTCCTGGTGAACCTGAGTACTTTCTTCACATTAGTGTTTAAGTTTGTCTCATTGGGCCTGATTCATTAAGGATCTTAACTTGAGAAACTTCTTATTTCAGTCTCCTGGACAAAACCATGTTACAATGCAAGGGGCGCAAATTAGTATTCTGCTTTGCACATAAGTTAAATACTGACTGTTTTTTCATGTAGCACACAAATATCAACTTTAAATTTCAGTGTACAAATAAGCTATCAAGTATTTTTGTGCTACATGAAAAAACAGTCAGTATTTAACTTATGTGCAAAACAGAATACTAATTTGTACCCCTTACATTGTAGCATAGTTTTGTCCAGGAGACTGAAATAAGAAGTTTCTCGAATTAAGATCCTTAATGACTCAGGCCCCATATTATTATTATTATATATTAATATTTTGTATTATACTTAGTTACTATTTAAAGAAGATTCACAACTACTACATTATAGTTTACACTTTTTATATTAATATTACACCGATTGCATCTTTAGAAATTCTTAATATTTTTAAGGAAACAATCTAGCCTGGGAAAGTAAGGGATCCCTCAATAATGTGGTATTAAAGAGTGTTGGTAGGACAGGACTGAAGCCACAGTCCCATAGTACATCATTTAAACAATCATCCTTCATCCTCCAATATTCCCTATAAAATTGCATTTGAGTTTCACTTTGTAAAAGCACACACAATAAGCCTTTTACCCCAAGGGGTAAATGTATCAACCTGAGAGTTGGAGATGCTGCCTATAGCAGCCAATCAGATTCTAGCTATCATTTTGTAGAGTGCATTAAATAATTGATAACTAGAATCTGATTGGTTGCGATAGGCAACATCTCACTTTTCAAACCCATCAGAAACTTGCATACTTCCTTGATACATTTACCACCAAGTGTTTTAACATATGCAGCGAACTTCACACTATTAAACAGTTTACAAGAAGAAGCTTTAGAATCCCCTACGTTCCTTACAATACGCAGGGCCCTCAACCCATGTTCACGTCATCTTTTTTCTAGATCATAAGTGCAGAACTGATTTACACATGGAACGTCTAGTTTTCCTCCTTCCAGCTCCGAGCTCTGGACTATTGCCCTTAATGCACTTATTATAATCCACTACTGTCAAGTAGCTGCATATAGTCTCTTCAGAAAGCAAGATGGTTTTGTCTGTATATGATAGAGCTTGTGATTTGATGATTTCATTGCTTTATTAAAGATGGGAACAAGAAAAGTGGGTTAGATGCGGGGAGAACTCCCCTCCAAATTAATGGTTCTTAGAGCCAGGTGATAGAAACCAACCTATTTCCTGTGATGTTATTGCATAGCTAATTGTAACATTACGCTGTAGAAAAGAGTAGTCATGTCTCTAATTCGGGGCCTCAATCCTAGAAATCCTTGATGTTCCTCTCGCTCTCTTGAATACCACACTTACACTCTCCTTGAGAAATGTAGTGCAGTCTATTGGACCACCATCTTGGCCTGTCTATACGAGCTGCTCACAGATAGTTTACCAAACTGATCAATATTCATATGTGCAACACATTGAAGTATTTTGCTTTAAGCTACATTTTATACAAAATTCTAGAGCCTGATAACAGACATACAACATAATAACTGTGTTAAAAGTCCCATAAAATAAGATTTTTTATTTTTTTTTGGGCCTAATGCCCAGGGGTATTCATGCAGGATTTTCCCCGGGCCAGTCCCATAGTGGGCTACCTTTGGCTGGGTCACCGGGACACCTGCATTTTTTTTTTCTTTAAAATGTTCCTAATAGGCTGCTGAGTCGATTCTTGCCCCCCACGATAACATTTGCCTGGCATAGTTGATAATAATGTTTGGCGTTGCATATGTGAATGTATCTGTTTAATATTAATCTATAAATTATTATATGTTATAACATCCGAGTCCTAACCTTCCCCAAAGGTGGTTGACCTGAGACCCCTGCAAACATTGCCATAATACTAAATTCAGTTAATTACAGACATCAAGGAGGCCAAAAATGGACAATCGGTTCCTACAAACAGGTCGCTGTAAATATTAATAAGATATTTTGTTTTTACAGAGCTTCCTACGCATCCTATTTTGTGGTTGTCACAGTAAAATTATATTTACAGAAGACAGGAGACAGCAACAGAGAATATGATGTGAGCTGAACCCTTTTGGAGCAAAGAATGAATCACTACAACACAACGATTTTCTATTTCTTCATTTAGGAAGCGCACGGGGAAGTAAGATTCAACATCATTTTTTAAGACAGCATAAAACAAACTCTTCATCTGGAAGTCACTGTCCACCCCCAAAAACCTAATTTACTTTCCATGCAAGGCTAGTTGGCTGTTTTATTTTCTTTGCGTAGCTCAGAGAGTGAATTTTACTTTATCCACAAATAGAAAGTGAGTAGGAATAAGAAAGGTATAAATTGCAAGTGGTTGACATGGCAACATAACATTTTGTCAGACTGGGGAAAAACGCTGGGGAAGTAAAGTTTTGTTTTTTTTATTATTATTTTGTTTTGTAGACTCTACAGAAAGTCAAGTAACCCTTTATAGATTCAACAAAGGGACTATAGCTGTGCTCTTGTGTAAAATCCCCTACAGGACAAACAGATCCAAATTCTGTTTGAATTCTTGTTTACCATCAACAAAGTCTAGCCAAGGCTTCTTATCAGTTTACAAGCTGTGATAGGCATTGATCTCGGCCTTCACATGTCAAGATAAGGAAGGTCAGCTTTTTTTACCATGAGGAAACTAAATTGAGGTGAAAATCATTATTAACCTTTTCAGCGTTCTTCATTTTATAGCAGCATTTTGAATATTTATTCTTTTTTTGCTTGAACAAATAACATGTACGTAGGTAATGAATATTGGATAAAGAATAAATCTTTTTATGTTGGAAATGAAAGTAATACTGTAAAAGAGGCACATTACAGTTCTTTGTAAAGTTATTTGACAAGCAATTTAATTACAGTGCATAATGCTGTCATCCTTATACAAGTAATATAAAATTATTTACAAATACTTGATGCAAAGAACCACAACTTAAGAGTCTGCTTATTAAAATGATTAACCCTGCTACTTAGGCAACCCGCGCACCCCATGTAGTTGCTACACCCGAACCCCATCCATTACATATCCCAACTGTTATGATTGTCTCATTGTCTGTAAAGAAGAGAGCCCTGGGGTGATGGATACACGTGTCAGTCTGGTTTAGTGCTCGCCAAACAGAGGTGCGGAGTCTAACGGGTTCCCCGGTCTGCACCAAGCGCCGTCGCAAGGCAGGATGGACTTTTGCAGCCAGTGACACACAGGTCGTGGCCCTCTGATCAGCCACTAGGTGTAATACAGTGGAGAGAAAAGGAAATCCGCAGGCAGGTCAGCTTGCCAAGGACTGATACACTGGCGGTAATAGGTACAAAACCAGTATGCAGAAGGCAAGTGCAATAACAGGCAGGGATTTGGTACACAGGCAGTAGTGCAGTACAAACTCAGGATCCGAGAGAGAGTGGTCAAAATAAGCAAGGGACCCCCACCATCCTCCCTCCAAGCCCCCTCCTAAGCTTGTTAAATCCACAATATACATTTTTATGTGACACTTATGCATTCTGTGTATGATATAATACAACAATGTAAGAGTGTGCAAATGTTACTCAATAGCAGTCATCCCACAACTCCCCAAATTACTCCAGCCCAAAAAATGAGCTTTACAGTCCACATATAAATGCACTAGATCATCAGAATAAAATAAAACTTTAAAAAATAACATAGATATCATCTTTTTTTTCTGTACTAGACAACAGATTAACCACACTGTAAAACAATACAACAATTCTGCAACAGTGGCAAACACATCAAGGAATGCATATAATAACAACAAAAAGTTTAATGGTGACTGGACACTATTATATTGTATTATTATTGTCCTTGATTTGTAAGGCGCCGCAGTGCTTCACAGTACCAGATAATGGGTATTATTTTTTCCTATAGGAGCTCACATCCTACTGCCTCATGTAGCAATGGACCAGCCCAGATGTCACCTTGCAATAGGCAGGCACACATCGGTACAAGGATCGCAGATGGGTTTGTTCTGATTTTCATTGAACTTCACTGATTTGCCAATTTCTATGAGCTAATTGCTAGTGAATTGATCGTTGATTACATTTGAATGCAACTTGGTTCAACCCACAATATTTCAGTTTAGCACTGTATGTACATATAGGACAGGTGGACCTTAAATCTTAAGTCTTGTTAGCTGGCAAAGTTCAAATTATCTTCTTCTTCTCATTATTATTATTATTATTATTATTATTATTATTATTATTATTTTATAATTATCAGATTATCTGCACCTCACCATAAGTAGGTCTTGGTGACCGCATAAACATTTTGCGCTACACAAAGTCTCGACAAAGAAAAATGCAACCCTCTGAAACATATCTTCAATTTTAGCAATCAACTTGCGACTTTTACATGTGTGGTGTGTGTGTGTGCATGTGTGTGTGTTTGTGTGTGTGTGTGTGTGTGTGTGTGTGCGCGTGTGTGCGCACGTGTGTGTGTTTCTAGTAACTTTCAAATATAGAAACCCTTTCTATATTTTGATCCCTATATAAATTACTTTTTGTTGTGATGTTGTTCGACGTGATCTATATAAAAAAAAAATCTCAATAGTATTTTCTCTTTTTTACCTCACTGAACATGTGACATGAATTCTAATTTTTCTTGAACAGGGCTGGCTAGTGACCTTCACAGGGATCAGCTGTTTATAGCTGAAGTAGAGTGAGTTTAGGCTGTGTCACCTGTCAGTGCTACCATTCACAGACTCATTTATCACAGTCACTCTGGTGTCAGCTATCTTTTCATAGACTGGCCTTACAAAACACGCTACTGCCTTGTGAAAAGCACAATAGCACCTTAACAAACTATATATATATATATATATATATATATATATATATATATATATATATATATTAAAAATGACAAATAAAACATTATATATTTTACAATCCCATCATGTCAAATTTACTGACTTTAATAATAATGTGCATTTAAAACAAATATTCTCAATGAATAATTATTCTTTTGAAGCCTAGAGAATAAGAATAAAATGTAAGAATAGCAACTAGCATGTAGAAAATGAATGTTTAGCTAGTTAATACAAATAAATGGGGATAATGCCAGAGGCATGAAACTATCTTTGGAAAAGAGGGACAGTTGAAATGCGCTATATATGTATTTAAAAGTAACTAATATCACAATATTTTGTGATATTTAATATTTTCATTACAGTTTTAATGTGACTAGAAATACAATTTTAAGGAAAGACATTGTTTTGTACCATGTAAGCCAGTAAAAAAAACTACAAAAATACTTGCATTACTTAAAATGTGACATTGAAATTAATTCACTAATTAACAATGAAATGTTGACCTATGTTTTACCATACCCTTCAATGTAGTGATACTTCAGACTTTATTATGCAAATATTCTACATACACAAAGTGTGCTCTAATATCCAATTTTCTAGATCAAAATTGGTCATAAACATCAAGCAAAGACTAATAAAATAATTATTAATTACATTTTCAAGTTATTATTTTTGCACAAATCTTTAATTTCTAGGGATGCACCAAATTGTGAATGGTCTGCTTGGAAATTCTTCATGATTCAAGTTTCGTGGCGGAACAGACTATTTCACATGTGCAAAGTTTGGGAATTACAGTCTTCCAGTCCTGTTATTGTTTCAATATTCCACAAAATTGTTTTCCACATTTAATTAATAAATTTAGGTTTTGCAAAATGTATAGTCTGGATAAATAAGGCTGGGATGACGGCAATGAAATCATTGTATGTATTGTAGGGTGTGGTTGAGGTAGGACTGGGAACACTGAAGGCCAAATTCCTTTGGCAAAAAGTGCAAAATTTCACAATCAAATTAGAAGGTGAATATTTTGTGGAAAGAGCAAAAATAAAATATATTCCTTATAGCACTCAGTCACTCTATGAGAGTGAGCAGCAGCTGTTAATTACTGCTAAACTAATTATAATTGTAAAGAAGACAAAAAAGAATTTAAAATAGCTAGGTGTTCTACTCTCATTGAGTTATAAATCACTAAACATAACAAAATATATTAAATAATAAATAATACATAAAAATGAACAAACTTTAAATAAAAAAGTGTGCTCAACAGGCAGATAGAACTAATAATTTATTATTAAATATGAGCACAATAGAGACTGCCTTGTTAGTTCAAATAAAAACATCACGATTTTTTCATCTACAGTCATATTTAGTAACAATATATAAATGAACAATATATTAAAATATATTATAAAAGAGAGTGCTGTAAGATCCAAGATGAATGGTCAGGGCCTACTATTTGAGGGCATGCCCCCCCTGATTCTGACCATATCTACAGGACGATAGTGTGCCTTTCACCTTACTGTGGATGATATGAACTGTTGTTAGATTTTTGCTTACTGCTCCATCTAAAATTGCAGTTTTAACTTGCCCTACCCAGGGCCGCCCTCAGAAGTATATGGCCGGTACAGATGTGAGGGGCCCGGACAGACTAATTAAT
The DNA here is from genome assembly GCF_038048845.1 of Mixophyes fleayi. Classification (NCBI taxonomy): domain Eukaryota; kingdom Metazoa; phylum Chordata; class Amphibia; order Anura; family Limnodynastidae; genus Mixophyes; species Mixophyes fleayi. The sequence continues at coordinate 341,757,121 of NC_134403.1, read as the reverse complement.
TTGATAGGGGAGGGGGAAATAGAAGAGGGGGACACTTGCTGTGATTGGAGGGGGAGATGGGAGAGGGGAACATTTATTGTGTTTGGAGGGGTGAGATAGGAGAGGGGGACACTTACTGTGATTGTAAAGGGGATATAGGAGAGGGGGACATTTATTGTGATTGGAGAGGGGGGATAGGAGAGGGGGACACTTACTGTGATTGGAGAGTGGGGGATAGGAGAGGGGGACACTTACTGTGATTGAAGGGGGGGAAAGGAGAGGGGGACACTTACTCTGATTGGAGGGGGAGATGGGAGAGGGGGACATTTGATGCGAATGGAGGGGGAGATGGGAGAGGTGGACATTTTTTGTGTTTGGAGGGGTGAGATAGGAGAGGGAAACACTTACTGTGATTGAAGTGGAGGATAGGAGAGGGGGACACTTACTGTGATTGGAGGGGTAGATGGGAGAGGGGGACATTTGTTGTGAATGGAGGAGGAGATGGGAGAGGGGGACTTTTATTGTGATTGGGGGGGCGTTTACTGTGATTGGGGAGTGAGGCGCATGTATGGCAAAGAGGGAGGAGCCATGTATGGGGGGGCCTTGCCAGATTAATTAGTACTGGGCCCCGGAGATTCTGATGGCAGCCCTGGCCCTACCCCTCCTTCAGGAAGTTCGCAGTTGCTCGATTTGATACAGTCTTGTCCCTCGTACCTTTTAGAAGACAGGTATGGTCCTAGCTATTCGTATTGTTTGCCTTGCCTTTAACTTTTTTTTTTTGGTCTATCTCGATTTTTTTTTTTTTTATCTTTTTTTTAATAAATTTGAAAAATAGAATATAAATTACAAATATGTCACACAACATGATTATACAATACATACGCAACTTAACATAATACTAAAAATATAATTTCCTTACATATTCAATGCAAGTTTTTTACACAATTTTTAAATCACAGAAAACTGGGGAAACTTATTGACTCGAGTATAAGCCGACGGGGGGCTTTTTCAGTGTAAAAAATGTGCTGAAAAACTTGGCTTATACACGAGTATATACGGTACTTTTTTTTTTTTCTTGCATCAATATTTTTATTGAACATTTTCAAAGATATATGGGGTACAGAAAAAAAAAGAGGGGAAGGGAAAATACAAACAACGGAAAACACATAGGGAATCCCCGCGCAGGGGGAAAGGAATCACTTGATTTAAAATAAGGCACACTATATAAACAATGTACATTTAACAGTTACTGATAAAAGAAAAATAAAAGAATGATACAGCAAGACACATCAACCTTCATTTTGGCCAACCGAAGAAGTTTCTACCATGGAAGGGGTATCAGGGAGTTGGATCTGATCAATAGGCTAAGGTACATTTTTAAATACATTTTTAAATACATCTTCCAGGTGCCGTCAATTTATCTAAATCGAGTCTAAATCTACTCCAAAAAACCCACATTCTGCATAGAACCCATTTGATAATTGAATAGGGGGATTATTTAAACCTATACTTTTCACATACCAACTTGTAAATTTGAAACATGAGAAAATTTGTAACTTAAGTGTATTAGGTAATAAATCAATAAAGCTTTCCCATATTTTATAAAAGGAGTTTACTTTATATTCCTTATGCAAAGCGGTCTCCAGCCAATCCATTCTGAAGGCAAAAACAATTTTGTCTGAAAAAGATCTAAGGATGGCGGTTGTTCATGTGTCCACATTTGCAAAACACTCTTCCGAGTGGCAGCCAAAATTATCAAGAGTAGTTTTCTGCTTACCCTCGTTATTCGAGAAGAGACCGTCACAGTTTCCAATACAGCCCACTCCAGGAATAAAGGAACATAGTTTAAAAGATATGTTGATGCATAATGATAGACCTGTCTCCAAAACCATCTAATGTATGGATATTCCCACATACAGTGAAACGTAGCCTTTGAGCTATGACATTTCAGGCAACAATCAGATTCAACTAAACCCATAACATAACCTCGATGTGGGGACAAGTAGCCCCTATGAAATATCTTATAAAACATTTACCTATATGTACTTGCTGGCAATGTCTTGATATAAAATATAATTGTTTTAAAGATCATATCCAAAGTCACCTGAGAAGAAAGATCCACCTAATTTGACAGTCTCGAACAAATTTTCGTATAATCAAACATTGTTTGTAAAAGATTGTAATGAACAGAAGTGGCCCCCCCGACCTAATGTTGGCTTAATAATTACTAAATCTAATTCATTAGTCCAGTCTTGGGCTAAGAGATGTTTAATAACCGAAAAAAACCTAATGTTGAGCCTGATATACTGTGAAGACATGAGTATAGGGCAGATCAAATTTCGCACTGATCCGAGCTACCGTATTTTTCTAGCTTGCTAATCTACTAATGATCCTATATTAGAGATTCCCATATTCTGCCATATATTTAATGGATATATAGCTTTACCCTCTTGAAAGTCAGGGTTTTTATAGAATGGTAAATAAAGCAAATGAGTTAAGCTCGTATTTTATTCGAGCTGTACGCCAAACTTTCCATGTAGCAAATAATAAAGGGTTGTTTATTCATTCCATTGAACGATCAGAAATTTGATGGCATACATGCTACTGTTGCTAAGGCTATGGCACATATTGAATCTAATGCCAAACGTATTAATTATTTGGAGGCGAGTTAGTGTAATTGAGGACTCGAGGCCTTACAGGTGGAAACTTCCTCCCAAAGTAAAACAATTAAAATGCTTATAGATAATATAGATGATCTTGAAAATCGTTCTAGACGTAGTAATCTCCATTTTATTGGTATTCCTGACATGGTGAAAGGAACTGATCTGTTGAAACTTTTTGATATTGAGTTAATTGAAGCTTTCATCTGATGTTAAGAGTGTTACAATAGAGATGGCTCATAAAATGGGTCCAGAACGTGGAAATATAGCAGTCATTGCCAAGTTCCTTAGCTTCAGAGAGAAGGGAATGATTTTACAATCTTTCTGTAGGATCAAACCTTTGACAGTGAGGGGGTCAAGAATCCTGATATTTCAGGATTTTTCTACTATTATCTTGCAAAAACAAAGGGAATTTCTTCAAAATGTAAAATTCTTTCAGATAATCAAGTGCAATTTGCTTTATTATATCCTGCTACGTACGAATTACTGATAAGGGGCAAAATTATTTTTTTGAGGATCAGGTTAAGGCGAGGAATTTTGTCAATCAGATGAATCTCTAAGGCACTATGCAAACGAGATCACTTAAATGAATAGGATGTCTAATGATGATATTTTTTTGTTGTATTCTGTTTTGTTATTTGTGATTGTTGTGTTTTCCTCCATGCCCCTGGTATTTAAAGCTAGGTGCATGAAGTTAGGTCAGGTGGAAAATTGGAAAAGGGAGAAGTTTGTATTTGTAGTCCACAATTTTTATTTACAGTATTGATTGTTATTAGTTTTTGGCAATCCAGGTGCGGTGATAGATATAAAGAAATTGAAATTTGTTCTCATTCTGCTTGCTGGGACAGGGTGGGATAGATATTTAGCAAATTCCTGATTGTTTAATTTTGCCCAAGGGTGGGGCTAGTATAATTGGAAAACAATATGATTGAAATTGAGTTTCGAGGATGCTGGGGTCTAAATTTAATATTATCTCCTGGAATGTAGGAGGATTGGATTCACGGCTTAAGCGGAAAAAAGTTATAATTCATTTGAAGACTCTATCACCGGATATTGTATTCATTCAAGAGACACATTGGAATTTTAATCAGGGGATGATTTTAAAGTCTTCATGGATTCAAGATTGTATTTCTGCCACTTATGAAATGTGAGGAGTTGCGATACTTTTGAATGTCGGGACTTTTAATTCAAAGAGACCTTCTAAATTTTATTGTGGGAGGTGATTTCAATACGGTAGATAATCCACGGTTAGATAAATCAGCCATTCCTGTGTTCCTCTATATGAGATAATATTCAATATTTAAAAGAGAGTCATGGGCTTGTTGACCCTTAGACGGTGCATAACCCCAATGAAGGAACTTAGAGCTTCCAGTCGGGGGTTCATCATACCTTTACACATATTGATTATCTGATGGTTTAAAATTTGTTACTTTCTAGAGTAAGTTATTCTCAAATTGGGAGTATTTTAATCTCGGATCATGTTCCAATATGGGTTAATTTCATGGTGCGCTTGATGTGGCCACTCGTCGGCCTTGGAGGTTTCCTGCATATCTGGCAAATCAGATGATTTTAGAAAATATCATAATCAGAAATGGCTGTAATTTGTAGATGACCATTTAGATCACTGGGAATATACAGTACTATTTTGGGAGACCTCTAAAGTTGTACAAAGGGGCCACATCATTGCATACATGACAAAGCAGAAAAAAGAATATCAAATTAAATATGATCTTTTGAACGGAGCCACAAAAACTGCATTTGAAGCTTATATAGAGTCCCCGTCATTTTCTTTCTTTGAGTTTTATATGAAGGAACGTCAGCTTTTGGAAGACTTATTGGCATCTAATACAAAGTCTAGATTAAATTATTCTAGGAATAGATACTATAGGTGGGGCTTCAGAGCAGGGAGGGTGTTAGCAAATATGAATAAATCTCAACAGAAAAAACAATATGTGGAGGCAATTAGAGACCCGACTTCGGGTCATAGATATATGTCATCCTCTGAGATTGTTCACCAATTTAAAATATACTGTGAAAAATTATATATGGCAGATATAGAAGATTTATCTCTTCACCACTCCCTTTTACAGTCTGCTAAAATGCAGAGATAGCTGAACGAGAAATTGAGAAATTGATTCAATTGTTAAGACTCTGCCATCTAATAAATCACCAGGACCTGATCTAGGGAGGGATATTATAAAATATTGCATTTTAATATATTACCGTTTCTTTCTATTATATATCATAGATTGCATGCTGAACAACTTCCCTTTCATCGTCTTAATAAAGCATACACAATATTTATCCCTAAGCCAGAAAAGATCTAGAAAAGATATCCTCTTATCGTCCGATCACTTTGTTAAATGTGGATCTTAAAATTTTTGTTAAAATAATTGCAAATAGGTTCCAAAGCATTCTTCCTGATTTGATTACATCTCATCAGTTGGGTTTTACTCAAGGTTGGCATTCGGTACGAGGGGTACGTACGGCCATTGCAGCTGTTGTTAAATCTACACAAATAACTAAGGCAATTGCTGATGTTTTGTTAAGTATAGATGCAAAAAATGCATTTGATAAAATCTCATGGAAGCATCT